>NC_056631.2:4855175-5210175 GCF_002870075.4 Lactuca sativa
CATTCTTTTGCACTCATGTATCATAGAAGTATCGCTTGAGAGATGTTGAGGCTTCATTGTTCAAAGAGACTTGTGATTTTTTAATGAATGGTAGAGATGAAGAGGGACTTGTGATTTTTGAATGAATGGCAAAGATGGAGGAGAGTTAAGCAATATACAAGAATATTGTTTAGTATTTATAGAAAATACGAGTAGGGTAGTGGGCTCACAAAGGTGGCCAACAAGGGCCCACTAGAATAATTTGGATAGGGTAGATGCTTTATGTTTTGTGGGATACAGATCGGTTTTTAGGTAGTTGTTTTATTTGGCGTTCGAAAGTGGGATTATTTGTTTTTCGTTGAAGTTCTTTTTTACTTTAGTTTTTCTTCTTTTCTTAAAAGTGTTAACGTTAATGTCATAAAATAATCATTATTACAACTTATTTTGTTTATTACAATATTTATCTTTTAATTATATTTAAGAGACTAATAAACTTATTTTGTTTACAATATTTATTTATTATTTTTTTTGAACAACAAACATTTCATTTTTTAATATAAGATTAGAAAAAACTTTAACTATGTAAACTGATTTTTCATCCAATGCGGCAAAATTAATGTCTATATAGATATTAATTCAGCGTCATGTAAACACATAAATAAATTATATCATATTTAAATGAAATTGTTAACGCTAAATAAAAATGACTTAAAAAACACATTGATAATTTTGTATGGTTATTTTGTAACAATAACCGTTTTTTTTTATTGAACAACAAACATTTCATTAAAGAAAAAACAAAAACTTCAAGGCGTTCGAGACAGAGTTCAGAAAAACCAAGATAAAGGAGAATTACACCACATATGCCACTTAAGAACATTAAATTTAGATATATTCTTAGTCTAAAACCAAGATAAAGGAGAATTAAACCACATATGCCACTTAAGAGCATTAAATTTAGATCTATTCTTAGTCTAATTAAACGTAAGCATGTTACTATCGTCAGCAATCACCATTGAAGGTCGCCTCTAATTCCTGAAAACACTTGCGTTTCTTGCTTTCCAGATCATCCAAATGGTGCAATAGATTAATGACGACTTCAAATTTTGAGTCTTTTTCTCACTGTTAACTTGATTGAGCATCCTTTCCAAATCAAGAGATGAAAATGGTTGTTCTAGAAGAATTGCAGACTACTCCACAAGCCACTTCCACAACAATGACACATAACCACAGGAAAAGAAAACGTGATCCAACCCTTCATCAAAATCATGACAGAAAGTGCATAAGTTGGACGATACCGCTATACCACGCCTCATCAAGTTAGGAACCAAAGGAATCCTATTTTTTTTTATCATTCTTTAGACAAAACAAGTGATCTTCAGCGGGATCCAACCAACCCATTTGAAAGAAGTTACCATAACATGATTCTCCATAAGAAGCTTTAAAGATGTGATCAAGAAATCTCCTTTGCTATTAGCACTCCAAGTCCACCTGTCATTATAAAAATGAAACTGAAAATTATTCAACATATCAGTCAAGTCTGATAATTGTCTCATTTCACGCCCCCTCCGTGTTTGTCTAGACCATTCCCAAAAGAAATGCTCATCCATTCAACCCCCACACTCACTCTATCACTAATTAAGCAATCTTTAACAGTTTCAGTTGCATAAAGATTTGGAAAGATATCCTTAAGCTTTAATTCACCACACCAAACATCCTTCCAAAAGTGAGTTTTATCCCCGTTACCTATTACACTTCTAAAAAGAGTATTCAACTCAATTCCTTTATCACAAAAATCCTTATCCAAATTTGAGATATCAATCCAAACACCTTTTAAAGACTTTTTAACCAAGGGTTTGCCATCAATAAGCACAATATTATGAATGACTTTGACACAAGAGCACCACAAATCATCATACCCAACTCTTTTAACCTCCACCACCACTTTGCAAGAAGCGCCAAGTTTGTCGAGTCGAGACAACTCACTCCTAGACCCCCATTTTCTTTTGATTTCGTAACAACATCCCACGAAACCCAGTAGATTTTTTTTATTAACTTCATCTTCACCCATAGAAACTGCCTTCTCAAACCATCTAGAATATTAATCACTTTCTTTGGAGCTCTAAAAAGAGAAAAATAGTAAAGCAGAAGACTGTTAAGCACCGAGTTAACAAGAATGAGACGTCCACCAAAAGAAAGACATTTTGCCTTCCAATTTGATAATTTCATTTTTTACTTTTTCAATCACCGAACTCCAATGCTTTGCTAGCTTCATATTGGCCCCAACCAGTAGGCCTAAGTAAGTGAAAGGGAGAGCAGCGGACTCATACTTCAAGATGCTAGCAAGCCTATCAATCTCCAAAGAGTTAACATTAATGCCATAAACTTTGCTTTTGTACAAGTTTACCTTCAAACCCGAGGCAAGAAAAAAGCATTGAAGTAACATACTAAGATTAACAAAGTTGGTTTCAGACCAATCTCCAATGAAAGTAACATCATTGGCAATTTGGCATACATAAGATGCGAGATAGAAATGTAATTTAATGGAAGAGACAACCCATGGAAGTAGTGAAGTTCACGTGCTCTTTCCATACAAACATGAAGTCCTTCCATAGCAATAATAAAAAGAAATGGCGCTAGAGGACCCCCTTGCCTAACTTCTCTAGTGACGTCAAACTCTTTTGCAGGCGAGCCGTTGACCAAAACCAAGGCCCTACTTGAAGAAAGATAGCCCCTAATCCACCTTTTCCATTTCCAACCAAAATCCATTTGATCCAAAATCGAGTCTAAGAACTCCCAACTCAAGGAGTCAAAGCCTTGTCAAAGTCCACTTTGAAAATCAAGGTTTTTTTCTTACACTTTTTGGTCCATGTAATGATTTCATTAAGTAAAAGAGGACCATCCAAAATATTTCTACCTTCCACATAAGCGGTTTGTTCAGGACAAATAATTTTATCCAAAAATTTGTTAAGCCGATTAGTAAGAATCTTCGAGATCACCTTGTATAAACACCCAACAAGGTTAATCGGCCTATAATCTTTCAAAGAAAGTGGATCATTAGACTTCGGAATTAAAGAGATAAAAGAGGAGCCACATCATTTTGCCAAGATATCGGATGATTCAAAGTCTTTCACAAACGTAATCACATCACCCTTTATCAAGTCTCAATAATTCTTTGAATATTTAAATGTAAGACCATCGGGTCCCGACGCCTTATCATTTCCACAACACCAAATTGCGTCTTTAATTTCAATTTCGGAGAAAGAACTCGTGATAAAATACATATCTCCATCCGAAGTCTTCTTAAATTTGTCACTTATAAGCTTTGGTCAATTATAAAACAACTCTTTAAACTTCTTTGAAAAAAAATGGGATAATATCATAAAAGACCTTAAGTTTGGCAGAAAATATTGATTTTACCCTTCGACAAATTTTTGGTTCGTTTATGTCGCAAACTTAACATTTTTTTTGTCATTTTTGTCCTTTTTACCTGTAATAGCACGTTTCCAGGTTACTATGAGTTATTTTTTGCGAAAAAACCTTTAAGTTTACAAATATTTTGCAAAAAAGAAACCCTTATGATTATAAACAAATAAAATATAAATATATATTCAAAATTTGATAAAACTAAATAGTATCTTAAAATTTAAATGCAAAAAGTTTATATCAAACTAATATAAGTTTTATTGTACTTATATTATAAAACCAAAACTGAAACATATTTTTAGTTTTACGTACGGTAAATTTTATCTTGGTTCAATATAAACTTTTTATATTTTAATTTTAAAAAAGTTACTTAGTTTTATCAAAATTTGAATATATTCCTTAATTAATACTTAAAATTTTCAAAGCAAAATTAAAAAATGTATGTTAGTTAATAATTAATTATGTTAAAATAGTTAAACATAAAAAATAATATGGCATTAATTACATTCAATTAATTTTTTAAAAGGAAAATAAAAATATTTTATATGTTTAAAATGTTTGTATTTCAGAAATAATAACGTATCATATCTTTTATAAAAATAAATATATTTATATAATAAATTAGAAAAATATATTTATATTAAATATGTTAAAAATGTTTATGTTTATTTTTTATGTTTTAAATGTTTATGACATTTTATAAAAAAATATGATATTATTATATATATATATATATATATATATATATATAATAATATAAGTGCAAAACTAACAAGAAAAAAATATGATATAAACTTGAAGGTTTTTCGCAAAAAATAATTCATCGTAACCTGGAAACCTGCTATTATAGATAAAAAGTGCAAAACTAACAAAAAATGACAAGTTTACGGCATAAACAAACCAAAAATATGTTAAAACCGACATTTTCTGTCAAACTTAAAGCTTTTTATGGCATTATCCAAAAAAAAAATCACACACCTCTTTTGATATTCTTTCTGGGTCAGTCGTCCAAGTACCATCAATGTTGAAACCATGAATTCGGTACTTTCTTTTATTATTATTCACAATCCAATGAAAAATATTTTGATATTTTTTCTGGGTCAGTCGTCCAAGACCGATTAATATTAATAAAAAATCAACTTTCTCACACGTTTATAAAAACTATTTTATAAATGGTTTATTGACAAAGTAACGTTGTATTGTCCACTATCAAATTTCACATAACTGAAATTTACTAAGTCGGGACTTTAATATAAAATTTTATAGATGATTATAAAATGTAATTCGGATAAATAGTTCATTATTACAACACTTTTTTTTGAACTAGAATTTGTACTACTTACTGTTCAAATTTCACATAACTGAAATTTACTAAGGCAGTGTTTGTTTTTTGTCTCTAGATCTACGTGACCTCTTCTGTATGCGCCGCGCAGACCACACGCATATATTAGCTTTCGCAGATTGTTTGTTTTTTTGAAGACTGCAGACCTAAAAATGTTTGTGCGTCCTCTTCTTGGCGCAAATGTAGACCAGAGTCTTCTAACATCTTCAGACATCTTCTATTCTAAAAAAACATATATATCTTTGTTTTTTTTTAAGTTTTTTTTAATTTATATTTTTTCCAACTTTATTAATGATAAACAATTTGAAAAAAAAATTACAAAACTTAAAAAAAAAAGTTCGACGATACAAACATGATATTTTTGACAAATTTATAAATAAAGATTTATTACAATAATAGTCATTGAAGTTGTTTATATAAATAGGGCTAATGTGATAAAACCCTCACGTTTTCAGGGTTTTTTCGGTTTTGCCCAAAGTTGAATTTTATGTCCGTTTTTACCCTAACATTTTCCAAAAAATGTTCGGTTTTACCCTTTTACTGGTGATAACAGGTTACCATTATATTAACTTCGCAAAAAAACTCTTAAGTTTACAGAGTTTTTTTTTACGTTTTTACCATTAAGTTTATAATTTTTGAACACTTGTACCCTATGTATTTTTTTTTCATATTATACGTATTCAATCAGAAAAATCATATTTATAAACGAAAATTTTTTAATTAATTATTGTATTTACATTTTTAATGTTAATTCTTTATATATATATATATATATATATATATATATATATATATATATATATATATATATATATATATATATGTGTGTGTGTGTGTGTGTATGGGTTTTTTTTCTTGTGAAAAACCTGTTATATATACATATACATATAAACTTAAGGGTTTTTTTTTTGCGAATTTAGTATAATGGTAACCTGAAAAACCTGTTATCACCGGTAAAAGTGTAAAACCGAACATTTTTTCGAAAATGTTTGGGAAAAATGGACATAAATTTCAACTTTGGACAAAACCGACAAAACCCTGAAAACTTGAGGGTTTTTATGACATTAACCCATATAAATATGAAAAAAATCATAATATATTCTTATATTTTTTTGCCAAATTTTATAAAACATTATTTAATACAGTATCGTCAATTTTACGAGAAAATATTTATTATACGTTTTTAATGGATTTAATTGAAAAAAACGAAGTTTATTTGTATCTATTTATGTATCAAACTCTTTGATCATTAATTATAATGTTTAGTTATAACTTTGCAATCAAAATAGTTGGTTTTTATCAAATATATATGTTTATTTATACATTTTTATTTTTATTTTTTATAAAATAATACATAAAAGTTGATCTAAATTCGTTAATTATTTATAACAAAGTGATAAAAATATTAAAAAATCACTTTGAAATTTAAAAAAAAAATATGTTTATTTAGATTTCAGTTTATTTTAATAGCTCGCAGATGTTAAAAAAAACAATCTTCTTTTTTTCAGACTGTAGACGTTTGATCCACCTCTTCCACTGCAGAGGTCTACAGATATGTCCTCATACTGTAGACATTTTACTTTAAAAAAAACAAAAGCACCTAATTCGGTAAAAATTTATATATTATTATAAGATGTAATTCGGATAAATAGTTCTTTATTACAACACTTTATTTTTTTATGTAGAATTTGTACTACCTACTGTTCAGTGTGTATGCGTGTGCCAAGTGGTGGTGGTGGGTGGGGGGGGGGGGGGTCAGGAACTAAGGATTGATAGTTGCTTCTCTAGCACCGGTCACCTCTACTTTTTGTAGTTAACATGCGATATTAAAAAAAAATTATTTTTTTTTTCTTCATAAAATTTAAATTACATAGTCCCCTATATAAAAATATAGATTTCGTATTTTAGAGAATCCTCTTAAAACTTATATTTTTAAGATAAAATAACATATCAGGATAATCATCTTTATCGTTTTGTTCATATTTAGATAATTTTTTATTTTTATACACATTTCACCATTTAACTTGTTATATGTATTTACATATTATTATTCTTACTGGTCTATAGCAGGTGACAATGATAATATATTGAAATATTAACAAGTTAAATGGTTAAATATGTAAAAAAAGTTATCTAAATATGAAAAAAAAAACGAAAAGTTAATTAATCTAATAAGTCATTTTCCCTATTTTTAATAGCAAATTTAATTTTCTTATGTATTATTTTTTTCAAAATGTTATTTTTAAAGTATCCGTAATTTTCTAAATATAAATTAAATATTGATCAATTCTAAACTTTACTTTTTAATTAATAAAAAATATGTTTTTGTTTTGTGAAATATTTTATATAGTCTCTTATAATTTTTTTTCGTTTTTAAACATATACAATATTTATAAAGTAAATAATATCTAACAATATAAATAAAATATGTAACAATAAGTATGAATGGTCTTTTAAAAAAATAAAAAGAAAATATTATTTAGTAAATAAAAAGTCTATATAATGTAAATGTTTTAAAATTATTACAACTTTTTAATTAGAAGTTTATAAACTTTTAATTTTTTTAATACAAAGTTCTAAACTAGTATTTAACGAAAGTTTTTAAAATGTTATAAAAAAATATTAAATTATCATACACAATCTATGAAACATTTTAAAAATGATGTAAAAAAAAGTTTAGAAATAACAGTATGAAAGTTATACAAAATATATGAAAATGTAAAAAAAAAGTTAAAAACTTGTAAAAAAAATTAAAACATTTATAAAATATTTGGTTTAAAAACACTTGTATTAAAATTATATGAAAGTATAAAAAAATAATTATAAGCAAAGTTTAAAACATTGTATTTGAAAAACCTATACAAAAAATATCATACAAATATTGTAAGAAATTATAAAAAATCTTAAGAAATTTGTAAAAAAAATTGCTCACGTTTAGACAACTTTCTTTTTTGTATACATTCAACCATTTAACTTGTTAAATGTGTTAACATATTACCATTGTCACCTGCTATAGCAGGTGATAATGGTAATATATGAACACATTTAACAAATTAAATTGTTAAATGTGTACAAAAAAACAAAGTTGCCTAAATATGAATAAGACGAAAATGTAATTACCCTCGCAAGTCATTTTCCCTATTTTTAACTTGGAAAAATGACTTAGTGAACTATTGGTTTTGTTCATATTTAGTCACTTTTTATACACTATATACCATCCAACTTGTTAAACTTGTTCACATTTTACCCTTGTGACCTGCTACCGTAGGTAAAAAGGTAATAAGTGAACAATTTAACAATTTGAATGGTATATTGTAACAGCCCAAAAACCAGGATCAATTTTTTCATTTAAAAAAACAAGAGTTACAACCATCACATTGTTCTAAAAGCCATCACGTAACAATAATGTCAAATCATCAGCGTACAATATCAAAAATACGGAAAATATTAAGGAGTGAATGTTGCGCCATCAAGTTAGGCTCTTCCACTTAGTACCAGAAGTACCTGAAACCACAAATAAAATTGTAAGAAAAAGTTTAGTGAGTTTTCTCAAAGTACCACATACCAAACATAAATAAGATAGTGCTATGGGCCAAACCATAGTCTTACAACCAATTTCCTGCCGAGGGCCAAATCCCTGTCTTACATAAAGTTGCCAAAGGCCAGATCCTGGTCTTTCATACAGTTGCCAGGGGCCAGATCCTGGCCTTTTATACACTTGTCACGGGCCAGATCCTCGTCTATCATACAATTGTCAAGGGCCAGATCCTAGTCTTTCATACAATTACCAGGGGCCAGATCCTGGCCTTTTATACACTTGTCACGGGCCATATCCTGGTCTATCATACAATTGCCAAGGGCCCGATTCTAGTCTTTCATACAATTACCAAGGGCCAAATCCTAGTCCTTCATACAATTGTTAGGGGCCAAATCCTAGTATTTCATACACATATCTCAAATATAGCTAACACCCCATATCATAAATAATGGGTCGGACTTGGTGCCTTCGACCCATTAATACAGTGAGAAAACTCACCTCAGTCCGTTGATAAATAACTAACTGCTTGGCTACTGAACCGGAAGATCCCATATTGAACATACACAAATTACCCTAAATCAGAGATAGGTTATAAACCATAATCGTGGGCCTAAGACCCAAGTCTAGACTCCTAAGTTAATGTGAATCAAAAACTTCAATCAAATACATCATACAAGTACTACAAATAGTCATCAAACAATTGGAGACCCTAAAAGTCCTTGTTAAGTCCATTTTGGACTAGAACTCTCCTATTGGATCCAAATGGACCAAAAAGCTTCCAATTAGACTATCATGGGCTTAGAACCCTAATTGGGCTCTAATTGGACCCACACTTATTTATTTCAATATTTTGGGCCATGTTGGGCCTAGAATGAAATAAATCACAAGCTTTGATCCATAATTTAACCTAACCTAGCTTATTAAAGCATAAAAATCACAATTTTATTTTATAAGGCCAATAAGCACCCAAACTACCTCTAATGTTGGGCTTAGGGGCAAAAAGCCCAAAAATCCCTTCTTCTCTCCCTATTCTCGGCCCAAGCCCAAGGAAAAAGGGAGAGTTGACCTTGGGTTGCCACCTCACTTTTATATGTTGGATTTCCATGCACATAACTCATGTTTCCAAGCAAGCATCATATCAAGATCACTTCTTTCTTCTCTCCTCTCTCACTCTCGGCCAAACACAACACACACACACTCACAAAAATCTATTCTACTCTCTCTAAATCTTGAAGAACATCTCCTTCCCCCTTCTTCAAAAATTTCGTGAATCAAGGGCTTCACAAGGAAAATCCATCACCAAAAATCATCATCTAAGGTAAGTTGATGACTAATCCATGATCTAGCTACTTCATTTTATTAAAATCTCTTCTAAATTCATTCACTCTTGTGATCTTGCATCCTAGAGGTCGAAATCTTCATCAAAGGGTGCTAAGACCAAAAATCACTTCATTTTTCTTCCATCTTCTCTCCAAAACCGAAACCACACCCAAGGTGAGCTTCATACCCCCTATTTTCTGTTTTTATGAGTTTTATGGGGGGGGGGGGAATACAAGTAAAAGTGTAGATCTATATGTGTTTTGTATGCCTTGTATGATTTCTATGCTTATATGTATGCATTTGTGTGTTATAATGTTGGATCTAGCCATAAAACCCCTCAAAACCGAGATATATCTTGTGTTAAATGATTTTAGCTTCAAATATATTTCTACATACAAAGTGTTTCAAGAAAAATGGCTAAGTGGGTTAGTAACAATTTTCTTTGGGTTAAAAACACAAATTTTGGGCCTAAAATGTGAAAAATACAAAATTAAGGGTCCAAATTGGCATATCACGAATTCTGCTGGATGAAGTGTGCCAAAACAGTTTCCATAAACCAACTTCTGGAAATATACTCATTTAGGGGATTAAAAAACATAAATTCCAAGCTTAATGGGCTAAAAATGACATTTTTGGCCCAATGAGGCCCGTTATGCGAATTTTTCTGTTTTGGAGGGCCAAAACTGTGATTTTCTGTAAAGCAGTGGACCATAAGTGATCCAAGTCCTTTTCAAAGGTTTAAAATGCTTTTCAAATTTAAAAAGGACCAAAGTTGCAAAAGTTTCACAATTTGGGCCAAAATTGTCAAAATTGCGAAAAAGAAGGGTTAAAACCGAGAAAACTGCATTTTCAGGGACTTAAACTGTTTTCTATGAAATATATGCTGAAAAATATTAATTTCAATAACTTTTGGTGTTAAAATGTCAAGAAAATTAATTTAAGGACCAAACCGGGAAGTATTTAATAAAAGGGTTGAAAATGTAAACTTTACAAACAATGAGGGGCTGAAAACAGAAAATTCTCAAGGCTAATTCAATATACACAATTTGATCAAATAATGGCATCGCGGCTTTCGACGAAGTACAATACATTACAATACCAAAAGTCGTTGTTAAACGAATTGGCTCGGTCTCGAACCGATAGAAATCTACAACTACTAACAATACGACACTACTACACTACAGTTCATACAAATAACGTTTGGGAACTTAGCTTACATACGAGTGTGCACAGACGTCTACGCACCATCTTCGGGCCCCAAAAGTGTAAAATCTTGCTTGTTGGGCCTAGCTAGCCCAATGACCTGATCTTAAGGCCCGAAGACGCATATTTTTCTACGAAGTGTTGAGTTTCACCGACTTGGCACAACGTAGAGGGACTTTCAATGGCTTGTACACCACTGGTCCCCAAGGGTCCTTTGGTATTGCTAGAAAAGTCTGCATATTTTTGCGAGGCGGGTCGGGGACCCCTCGTACGCATATTATCCCCAACCGATTAATAGAGTCATCGAGGCCTTCGTGTCCTCTTACTCTTCGGATGTGGGACGACACATAATCAGGGCGGCTGGATAACATGATTTGTACGGACGACGCCTTCGGGATCGTTAGTATTGCTATAAACTGGGCGTTTGTGTAATGCGGGTTTGTAGTAAATAATCATGCTCAAAAATAATCCAACGTCGCCTGGGAATGAGACTTCTATTTTTTTTGTAATGGTTTCAACGCAACTTAATGGATTTCAAAGGATTAGGAAAACATCGGGTTTTCCTAGGTTTTTTTTTTTCAAAACATATCGGATTCGAAACGCATATAATTTTAATGAACCATTTTTACAAGAATAGAAACAAACAAGCATACCTATGGATCTTCACAACATTTTCGAAAGTCTTTCATTTCAGAAAATATCGGATTTTCTGGTGGTTTTCAACAATACAAAACATTGGATTTCAAACACTACTTATGAACTCACCAACATTTCATATGTTGACGTTTTTCAAAATACTTGTATTCTCAGGGAACCAGTGAATCAAAGGAAATCATATTCAGTGACGGTTGCAGTTTATTTATGTATGAATCGAACAATTTAATTTTTGGGAATGTAATGTTTAAACAATGTATGACATGTAAACGCTACTGGTTGTACTGTATTAATGAATGGTGACGAATGTTGTTATGTTTCATATATATTCAATGTTATGGTATTCAATTGAGTCACGACAGCCCCCGGACGTTTCCGCCGTCTGGTTCGGGGGTGTGACAGGTTGGTATCAGAGCTTTGTTTATAGTGAACTAGCATGTCGAGCCATACATTGATATGCAACTATAAACCAAAAAGAGGGACTAACATAACTCTGAACAAAACAAGTAAATAAAACACACTTGCTTGCATTAGGGATAAGGACCTAACGCCGAATCAAACACAATAATACTGGTATCTCGGTTAATTCGGGACTGTTCTTAGTGATACCAAGGAGTGAATGTAGCCTGATCAACTACATTCTCTCCAAGGTAAAACTAACACACGTCTTGATGAGATCGGGATAGCTAGGGAACCTAAAACTATACCCTTTATCACCAAAAAGAGAACGTTCGCTTAGCCTGTACAATAGTCATAGCACCTAGGAATAATGTTAGCATATTTACATACTCGCGCAGACAGCATGGCTGGTTTTCATCACCCGGGAGACCCCTACTTCCCTAATCAGGGAAACAACGGGTGGCTAGAGGAGGAGGGGCCTGAGGAAGAGCCTGAAGAGGAACCTGAGGAGGACCCCGAAGAGGAATCTGACGGGGAACCGGAGGCAGAAGTCGAGGGCGAGCCTGCCGAACCCGAAGAAGACGAAGAACATTTCGAAGAGGATCTCGATGACAGCGAAGGGGGTGATTCGGACGCAGAGTCCGAGGTCATCAACCCCCTTACCCGATCAGGGTGCCTGCTTACCGTGTGGGCCCCACTGGACCTACCCCTCCTTGGGGCATTGATCTCTGGAGATGGAGCAGACATCAGGGACAGCGACCCCCGTTTGGCATGTCACGTGAGTTCTTTGACTTGAGGGACGGAGGACCGGCCGACCGAGCCCTACCGGTCATGGTGAGACGATTGCGGGACACCGGCGACCTTGCTCAGGGCACCGCTGATCAAGTACGCCAGTTGTGGACTAGGGTCGAGCGTGCGGAACAGGAGACGCGTGACGTCCTCCGGGAGTTTCACATGAGGCAGGTGAGGTGGGAGTCTCGACTTCAGGACGCAGAACGCCTAGTGGCTCGTCTTCAGGGAGCATCCACATCTTCGGCACCACCCCCTGACGCAGCTCATCGCGGTTAGGGATAGCCTTATCATAGTAGGTCATTAGGAACTATGTTATGTACTCCGGCTCTATGTTTAAGTGACTACACTACTCATGGAGCCGTTATGCTGTCGGATTAGTGTCACTCATGTATGCTCCTACGAGCAAATTTTCTTGAATTAAATGCGGATAATATTAATGAACTTTTGTGTGTTTTGTTATGATATTACCAGTTGTTATGTGTTGAGACGTTATGATTGTATGCTCGATGGTAGTAATGTTTAGGTTCGCATCATACGCCTAGTTAGTAGGATCACAACCTCACAGAAACCACGTACACTCAACATCTTTCCGTTTCATGACAGAAAGATGCCTCGCCCAGCTACTCGCAGAAATCCCGAACCAACCCCGCCCGAAGTTGACTCCACTGCTTTCCAGGCAGCCGTGTCTGCTGCGGTCATAGCAGCTATGGCACAACTTCACCGAGGGAACAACGGAGGAGGTAACGGGCAAGGATCCGGAAGTTCGAACAACGGGACGAACCAAGGACCCAATAAAACGTGCACTTACAAGGACTTTGCGAACGCTAAACCCCGAACTTTCAACGGTACTGGAGGAGTGATCGCTCTGAAGCGATGGATCGAGAAGGTAGAGTCGGTATTCGAGATACGCGAGTGTCCCGAGCAGATGAAGGTGAAGTTCGCGGCCTGCACTTTTGTGGACCAAGCACTCACTTGGTGGAATGGACACGTAGAAGCCATGACACTCCCTATCGCCAACTCTATTCCCTGGGCAGAAATGAAAGAAATGTTAATGGCGGAGTACTGCCCCCGAGGCGAAATACAGAAGATGGAACAGGAGCTATGGAATCTTACGGTGCAGAATGGGAACATCGATGCTTACATATCGAGATTCAGCGAACTATCTCTGTTGTGCCCGGGTATGATCACATCAGAAGGAAAGAAGATCGAACGATTCATCTGGGGACTGACACCTCCCATTCAGGGGAATGTGATAGCTGCAAACCTCGAAACGTTTGACAGTGCGAAGAGATTGGCAAAGAGGCTATATGATCATAACAACAAGAAGGGTGAGAAACCAGTGGAGACTGAGAAGAAGAAGGAGGGTGATGGTAAGAAAGGATGGAACAACAAGAGAAAGGGGCGTCAGGGCCCCGAGACCTCTAAAAAGCAGCAAACGGTGGGAGTTAACGCTGTCACTGCGCCGGTTCCAGCCACACCACATGCTCCAGCCTCAGCTGCTTCAAATGCTTCAAGACCCTATTCCGGTAATTCTCCCAAGTGCAATAAGTGCAGTTTCCATCACCATGGAGAATGTAAGGAGTTCCATTGCACCAGTTGCAACCGAAGGGGACACACTGCAAGGTTCTGCAGGACATACCCTCCTCAGAACCAAAGTCAGGGAAACAACCAGAACAACAACAACCACCGCAATAACAACAACACCAATACCGGCAGCAACAACGCAGGGCCTAGCCACACCTGTTTCGGGTGCGGAAGGACGGGACATTTCCGTCGAGATTGCCCTAACAACAACAACTCAGGAAACAGAGGAGCAGGAAGAATGCTGACTATGGGTCAGAGTGATGCAGTTCAGGACCCCGCAGTTGTGACCGGTACGTTTCTTCTAAACCACACTTATGCATGCATCTTATTTGATACCGGAGCGGAGCGAAGTTTCGTAAGCGAGAAGTTTAAACATTTATTAAAACAACAACCCCAGAAGCTAAATGAAACCTATACGGTGGAAATGGCCAATGGGAAAACCGAATCCACTAGGGAGATCTACATCGGATGTACCCTAACCCTCAATCAACACGTCTTACGAATAGATTTGATGCCAGTATCAATTAGGAGTTTCGATGTGATTATTGGCATGGATTGGTTAAGCCCCCACCATGCTGAGATTATGTGCCATGAAAAGGCCATTCGCCTTCGTCTCCCAAATCACGAAACCCTAGTAATTTACGGAGACAAACCCAGTACGAATCTTCGTCTCATCTCGTGCATCAAAGCACAAAAACATTTGCGAAAGAACAATTTGGCGTTCTTGGCTCACATAGTGGACAAGGCCAAAGAAGAAATTAACATACAAGACATCCCAGTAGCGTGTGAATTTCCGGACGTGTTTCCCGAAGATCTTCCAGGAGTACCCCTAGAGAGACAGGTTGAGTTCCAAATCGACCTCGTTCCAGGAGCAACTCCTCTCGCTAAATCACCATATCGATTGGCTCCTGCTGAAATGCAGGAATTGTCCAGCCAGCTCAGTGAGCTTCTGGACAAGGGATTTATCCGACCTAGCTACTCGCCATGGGGAGCTCCGGTGCTCTTCGTCAAAAAGAAAGACAGATCTTTCAGAATGTGTATCGATTACAGAGAGTTAAATAAACTCACGGTTAAAAACCGCTACCCACTCCCGCGGATCGATGATCTATTCGACCAGCTCCAAGGAGCTAGCTATTTTTCTAAAATAGATTTACGGTCCGGATACCACCAACTCAAAGTCCGAGAAGAGGATATTCCTAAAACCGCGTTCCGAACCCGCTACGGACACTATGAATTCGTTGTAATGCCTTTCGGTCTAACTAATGCACCTGCCGCATTCATGGACCTAATGAATCGAATCTGTCGACCGTTCCTGGACAACTTCGTCATTGTGTTTATCGATGACATCCTCGTCTATTCTCGAAGCAAAGAGGAGCATGGCCAACATCTCCGACAAATCTTAGAGACTCTGCGAACGGAAAAGCTTTACGCCAAACTCTCCAAGTGCGAGTTCTGGCTCCGGAGTGTGAATTTCCTAGGCCACGTAGTTAGCCAAGATGGAATTCATGTGGATCCCTCTATGGTCAAAGCTGTGGAAGGATGGGCAACTCCGACTATGCCCACAGAAATTCGTCAGTTCTTAGGCCTAGCAGGCTACTACAGGAGGTTCATCCAAAACTTCTCTAAGATCGCCAAGCCGCTTACCTTGCTTACGCAAAAGGGCGTGCCATTCGAGTGGACCGACCGACAAGAGATTGCGTTTTGAACCTTGAAGCAAGCTCTCTGTAGCGCTCCTGTGCTATCTCTACCCGAAGGAACGGAAGATTTTGTAGTCTACTGTGACGCGTCGAATCAAGGCCTAGGTTGCGTTCTCATGCAACGTGGAAGAGTGATAGCATATGCGTCCCGCCAACTAAAGACGCACGAAGTAAATTACACGACCCATGACCTAGAACTGGGAGCCGTGGTCTTCGCCCTAAAAATTTGGAGGCACTACCTATACGGTACAAAGTGCACCATCTTCACGGACCACAAGAGCCTCCAACACATCTTGAATCAGAAGGAGCTGAACATGAGACAACGAAGATGGGTGGAATTGCTAAACGACTACGAATGCGAGATCAAGTACCATCCAGGCAAGGCCAACGTGGTAGCCGATGCCTTAAGTCGGAAGGAGTACTCTAATCGCCGTACGAAAACGCACTCGATAACCATTCAGTCTCATCTGGGCACTCAAATTGCATCAGTCCAGGCAGAGGCTATGAAAGCGGAAAATAGAACTAGCGAGGCATTACGCGGGATGGAGAAGAACCTAGAAGTCAAGGGGAATGGGGTATACTACTTCATGAACCGTATTTGGGTCCCAAAGATCGGAGGATTTAGAGAGACCGTTATGAAGGAAGCCCACAAGACACGATACTCCATTCACCCTGGTTCGGACAAGATGTATTTGGACATTAAGCAACACTATTGGTGGCCTAACATGAAGGCGGAAATCGCGACTTATGTTGGTAAGTGCCTTACGTGAGCCAAAGTAAAAGTGGAGTACCAGAAACCTTCCGGATTGTTACAGCAACCGGCAATCCCTGAGTGGAAATGGGAGGGGATTTCTATTGATTTCGTGACCAAGCTGCCCAAGACGTCGGACGGATTGGACACCATATGGGTAATAATCGACCGACTGACGAAATCTGCCCATTTCCTGCCAATCAAAGAATCCTACAAGATGGAGAGACTGACGCGTTTGTACCTACGAGAAATCATAAGACTCCATGGAGTGCCAAAATCTATCATCTCGGATAGGGACAGTAGGTTCACATCGCGCTTTTGGCAATCACTCCACAAGGCAATGGGAACTCATCTCGATATGAGCACCGCGTATCACCCACAAACGGACGGTCAAAGCGAACGAACCATTCAGACGCTTGAAGAC
Source organism: Lactuca sativa (assembly GCF_002870075.4). Classification (NCBI taxonomy): domain Eukaryota; kingdom Viridiplantae; phylum Streptophyta; class Magnoliopsida; order Asterales; family Asteraceae; genus Lactuca; species Lactuca sativa. The sequence goes on from NC_056631.2 coordinate 4,872,285, forward strand.
ATGCTTCGTGCTTGTGTAATAGACTTTGGGAAGTCTTGGGATACCCACCTGCCGTTGATTGAGTTCTCATATAACAATAGTTACCATTCAAGCATCAAGGTGACCCCTTTCGAAGCACTGTACGGGCGTAAATGTAGGTCACCGTTATGTTGGGCTGAAGTAGGTGACACCCAACTAGCGAGAACGCATACGACAGACAGAGCACTAACGGGACCGAAAATCATTCGCGAAACCACAGAAAAGATCGTTCAGATCAGAGCTCGATTGCAAGCGTCGCGTGACCGACAAAAGAGCTACGCCGATAAACGGCGAAAGCCCTTAGAATTCCAGGTCGGCGATCGAGTACTGTTAAAAGTCTCACCCTGGAAAGGGGTTATACGTTTCGGAAAACGGGGAAAGCTAAACCCACGGTACATTGGACCTTTCGAGATCGTCGCCCGAATAGGTCCGGTAGCCTACAGACTACAACTACCCGCGGAGCTAAATGGTGTACACCCCGTGTTTCATGTCTCTAATCTGAAGAAGTGCCTATCAGATGAAACCCTTGTCATTCCGCTTGACGAAATCGAAATCAATGAGAATCTCCTGTTCGTCGAAGAACCAGTCGAAATCATGGACAGGGAGGTGAAGCGTACTAAACAGAGCCGCATCCCAATCGTGAAGGTACGGTGGAACACGAAGCGTGGGCCAGAATTCACTTGGGAACGCGAAGACCAAATGAAACAAAAGTACCCTCACCTATTCTAGCATTCTCAAATCTAGCTTTCAAACAGAATTTCGGGACGAAATTCCCTCTAACGGGGGGATGATGTCACAACTGGAAATTTTGTGTCATGTAATCTATACATTCAAGTTAATGTGAATCAAAAACTTCAATCAAATACATCATACAAGTACTACAAATAGTCATCAAACAATTGGAGACCCTAAAAGTCCTTGTTAAGTCCATTTTGGACTAGAACTCTCCTATTGGATCCAAATGGACCAAAAAGCTTCCAATTAGACTATCATGGGCTTAGAACCCTAATTGGGCTCTAATTGGACCCACACTTATTTATTTCAATATTTTGGGCCATGTTGGGCCTAGAATGAAATAAATCACAAGCTTTGATCCATAATTTAACCTAACCTAGCTTATTAAAGCATAAAAATCACAATTTTATTTTATAAGGCCAATAAGCACCCAAACTACCTCTAATGTTGGGCTTAGGGGCAAAAAGCCCAAAAATCCCTTCTTCTCTCCCTATTCTCGGCCCAAGCCCAAGGAAAAAGGGAGAGTTGACCTTGGGTTGCCACCTCACTTTTATATGTTGGATTTCCATGCACATAACTCATGTTTCCAAGCAAGCATCATATCAAGATCACTTCTTTCTTCTCTCCTCTCTCACTCTCGGCCAAACACAACACACACACACTCACAAAAATCTATTCTACTCTCTCTAAATCTTGAAGAACATCTCCTTCCCCCTTCTTCAAAAATTTCGTGAATCAAGGGCTTCACAAGGAAAATCCATCACCAAAAATCATCATCTAAGGTAAGTTGATGACTAATCCATGATCTAGCTACTTCATTTTATTAAAATCTCTTCTAAATTCATTCACTCTTGTGATCTTGCATCCTAGAGGTCGAAATCTTCATCAAAGGGTGCTAAGACCAAAAATCACTTCATTTTTCTTCCATCTTCTCTCCAAAACCGAAACCACACCCAAGGTGAGCTTCATACCCCCTATTTTCTGTTTTTATGAGTTTTATGGGGGGGGGGGAATACAAGTAAAAGTGTAGATCTATATGTGTTTTGTATGCCTTGTATGATTTCCATGCTTATATGTATGCATTTGTGTGTTATAATGTTGGATCTAGCCATAAAACCCCTCAAAACCGAGATATATCTTGTGTTAAATGATTTTAGCTTCAAATATATTTCTACATACAAAGTGTTTCAAGAAAAATGGCTAAGTGGGTTAGTAACAATTTTCTTTGGGTTAAAAACACAAATTTTGGGCCTAAAATGTGAAAAATACAAAATTAAGGGTCCAAATTGGCATATCACGAATTCTGCTGGATGAAGTGTGCCAAAACAGTTTCCATAAACCAACTTCTGGAAATATACTCATTTAGGGGATTAAAAAACATAAATTCCAAGCTTAATGGGCTAAAAATGACATTTTTGGCCCAATGAGGCCCGTTATGCGAATTTTTCTGTTTTGGAGGGCCAAAACTGTGATTTTCTGTAAAGCAGTGGACCATAAGTGATCCAAGTCCTTTTCAAAGGTTTAAAATGCTTTTCAAATTTAAAAAGGACCAAAGTTGCAAAAGTTTCACAATTTGGGCCAAAATTGTCAAAATTGCGAAAAAGAAGGGTTAAAACCGAGAAAACTGCATTTTCAGGGACTTAAACTGTTTTCTATGAAATATATGCTGAAAAATATTAATTTCAATAACTTTTGGTGTTAAAATGTCAAGAAAATTAATTTAAGGACCAAACCGGGAAGTATTTAATAAAAGGGTTGAAAATGTAAACTTTACAAACAATGAGGGGCTGAAAACAGAAAATTCTCAAGGCTAATTCAATATACACAATTTGATCAAATAATGGCATCGCGGCTTTCGACGAAGTACAATACATTACAATACCAAAAGTCGTTGTTAAACGAATTGGCTCGGTCTCGAACCGATAGAAATCTACAACTACTAACACTACGACACTACTACACTACAGTTCATACAAATAACGTTTGGGAACTTAGCTTACATACGAGTGTGCACAGACGTCTACGCACCATCTTCGGGCCCCAAAAGTGTAAAATCTTGCTTGTTGGGCCTAGCTAGCCCAATGACCTGATCTTAAGGCCCGAAGACGCATATTTTTCTACGAAGTGTTGAGTTTCACCGACTTGGCACAACGTAGAGGGACTTTCAATGGCTTGTACACCACTGGTCCCCAAGGGTCCTTTGGTATTGCTAGAAAAGTCTGCATATTTTTGCGAGGCGGGTCGGGGACCCCTCGTACGCATATTATCCCCAACCGATTAATAGAGTCATCGAGGCCTTCGTGTCCTCTTACTCTTCGGATGTGGGACGACACATAATCAGGGCGGCTGGATAACGTGATTTGTACGGACGACGCCTTCGGGATCGTTAGTATTGCTATAAACTGGGCGTTTGTGTAATGCGGGTTTGTAGTAAATAATCATGCTCAAAAATAATCCAACGTCGCCTGGGAATGAGACTTCTATTTTTTTTGTAATGGTTTCAACGCAACTTAATGGATTTCAAAGGATTAGGAAAACATCGGGTTTTCCTAGGTTTTTTTTTTTCAAAACATATCGGATTCGAAACGCATATAATTTTAATGAACCATTTTTACAAGTATAGAAACAAACAAGCATACCTATGGATCTTCCCAACATTTTCGAAAGTCTTTCATTTCAGAAAATATCGGATTTTCTGGTGGTTTTCAACAATACAAAACATTGGATTTCAAACACTACTTATGAACTCACCAACATTTCATATGTTGACGTTTTTCAAAATACTTGTATTCTCAGGGAACCAGTGAATCAAAGGAAATCATATTCAGTGACGGTTGCAGTTTATTTATGTATGAATCGAACAATTTAATTTTTGGGAATGTAATGTTTAAACAATGTATGACATGTAAACGCTACTGGTTGTACTGTATTAATGAATGGTGACGAATGTTGTTATGTTTCATATATATTCAATGTTATGGTATTCAATTGAGTCACGACAGCCCCCGGACGTTTCCGCCGTCTGGTTCGGGGGTGTGACACATGGGACGTGAATAGCAGTGGAGGCTAATAAGTGTAACACCCAGATTTCCAAAAATGAAATTTTCATTTAATTAATCACTTTAATATTAAAAATACTTGTTTAAGATCTTATTCACATTCAAAATACAAAACGTAGTTTCATTTTCATTATAAAAGAAGACCAGGATCCTCCAAAACTCAACTCTTTCTTCGGTGTGTACAATCGAACCGTTGCCATCCCGCGTTACTGTAAGAACCTGAAACAACGTAACATAAACAACGTAAGCACGAAGCTTAGTGAGTTCCCCAATATACCTTACGCACATACGCCATCCGGCCCGGACCGTTCGGTCCACATAACATTGCCTTCCGGCCCGGATCTTTCGATCCACGTAATATCGCCTTCCGGCCCGGATCTTTCGATCCACATAATATCGCCTTCCGGCCCGGATCTTTCGATCCACATAACATTGCCTTCCGGCCCGGACCTTTCGGTCCACAAGATAATCGCCTTCCGGCCCGTACACATATATAACACATAATACAAATACTGTGACACATAAAGCACATATATCACATATCATACCTGACCTTTCTGTCACATAATACCTTGCCTTCCGGCCCATATATAAGCATGTATTTCACACGTAGCAGTTAACTTCCCATTCATAGCATATAAACACAACACACAACATACCTGACCTTTCTGTCACATAATACCTTGCCTTCCGGCCCATATATAAGCATGTATATCACACGTAGCAGCTAACTTTCCATTCATAGCATATAGACATAACACATAACATACTTGACCTTCCGGTCACACAATCAAACCCTTCCGGGTGAGGTATAGTGAGAAGACTCACCTCGTAGTACGCAGGCTATAACCTCTTCGAGCTACTCGCGCACAATCCGCTAGCCCGCAGGTTCCCTATAATACCACAGCCCTAGTTAATGATCTTATCAAACAATACAACTGACCCCTCTAAGATATATACAGGTCAACGGTCAATTTTGACCGGACTCGTCGAGTACAAAGGGTAACTCGACGAGTATAGGCATCCCGACACCACTCGCCGAGTCTGAAGAACGACTCGACGAGTTCCAGTAAGTCTTCAAGCTACTCGCCGAGTCTGAAGAACAACTCGGCGAGTCCTAGTGAATCTTCAAGCTACTCGCCGAGTCTGATCATCCGACTCGGCGAGTCCACGCCATGCAGTCGATCCAACTGCTTCCTGAGATACGTTTATTCCCGAAAAACACACCAATGGGACTTCTGGACCTCTAATCATCCTATTACTAGGGTATAAACTTTTGTATAACAACATAATAATCCAACAAATCACCAAATGGGTTTCATAAACCCTAATTCCATAACACATCAACATAGCAGAGGATAATTCGAAATATTACCTGAATAACACCCTCTCTGTGTCTCCAAACCTCAGAACTCGATCCCCATGCTCTTCCTTTGATCACCACCTAGCCTCCCCTTGCCTAACAACCTCTTTAAGCTTCCACTAGCCTTCACCCTTGCTCCAGATGCCCACAGCCGTTTAGGTTATCTTCAATCGGCCAAAAGACGAGACATGACGGCCCTAAAGACATTATATACGATCCAGAATCGAAACGGCTAGGGTTTCTGCTGAACAGCGTCGACTCGCCGAGTCCATACCTGGACTCGTCGAGTCCAGTCGCGAACCCACGATCAAATCTGCGACCCTACTCGGCGAGTCTGGCTCCAACTCGCCGAGTCCCTCCTTTAAAACACCCTAAAATGCAATTTAACAATACTTGAGATTTTGGGCTGTTACAATTCTCCCCCACTAGAATTAGACTTCGCCCTCGAAGTCTCGCTCTGAAAATAATTCTGGATGCTGCTCCCGCATCACACGTTTCGGCTTCCCTAGACACTTTCGATCTCTTCCGAGGTTGCCACTGAATCAATACTAGAGGTATCTCCTTGTTCCTCAGAATCTTGATCTTCCGATCTCCGACGGCCACTGGCCTCTCGACGTAACACAGGCTCACATCCACCTAATCGTTCTCTAGTAGAACCTCTGCTGACTCATCCACTATACACCTCTTCAACTGCGACACCTACCAGTGTCATGGATCCGTCCCAATTCCGTTGACAGCTCCAAACGATAGGCCACCCTTCTTACCTTCGCACCTTCACGAAAAGACCCAACATACCGGGGCCCCCCATTTACCCTTCTTCCTAAATCGAAGCACCCGTCAGAAATACGAAGTCGCTGACCTGAATCACATACTCGTACGGCGTCTGCCTGCATAACCTTCCTGTTAACTCTAAACGATCACTAACTCTCCGTAACCTGCTGAGTCTGCTCTGTCGACTGAAGCCCAAACTCTGTACTGTCCATCTCTCTCTGTAACCGAGAACCACCCAAGATGCAACTCTGCTCTTAAACCCCAACACTCACTCGAACAACAAGGGTTAGGAAGCCCTGAACCACCGGATCCCCGATCCAAAGCCCACTTTGTCCATCCCAGACCAACTGAGAGATCCATTCTCATTCCCAGAGTAACTCTCACAAATTCTCCTCTTGCCGTCATATACGCATGCTGAACTAGCCCCAACACTCGTAGGTTGGAAGACCCGATACACTGATGATATCCTCGAACATCTCCCAAGATGAACCACTACATCCACCCTACACTCTGATCAGATTCACACTGAAAATTTAAAATTTTCTCTCTCCATGCATCCCTTCTGAGCCTCAACAGACATCCCAACCGGATGGGTTCCTATTCCACTGCCGCGAACACGATGCTCAAAACCATACTCGAAATATTCTAACCATAACTCTGCTCTGCAGCTTTCACTTACGCGAACTTGCACCCCCTTCGGAGTTACATACCCTCCTCTTTTCCTTTTCCACGGAACTCTCTTGAACATAATGCCACTCCAACCAGTTCCACGGTGCTCGCCCCAAGCGACACCACCCTTTTTGCGTAACTACTATTCACATACTCTGGTTCTCATTGCAGGGACTCTCAATCCCATGCACTCTCTTCACTCATCGAAATCACTGCCTCCGCTAAACAAGATCAACAACCCAGGGCCAGACCTTCCAATGCAATCACACTGCAACATACGTGATCCGCAAATCTCAAACTAATCCAGCAATACCAACAGAGTCTCCAGTATGACTGGACCGACTCTCATAACACATACTAGCCACTCGAGGCTATATCTCTGTGGGTCCGTACACCCAACTCTGCGAACCCTCAGGTTCTAACTCTGGGAACCTTCCGGTTCCAGCTCTAGAAACATGCACAACATAATCCCGTGGGATTGATGCAGTACAACCATCACGTACCCCAAACGTACCAATACTCTGATCGCAAACTTCCGTTTACTTACTCAAGCTCGATCCCGACCTCCTCTCAGGCCTCCACAATCAATGCCCTAGGTCTGTATCTCGCCCTGCATATCCAACACTCGCTCTCGTCAGCCTATACTTTGCGCTGACAAACACTGCTGAATCCCGGCAGCTGAGCACCCTCACATACTTATCGATCTCCCGGAGAATTTTCTAATTCTCCCCCACTAAAGCACTGACTAACTGCCACCGATCGTCATTAACGACCTCTCAGAACAATCCTGCACAAAGAGAACATTTACCCACTGACTGCTTCCCACAAACGTAAGCAACCCTCAGCAAAACACATCTCCTCCCTGATCAATCCGCTCAAAAGAATCCGATCTTTCAATTATCCACTCCACAACTGCAGATACTACCCGTCATTCAACCCAGTGCCGCACCTCCACTATCAACCCTCACAACGATGACCAACGGAATTCCCAAGCAATAACCCATAACCAAACCCACAACCTGCCAAAGGTTGAATACCACATCGAAAACCGCACAAAGATATCGACACTAAAACACCATACTATAACCATACCAATCCATCAGGGAACAACGAATGCCAAATCGAAACCTGAAGCACCAATCCATAACCATGCCCAACCCGCGAAACAACGAATACCGCATCGAAATCCACACTACCAGCACAAACAATACGCCACAATCAACGCAGGCTAATCAAGACATCAAGACAGCATCATACCCGCAGCTGCCCCCCCCCCCCCCCCCCCCCCCCCCCCCCCCCCCCGGCACTGCTCCGCCTCCCTCTGCCGCAAGCCGATAAGCACAACCCTGAGCCCTTGGGCTCTACTCCATCCTGTCCTCCTCCTGAACTCCTCAAGGTGGCCGGTGCTAGAGCCTGCACCGATCCTGCAAAAGCTGTGGACATTTGACCCTCAAATGTCCAACCTGCCGACACTGATAATAAATCCTGGGATCCTGAATTGGCACTGACTGCCGACAATCCCGTGCACCATGCCCCTCCTTTCCGCACTCGCGGCATGCACCATTGGCCAACAAGCTCCGGTGCCATCTCTCTCACACTTCCTACAAGTGTGACCGCTCCGATCCCCCATTTCAACGTCTACGGTTCTGAACCGTTTCGGCGCCGACTGCGACTGCATCGGGGCCTGTCCCAGCTCACGCAACTGCAACTTAACCTCTAACTCACGCCACATGGCGGCCTTCTGCAACCCCAACAGGGTCTCGCACCTCCGCGCAGACACGAACTGTCTGATACCCCCCTTGAGCTTACTCGAATATCGGGCATCTGAGCCTGCTCCGAAGCGAACTCAGGGCAAAACATCGCCCTCTCAACAAACATCCCGGTGCTCTCAGTCACCGACTCCAAATCCTGCCTCAGCTTAACGAACTTCCGAGCCAATTTCTCCTGTTCATCCCGCGGAACATAGCGAGTACTGAACATCCCTCTGAATTGATCCCATGAAACCGCAGCCCTCTGCGCATCAGAAAATGACCTCGTGGTCAATCTCCACTAATCCTTCGCCCCGAGCCTCAACAGGTTCAGAGCACACCCCACCCTCTGATCAGTAGGGCATAAACTCGTGGAGAAACACCCCTCCATGTCTGATAACCATCTCATAGCAACAATCGAGTCCTGAACTCCATCGAATGTGGGGGGCTTCGCATAATAGAAGTCCCGATACTGAAAACCCCGACTAGTCCCTTTCTTTGCCGTTGCTACAGCCGCTGTAACCGCCGCGGCAGCCGTCTCTGCGAAAGCCGCATATCGCTCATCAAACTACTTCAATCATAGTGGTCCTGATCGACCCAAACAATTCTGGCGACTCAACCCGCAACAATGCAGCAACTTCATCACGCCGGATCTCGCGAATCCTCGCATCCCGCTCGCTCGTGCTCGTCCGATCGATAACCGGATAACAAGATAGCCACAAGCATCATCCACTATGAACCATGGTACTCATCCCATGACATCCTTCCTCAACATGCTTCGGTGTATGGTACCTGAACCATAGCACCATTCCTCAACCTGCTCCAGTATATAGCACTCGAACCACAACCTCTATCTCAATCTGTTCCGATGTATGGTGCCCTGACCATAACATCACTCTGTATCCGCTCCGATGTATGGTATCCGAACCATAACATCACCCCTCAATCTGTTCCTTAGGACCTTCAGAATGCCCCCTGTATCAAGTATGGGTCCTCTGCTTTCAGTAGTACGGGCCCATACTACCTGCCACATCTACCCATACTTTCCACACGGACCATTCCAGAGTTCCTAAGTAGCTGATAAACCTGCTCTTTCACCAATCGCATCGCGCGTGCTCGCTTTCCAGCGAAATCCTCTACTCTACCAGCGCACTCATCTGGCTAGGTTTACTCCCTAATCCCTTCCGCTGTCCTCCCACTTCTTTGCTATCAGCTGCTGAAGAGTTCCCAATGATGCCAGCCCTCTACCTCCTGAGTATCGTCATACTCACTTGGTAGCTGACTCCCATCATCGATAACTCCACAAAGCACAAAGCAAGCAGCATTCGAGCATTGAAGCATACATAGGACTCCCCATCTGTGGTAGCTCCACCTTCTCGATTCCTCCTCGGAAGTACCTCTGTACTCCGTAGCCTTACCCCTTGTGCGTTCTAACTAGATACTCTCACTCATCACATACACATAAAAGCATAACGCACATATAACAGCAACCCTAGACTAAGGCATCACAAATCAGGCCACTCTAGTCCTAAGATGTGAAGTACCTAGCCTGTCTCTAGCATGCAATAATGTCTCATAAAGTGCATAATAGATATTTCATAATACAAAAGTAAGAGTATTTTGGGAAATCACCGTTTGGCTCTGGCTGATTGTACACACTGCTCTTTCTTGCTTTCTCTTTGAACTCTTATTCACTTTTAGAAAACCATTTATTTGGAAAACTTTTTCTTACTTCCTCAGTTTGAGTCCAGATTTACCCGTAGGCGCGTCCGAATCCCTCAAACCAAGGCTCTGATACCAATTTGTAACACCCAGATTTCCAAAAATAAAATTTTCATTTAATTAATCACTTTAATATTAAAAATACTTGTTTAAGATCTTATTCACATTCAAAATACAAAACGTAGTTTCATTTTCATTATAAAAGAAGACCAGGATCCTCCAAAACTCAACTCTTTCTTCGGTGTGTACAATCGAACCGTTGCCATCCCGCGTTACTGTAAGAACCTGAAACAACGTAACATAAACAACATAAGCACGAAGCTTAGTGAGTTCCCCAATATACCTTACGCACATACGCCATCCGGCCCGGACCGTTCGGTCCACATAACATTGCCTTCCGGCCCGGATCTTTCGATCCACGTAATATCGCCTTCCGGCCCGGATCTTTCGATCCACATAATATCGCCTTCCGGCCCGGATCTTTCGATCCACATAACATTGCCTTCCGGCCCGGACCTTTCGGTCCACAAGATAATCGCCTTCCGGCCCGTACACATATATAACACATAATACAAATACTCTAACACATAAAGCACATATATCACATATCATACCTGACCTTTCTGTCACATAATACCTTGCCTTCCGGCCCATATATAAGCATGTATTTCACACGTAGCAGTTAACTTCCCATTCATAGCATATAAACACAACACACAACATACCTGACCTTTCTGTCACATAATACCTTGCCTTCCGGCCCATATATAAGCATGTATATCACACGTAGCAGCTAACTTTCCATTCATAGCATATAGACATAACACATAACATACTTGACCTTCCGGTCACACAATCAAACCCTTCCGGGTGAGGTATAGTGAGAAGACTCACCTCGTAGTACGCAGGCTATAACCTCTTCGAGCTACTCGCGCACAATCCGCTAGCCCGCAGGTTCCCTATAATACCACAGCCCTAGTTAATGATCTTATCAAACAATACAACTGACCCCTCTAAGATATATACAGGTCAACGGTCAGTTTTGACCGGACTCGTCGAGTACAAAGGGTAACTCGACGAGTATAGGCATCCCGACACCACTCGCCGAGTCTGAAGAACGACTCGACGAGTTCCAGTAAGTCTTCAAGCTACTCGCCGAGTCTGAAGAACAACTCGGCGAGTCCTAGTGAATCTTCAAGCTACTCGCCGAGTCTGATCATCCGACTCGGCGAGTCCACGCCATGCAGTCGATCCAACTGCTTCCTGAGATACGTTTATTCCCGAAAAACACACCAATGGGACTTCTGGACCTCTAATCATCCTATTACTAGGGTATAAACTTTTGTATAACAACATAATAATCCAACAAATCACCAAATGGGTTTCATAAACCCTAATTCCATAACACATCAACATAGCAGAGGATAATTCGAAATATTGCCTGAATAACACCCTCTCTGTGTCTCCAAACCTCAGAACTCGATCCCCATGCTCTTCCTTTGATCACCACCTAGCCTCCCCTTGCCTAACAACCTCTTTAAGCTTCCACTAGCCTTCACCCTTGCTCCAGATGCCCACAGCCGTTTAGGTTATCTTCAATCGGCCAAAAGACGAGACATGACGGCCCTAAAGACATTATATACGATCCAGAATCGAAACGGCTAGGGTTTCTGCTGAACAGCGTCGACTCGCCGAGTCCATACCAGGACTCGTCGAGTCCAGTCGCGAACCCACGATCAAATCTGCGACCCTACTCGGCGAGTCTGGCTCCAACTCGCCGAGTCCCTCCTTTAAAACACCCTAAAATGCAATTTAACAATACTTGAGATTTTGGGCTGTTACAATAAGGGTGAGTGTCCAAAGGCCTAATGCCGCTTAAATAGGGCTCATTCCCTAAAAATTAGGGTTTAGTCTTTGGCTACGGACACCTTATGTACACCACGTACGCTCAACGTACATGGCTAAGCTTCTCGACCAAAGGCGCACATGTACGCTAAGCGTACTTGTAACATCCGGATTTCCAGATATTATGTTTGATCATTTATTTTTTTTTGAGTAAAAGAGAGGGACTCGGCGAGTTGAGGCGTAGACTCGTTGAGTAAGATAGTGTGTGCTGACTGGATTAATGAACGGACTCGACGAGTCGGAAAGGGTGGACTCGACGAGTCCGCACTGTGGATTGAAACCCTAATTCTTGGGGTTTGTGCCCTATTTAAAGGCCTTTATGGCCTCCATTTGCGACCACTACACCCCTGAGAAACCCTAGAGAGCAGAGAGATCGTTTGTGGTGCAAGAGGAAGGCTAATTCACCATTTATTGTGTGTTTTAGCAAGAAGGAAGGAGGTAGAACAAGCTAAGCGGGTTGAGGAGCTTGGATCCACTTATATTTGATCAGAGGAAGCTGTTGGAGGTAACAATCTGTGCCATTCTCGTGTTTATAATGATTCTAGTGGAATCTAGGGTTTTCTTTATGCCTCTTTTAGTTTGAATATGGAGTATGTGAGGTCCCAAGGCGAAATGGTTCATAGATCTGGACCTTAAGAGGTCCAGAGACTCCTTACCACTCTGCTTTATGCCATACCTTTTGAGTTATGAACCTAGGAGGCCATTTTAGAGGTTATTTCACCAAAAGAAGCTTTGGGCGTGTTGTATGTGTACCAAGATTCGACCTTTATATGATTATCATGCTTGGGAAGGTTAGATCTATAGATTAGAGAAGCAGATATGACCTTAGAAGGTCATTTGAGTATGAACATGGAAGCAACTCGCCGAGTTCATAAGTGGACTCGACGAGTCGAGTCGGGGTCGCCCCACGATTCGTGACAGGAGGAACCCATCGAGTGAAGGGATGACTCGTCGTGCCACGGGAGGCTAGAAGGATTCAGAGGACCCGCATAGACTCGTCGAGTCGCCCATGTGCACTCGACGAGTCGGGTCAAAGTTTGGCCATTGACTTTCTTTGACCTTAGGGTTCTGGTCAAGACTGATTCAAGAGAGTTCAGGAAGGGATGGAATGGCCTTCTACCCAATCTTTAAAGATGAGACTATGAGAGAATATTGACCGGGAATGTTATTTGAATGATAGGAGGAGGCTAGGTCGAGACGTTGAGCATGAGAGTTTATACGACTTCATTAAGGCGAGTCTTCTCACTATACTGTACCTGGAAGGGTACCTATGTGTGACCAAAAGGTCTTGTATGCTATGAGATGTATGTGCTACATGCTGTTATGTGATATTTGTGTGTTATGTATGTTATGTATGATAAGGACCAGAAGGTCAAGATGGTATGGACCGGAAGGTCAAGATGACATGGACCGGAAGGTCAGGAGGTTATGGACCGGAAGGTCGATACGGGTAGGACTGGAAGGTCTACTGGGATTCGGGACAGAAGTCCCCTGAGACACTTGGATCGGAAGATCTTACAGAGTTATGGCCTGGAAAGGCGTAAGTGTTGTATGTGGCATTTTGGGGAACTCACTAAGCATTTATGCTTACAATTGTTGTGTTATGTGTTTCAGGTACTAGCGAGGATCGCAGGAAGGCGCCGGCATGATCCGTACACAGTCATAGAGATTATGTTTTGAGATTCTTGGATTTGTTTGTTATAATGACATTGGATACAGTTTGTTTGATATTGTTTTTGATGATTAAAAATATGATTTAAAAATGAAAAATTGTTTTGAAAATTCTCGTCGTTACAGTACCTATTTGTACGCCCAACGTACGAAGGGACCATTTTCACAAAATATTTTAAACTTCAAGGACCAAAAAGGGAAATACCTGGAATCGAATGTTATAAATCTCCCCCACTTGAATTAGACTTCATCCTCGAAGTCTGCTGATGTAAACAAATCTGGGTAGTGCTCTTTCATCTTTTCATTCGGCTTCCACATCCACTTAGAGCTCTTTCGGTGTTGTCATTGCACCTTCACCAGATTCACCACCTTATTGTGCAGAGTCTTAGTTTTTTTGTTTAGAATCACAATCGGTCTCTCCACGTAGTTCAGGCGCTCATCCACCCGAATGTCATCCAACGACATCACTACTGAATCATTGGCTACACACTTCCGCAACTGAGACATGTGGAAAATGTTATGGATCCGACTGAGTGTTGGATTAGTGACTAAGTTCATAACTATAATTGATATGTACTTGACCCGCATTAGCATGGTCCATTTGGGTTGCATATCATCAGGACAATTTGATAGGATAAACTTTTGAGAAGAGGTTATTTATGATTTGTTAATATATTATAAGTTCTAATATCTTAATGTGAAATCATATTATTTAATTAGTATTGATCAAGAATTAATTTGGAATTAATTTTGTGATCAAAAGAGACTAATTAAATATATGAGGATTGATTGTGTAAATCATTCATTCTTATAAAGCGGGCTTATGATCCATAGTTCTTTATGTTGGGCTAAACCCATGTGGTGACCCATGGATATTCCATGGAGGTTAAAATCCATGGAGCCTAAGGAATGTGGAAAGTTATGCACATTAGGGTTTGCATGGTGTAACCCTAGTTGTGCCACACTATATAAAAAACCCCTTGGTTGGTGAAATTGGTGCTAGATAGACTATAAGTTCTTGGAGAGCTATAGAGCCGATTTCTTGTGTGCACCATACTCTCTTGAAAGTTATCCTTTGTCCTAGGTGTGTTGTGATTCCATTTGAGGCATTCATACTATTGGTGCTAAGTTCTTAAAGTTTCAAGTCTTCCAACTACAACAAAAGGTATGTCATCTAACTAGAATTTTGTAGTATAGATACTCCATTGTATGCTAGTTAGGATGATGCTTTGGAAAATGAAAGTTTGCATGTTGTAGCGCCCGTGTTTATGGGCTAGGCATTAATGTTGATGTAATAGTCTCGGTTAACCTTCGTAACTCATTTTGAAATAATAAAAATGTATTATTTGAGTATTATCACTACAAGAAAAAAGGCCTTTTACGACGCTCATTGCGCGTCGTAAAAGGCTCAGACGACGCGCAAATGCGTGTCAAGGAAGGCCCTGTCATAAAGAGAGACGACGCGCTTTTGCGCGTCGTCTATAGACGACGCGCATTTACGACGCTCATTTACGACGCGCAATTACGACGCGCGTTTACGACACGCAATGCGTATCAAGGAAGGCCCTATCATAAAGGAAGATGACACGCATTCGCGTGTCGTAACCTTACGACGCGCATGTTAATGACACACAATGCGTATCAAGAAAGCCCCTGTCAAGAAAGGCCATGTCATAAATGAAGATGACACACATTTTTGCGTATCGTAAATTTAAATGTTTAAAAAAAATAAATTTATATATTTATTAATTTTTAAATTAAATTTTCATTTAATTTCTCATAATAGAAATAAAATACCATATACAAAAAATACAATCCATTGCATAATATAAAATAAAATTTCATACTCAAAAAATAAAATAAATTACACAAATTGTAATGTCATACAAAGAATCATTCAAATGTTAAACAAAAATAATACATTGCTAACATGGGTTATACATTCCTATAAAACTAACAAATAATCATACAACTCTATTTCTTACTGGAAAAGAATGTCAAACATGATTACAAGTCTCCCTTAATCTTGATTACTCACCTGCTTAAGTAGAATGTTGTTGTTGAGAAGGTTACCTAGCAACAGAGAAAAACACAACACCTCTCCCACAATCACAACATCGTTTACAGAGAAAGGGTTGTCAATCACTTTCATTAAGACTTTCATTCAATCACAAAAATATTAAATAAAAGGGTGAAACAGTAACTTACTTTTGATAAGTTGATCTCCCTTAGAGCAAACACAGCTAAAGCATTGAACAAGACCCTATTTCCCTCTTCTTTTAAAGTTTCCAGAATGTTTAGAATTCTCTCCTTACCTTGTTATTTCAAGTGTCAGGGGGAAAAAAAGTCCTCACTTTTGGTTCCCTATCAGATGCAGCATCAAGAACAGAGAACATGATCTCACCAAACATAATCAATAATCAGATTGAATTATATATTATGAGTAAGTAATAAAGTACATGTAACACAATAAAGTATTATTATGGAACTTATGAGTTCAAATATTATTTTTTACACTCAGATGCCAAAATATTTTATGTTATTCTTCTACAAGTTGAGAACCAACTCAAACATGAAAGATAATAGTCCATCTGGCAACTTTTGATGACATGGCAAATGAAATTTCTCAGAGATAGAATAATACCTGTACTATTAAAATGATGGCAACCACAACAGGTGGTCCAATAACTACAGCCAAAAACATGCCTTTAATCATGTCTGGAAAGAAAAGAAAGATTGTTTGCTGCAATCATAAATCCCATGTGTTACAAACTTATATCCAAAAGAACATAACATAATTGAATTCCATTTTTTGTAGAAACAAAACATACAATGGAATGGAATAGCGAACTACGATTCCATTGTAATTCATACCAGGAAAATCGGCATAGAAAGCGGTCATTTAATGCATAAAAGTTCTGAAAAAGTTGACCTGAAAAATTTACAAAATAAATTATTAATTATTATATTATCTTACCAAACAGAAATGCTATCTTAGTTACAGATACAAAGTTGGTATGCATATATTAAAACAAAAGTACAGCAAGATACTCGGAAAGAAAGGATATTCAACAACTGTTACTTATGCTACAATTACTACATAATCATCAAAAACTTGAATCTTGAAAGCTTCTACCTGATAGATGATTAAGTACCATTAACGGGCTAAATATTGTTGATTAGGGGAATGAAATTCATATTGCTTAAGAAGCTGTCTCTTCCCTTTGGTAGAATTTGATGATTCTAAAATGAAAACCCTAAAAGAAAAATACAAATAATTCTAAATAAGAAACTATTCTTTAGAAAATTAGAAAACTTAATATACTAAAAACTAATTTCTTTCATTCCCATTCCATTTGTTTTCTGATTCCATCATACTAAATAGTACATAACAAAGATACAAATATTAATCAAGAAAAACAAATATAAAAATTTAATCATACATGATATTCTCTACTTTAGAAGTATCAAACATTGCATGGCCAACCACTTTCACCTCCACCTTCACATTACCATTCCATTCCCATCTGAAACTTATTCAAAACACATAAGAATCAACGTTTTCCTTCACATCTAAATCAACTTGATCCTTTACATCAGAAGGTGTCACCCAGAACAATAAAAGCAGGATTACAGTCAATGTTCTGGTTTTTAAAACCAAGGTAATCGGACCCAGAACATTAAAATATGCAATTAACTTAAAGTAGAGGTGTTTAAAATAAAAAATCAGATCAACATATGTGGGTGAAAGTCTAGAATTATCATATATGTCAAAACAAAAATACTAACTGAAGCATAAATCAGATGATGAGGGAATACCCCTCACATAGACATAGTAGAGAGACCCTTAATCTCATAAATTAAGCTAGATGCAGATGGGATCATTAAATTGAACAAACCTTATCAAAAGTATTCTAAAATCAAAGAGTAATGAAAATGGGCGAGACCTGTTGAGGCGTCAACCTTCTGTGGTCCCTCAAATCTTCTTAATTTACCATGAAGCCCATCCTAGGTTGACTTTTCTGAAATAGGTAAAAGTAATTTATTAAGAAAACAAAATGAAGCGATGATAAAATACAGATAAAACCATGATAACATAATAGAATAAGTCATCTAGGCATTTAATCATACACCTGGTGGGCGGCAGCCAAAACAACAAACATGTCAGTATTATCTCCAAATCCTCATGGATTTTTACCGTATCAATGGTATTTGGAAATGGAACAGAACAATACTAATGAATTTAATTGGAGAAAATTGAAAGAATATGATGATTTAGTGATTATACAGGGGTAGAGTAACAGATGAGGACCGGGTATGAGGCCGGACCATTAAAGACATAGAACCTTTCAACAGTGGCAAGTGTTAACAACCATCGCACCTATCGATCTACAGGTCCAGAAATTCGAAGGTCGAGGGAATCTAACTGAATCCGCCAAGAAAGTGACATGGCTGGAGTAGGACAATCGATTGAACCTAAACCTTCAAACCATCAACAAAATCAACCATATTGCAGGCGATCGTCGAGGATACAGAGGTGGTTAGATCCGACAATGGAACATAGAAGACGTAGACGAAAGCAGAAATTTTCCATCTCCAATTTCAAAATTTTGACGCCCCTTCTTGAGTTGACGTCCCTCTGCCAGAAAAAAAAAACAAAAAGAAAAATCATTTATGATGGACACGTAGCAAACGAATATGGAATTGGGAGCAAACAAAGATGGAATGGAAGGCGGTGGTGGGGGAGATGAGTAGTTGAGACGGCAACACCACCATCAACGTTGGGAGGAGACATACCAAACAGACGGACGGTGAGAAGGTTGCAATCTTAGAGTGTGTCGATGTTGCCTGCTATTGCCCTAGAAATGGAATTCAATTATGTGTGTGTGTGTGTCTAATAATCATGAACCTCCAGCTCTCCGCTGTCTTCTTCACCTTCTCTCTTGGCACCAAACGTCACTATTTAGGTCGCACAATTCTCCACGGCGGCGCCAAATACAGAGCCACCTAACCATCTCAATGTGGTTCCTAGTCGTGTCGTGGCTGTTCGCCCCTTTTCTTTTCAACCCATCCGGATTTCAATGGCAGAAAATCGTTGAAGACTGGGACGACTGGTCAGCATGGATCAGAAACCACGGTGGAATCGGTGTTCCGGCGAACAAAAGCTGGGAATCGTGGTGGGAGGAAGAACAGGACCACCTCCGATTAGGGCTTTTTCTAACAATTTCAACATCGAAGAAACAATGAAGAACAGGACCACCTCCGATTAGGGCTTTTTCTACTGCTACTTCTTCACCATCTTCTATTTTTTCTGTATTTAGACTTAAGAGTATAATTAGGGCTTTTTCTAACAATTTCAACATCGAGTGGGAGATATGGTGGTTCCAGTAGGTAGAAGTGAGGGAAGAAGTAAGCAGCAGTCAATGTCGGGAGGGGGAAGGAAGGAGCGTCCAGGGCAAGAGGGAAAGGAGAAAAAAAAGGAAGGCGGGATTTTTAATTTTTTCAGAATTTCATTTCCCCCTACTGTTAAAGGATGGAACGCGCGTTCCATTAAAAATTATAAAGCGACATCCTTAGACGACGCGCATTTTATTATAGGTGCCCTCCGTGTTTTTTTTAGACACTAATTTAAGGGCGCGCAATAATGCGTGTCTTCTATCCTTAAATTTTTTGAAGAGATGACATTTTTTTAATGTCACTCTCCTTTGCGTAACATAGATCAATGAGCGTCGTATTTTGCGCGTCGTAAAAGGCCTTTTTTCTTGTAGTGTATGTGTTTTATGCTTAATTGTGTGGCTTAAATGAATTAAGAATAAAAATAAGCGTAATAATAAAATATTAGATAAGCCCAATATCTATGAAGGAAGTTGTAGTGGTCGTGACAAGGGTTCCGAGTTATAACGAAGAAGTTATGATCTGTCGAAGTTTCGCGACAGAACCGACACGACATTGTACGACATAAAATACGAATTTAAGAAAGAGCGATATTTAGTCTTAGTGATATAAACGAAAGCTGTAGAATAAATTAAACCGAGAGCGTACATAAAAAGAACGTCTAAATCTGACTTCGTATGAGGACGTTATGATTTTTCTATGTTTCGACTTAGCGGTATACAATCCAAATCTCGAAATTCAGATTGAGCGATATTTGGCCGAAACAATCTAAACGAGAATCGAAGATCTCGTCGATAGTAGTCCGACGGTGAAAAGACAGACGAAAACGGATGTTAGATGAATGAGTTATAAATTTCTAACGCAGTTTTCTTGTCCCGGCCTACTAAAAATAATATAATAAAAAATAAAGTCAAAATTAGCCGACAGAGTCTAAACAAGAGTTGTAGAGCATAATCTCACCTACGCGTGGACATAAAGAACGTTGAAAACGAAGATCGTATGCAAGAGTTATCATTTTATGAAGTTCGAGGCACGCATCCCAAAGAGGGAACGCCCCGCATTCAGTGTTTGGCTCCGGATTGGACACGTCGATGCTGACTCAACGGATAAGGGATATGATCGGAACCCCGCTCCTACGCGCCACGTTCGAAGGGAACGCCCTGCGTTCGAGACTAACTCCAACCCTATAAACAGATGTCGTGGCTTGCCGAGTTTTAGTGATCAAATTCTTCTCTCTCACTCGTTATTGCCTCGTTTTGCGTGCAAATTATACCCCGAAGCCCCGGTGTGATTCCCAAGACCCGAAGCAAGTCCCGAAGCCCTGAGGATCCCGAGAAGTAAAGTTTCCAAGATGAAACTCTGCCCGCGAGAAGCCCGATTTTCAAGAAAGCATCCTGGTTTCACCGAAGAATACTACTCGTAGAGTCGTAGTGTTTTCCGATCATCTTCTGATCAAGTGTGTGTGTAGTTACTTTCTTCTACCACATAAATACGAAGTATTCTCTATGAAATACGTGCTATGTGTTTATATATTATGTGTTATTTGAAATGAGTATTGATTGACTATTTTATACATGTTTTATGTTGTGTATATATATATATATATATATATATATATATATATATATATATATATATATCTACAAAGATGTTGGGTAGAACATGGGTAGATAGTGGATGTGTGATGAAATAAAATGATGAGAGACCTCGATGTTGTGGTTGTTGATCTAGTCATCTAGCGGAGTATGGATGACGACCACAGACTCTTGCTAGATAGTCCAGTGGAACGCTGGCAGGTTCATAACCTGTAGGTGTTGTGAACGATGTGTTCACCGGTGTACTCTACCCCCTCATGGTTGCCTTAGGACATTCATTGCTGAGGAAACCCCTTTGCAGTAGTGTCCGTCCCAATGAAAATCCTAAATCAGGTCCCTTGTAATAGTTGTTGTCATAGGGACATAAAATGAGGATAACGGGAATGGGTAATCGAGTTATTTTTTGGTTGGTGAAATAATATAATTATTTATTGTAGGTTGAAACCCCTATATGCTCATCAGACTCCCAAGCCTGACCCACTCAGTTTTATTTGTATTACAGGTAGTGGCGCGGGAGCATAAGTTGGAGAACTTGTGAAGATGTTTTTTGTTTATAGACCGGTGGTTGTATATAACTGTGTAAGGTCTATGATTTATTGTTTATGCTTTTGTGTCTGTATCGGAACATGACATCCCGAGTATTGATATATAATGAAAATACATTTCTTTAAGGAATGCTTTAATAAATTTTATTTATCATATTTTGTTTTGGAAACAAATTCCGCAACTCTTTTAAATCAAATGATTACTCTGAAAATTATTTTAAAAGCATAAATTAAATCGGTCTTTTCTGGCTGTGATTTTGGGGATGTCACACATGTATATTAGAGAAAACATAGATCCAAAGCATATAGGGTTACACCATAGCAGTGTTAGAATGCTCAAAACCCTTCACTGAGTTCATCAGGAAGATCCATCTGGTATGCAAACCTGCCCACACGGGCAGTAATCCTACAAGGACTAATAAATCGGGGGCCTAGCTTGCCCCACTTCTAAAACCGGATGACACCTTTCCAAGGTGACACCTTTCCAAGGTGACACCTTCAGCACCACCAAGTCTCCCACCTGAAACTCAAGGTCCGAACGACGTCGATCAACATAACTCTTCTGACGGCTCTGCACGACTCGTAGTCTGTCGCGCACCTGTTGAATCAACGTTATGGTCTTAAGCAACATCTCAAATGGTGGTCGGTCAATATTACCATGATAATTGTCGTTGTAGGAGAACTCGACCAATGGAAGGTAAGTATCCTAACTCCCTCCAAAATCCAACACACAAGACCGAAGCATATCCTCGAGTGTGTGGATCATCTGCTCACTCTGGCTATCGGTCTGAGGGTGGTATGGTGTACTGAAATGCAACTGAGTTCCTAACTCCTCATGAAACTTCCTCCAAAACCTAGAGGTGAAGCAAACGTCCCAGTCCGAGACCACCGAAATCGGCATCCTGTGCCTAACTACCACCTCCCGCACATAAGTATCAACTAGCTTCTCTGCGGATGTGCTCTTGGCAATCGGGATAAAATGCGCACCAAGTCTGTCCACAATAACACAGATAGAATCAACACCACGTGTCGTCCTATGTAATTTTGTGATGAAGTCCATAGTGATCTCCTCCCACTTCCACATGGGAATGGGTAATGGTTGCACCTTGTCGTGGGGTCTCTGATGCTCGGCCTTGACCTTTCTACAAGTCAAGCACTGATCAACAAACCAAACAATTTCCCTCTTCATGATGGGACACCGGTAACTCAACCTCAAATCTCAGTATATCTTCGTGACCCCTGGATGGATAGAAAACTTTGACTTATGCGCCTCCTCCAGAATCGTCTGTCTCACCCACCCGATGCCAGAACCTAAACTCTACCACGTTGCGTCAACAACTCCCGACTATCACTGAAAAATAAATGAATTTGTCCTCTAATCCGCCCGATCTTTTATTTTTCATTTTTCAATACCTCTACCTGAGCCTTCTTGATCAAACCCATCAGAGGCGAAGTGACAGTCATCCTTAAACATATATCTTAGATAGATGAGCTTGCCGCATTACGGCTCAAAGCATCGGCCACCACATTGGCCTTCCTAGGGTGGTATAAGATCTCAAAACCATAGTCCTTCACTACATCCAACCTCCTCCGCTGCCGCATATTCAAATTCGGCTGATCCATAAAATACTACAAACTCTTGTGGTCGGTGTAGATGGTACACCGAACCCCATACAGATAATGCATCCAGATCTTGAGGGCGGATAGCTTCATTTTATTTACTTCTTTTTATAGTTTATTTTAGCACATTTCATTCGCATTTTAGTTAATTTCCATGCATATTTTCCTTTTTTTATTTTATGACCATTTCGGGTACTTTCTAGTTTCTTGAGCATTATTGCAGTTTTTTTGGAGACTAGCGGAGCGGGATTTTTAGGAGCCGATTGGACTTGAAAGGCAATGGGGATTTCGAGCTTGGTGGCGATGGAGTTGATGCTTGGAGTGGGCTTGCCTATTAATTGAAAGCTTGGAAGAAATAAACTTTAAATTTGCAAGGTGCGAGAGAATATTCGAGTGTGCGGAGATTGATGATCGGGAGTTTGCGGAAGCTTTGAGTGATTTGGAGAGGCCATTTGGGCTCAAATTGATGAAATCTTGAAGAAAAATGGGCTAGAAGTTGATTAGACTCGAACTGGGCCAATGGAATAGTTGTAGGGGCCAAGACTTGAAGAAGCCCAAAATCTATCACACTCACGCGGCCCGCGTAAGGTTTCCATGCGGCCCACGTGGATTCCTAAAAGGGCAATTTCGGGTTTTTGCTGAGAGCTCTATATTGGGAAGGTTGGTGTGTCTCTTTAGCCTTATCTTTGACATCCGATTTTGACACATTCTCTCTGGAGTTTTGGAGCATTTTGAAGGCCAAGAACCCTCAAGAACTTCATCATTTTCACCTCTTGATTTTTGTTAAATGTTGGGTACAATCTTTATTAACTTTGTTTTCTTAAGTTTAGCCATGCTTGGCTAGACTAATTGTGGTAGACTTTAGTGGAATCCTTTGACTAATTGTTGAATGTTGAAGACTCCATGAACTTGTGCTTGAATCTTTATGAAAATATTTAATGTTTTAACATCTTATCATTACTTGAACTTGTGCTTGAATCTTTATGAAAATATTTAATGTTTTAACATCTTATCATTACTTGTATGTTTTTATTCATGAGTTTAAATGTGTTTGTGGTGATTAGTTGGCTAATTTCTTGATTAAGTAAAGGATCTTCAAATTAGCAAGCAACAAGTGATTTTTTTGTTAGTTTACTTCACACAATCATAAAAACATTTTCTCCAACATGGTAGTGGAAACTTTTGACTCCTCTTGGATTTGGTGACTTTTAAATTCTTAATGCTAGTTGACTTTCACTAATTACATGCTTAATAGAATTTGTGACTTTGACTAAGGAAATTGTTATGAGCTTCTCTAAACATTTCAACAACTAAGAAAAGTATAGGTAATATCAAGCTCTTTGGAATACTAATAGCCAAATTAAGGATTTAAAACAAGTATTGAACCATTGGATTCTAATGAAATGTTCATCAAAAAGTTAATGTGATGAAACCTCAAGTCAACCATCTTTCTCTTATTGATTTTACATCAAACTCTTGTTTTTGTTGAAATTGTGTATTTAAATCTTAGTTTAATTCTAGTTTGTTTCAAGTATTTCAAAACACCAGACCCACCCCCCAATTTTTATTTTTATTTATTTTTTTCTTTACAAGTATTTTTACAAAGAGATTTTTCATAGAGTTAAGAACCAATCTCCGTGGATTCGACCCCTTTACCACTATACACTATTTTAATGTAAAAGATTTAGGGTTATTAATTTTGTTGGCCTCAACAACCACCAAGGGCAAACATCACATCCCCCAATTCCAAATCACGCATGGGGTAATTCGCCTTGTGAGGCTTCAGTTTCCTCAAAGTATGTAATCATGTGACCTCTCTGCTTTAGAACAACTCCCAAACCCGAAATAAAGGCGTCACAGTAAACCACAAAGTCATCTAACAGGAGTCGAGTCCCTAATACTCTTCGCTCCATGAAAAATCCGACGGCTTCAGGCGACAACGAATAAACTCAGAGCATTACCACCTGAACCAATCATTAGCTCCGACAGAAAGAGGAGCATGATTAGCCAATCAACACGCCTGATCCTATCGGGTCTAATGCCCTTGTCTTATGTACGGACTAGCAGGAGACCTGAGTATAAAAGGTCTCCTCCACTGCCCCGGAAAGTAAGCTATCTCTCTCAAACTCTTATACTCACTCTCAAATAATACATTGACTTGACCGACAGAGCGTTTTCCAGTTGTAATCTTGCAGACTACACCGTAGCAGAAAACATCTTCTGTAGGAATCGTACATGAAACTACAACTCTATATCCCTTCAAAAATGGTATATTTAAAAAGAAAAATAAAATTATAAAAGAAATGGTGGTTTATATGTTGTCATATTCGGGATTGAGTGATGGATTATGAGGAGAAGCTATGTTAACAACTTGTTATCTTTTGAATAGGGTTCAAAACAAAAGGAACAAGATAACTCCTTAAGAACTTTAGTACAAAAAGAAACCAAACTTAGGCTATCTTGTAAGACTAAATGAACCTAAAATGAAAACTTTGGTTGAAAGAGGTATTGATTGTATCTTTATTGGTTATACTGAGCATTCCAAGGCTTATAGGTTCTTTTTTATAGAACCTAATGATTATGTTTCTGTTAATTCTGTTACAGAATCAAAATATGCAATATTTGATGAAAGGAAGATGGAAGTTACATGTAAATGTGGATGTTATGTTTCAGTTAACCGCTATCTTCCATGTATAAAAGGAAGATGGAAGTTACATGCAAATGTAAGAACTTTCATATAACCAAAAACTGATTCCTTTGCATCTCAGCGTGTCTCTGAAATTCACAAATCACAATAAGTATTTTGTGTTTCTAATATCGATTAGGTTTGCAATCAAAATTGAAGTTCTTGAATTATCAAACTTTTGAATTCGTGTGCCTCATACAATATAGACGAATTATAGATTTCGAAAAGTTATACAATCAAGATCCTTGAAACATCAAAGTCAATTATTATTCAAAATCCTTAAAAATCTATTCGAAATCCTTAAAAATCTAACACATCGTGTCATGAATTGTGGGGTGGAGTGGTATTCTGACACAAACTGTGTTCCTTTTGCCTAAAGAAAAACTATAAACGGTCAAAGACGTGTAATAAAGAAGCCAATTTTATTTTCTCACAATGGAAATCTACTACCCACTTTTAAAACTTAAAGTATAAAAAATGACAATAATTCAAATAAAAAAGGATTTGCTGCATTAAAGGAGGAAGTCTCCATGTCGGGGGGTTACACAAAGTTACAACTTTCTTTGCATGTGCAAAAGCTAATAAGATATCTCATCATAACTATTATTGACAATTATATTGTTTTACCCTTCGTATCATGAAATTATATTTATATATACTAAGCAAATCAAAATATTTAAGCGTACAAATGCTAACATCACATGCTTAGATGACGACAATATCAATAATTCTGCCAAATTAAATCTCGACAGGTAGACCTCAGATAAAAGATATGGCTTTCTTGTTAAATAATATGTCTAATATTGTCTTGAGTACAAACAAAATCAAACATAAACGAGTTCTAACCAAATTTATACACTATTTCTACATTTTACTAGAGGTTATATGCAATCTATTTACCAAAAATGGATCGACATGAATCATAATTAACCTCTAACGCATCAAATGGATATAATACAACGATAACATGAAAACACATTTAAAGGTGTAACAAATAAAAAATAGTCCGAAATGTATATAGAAATGTATATAGATAGGGTTGTCTTTGCTAGGGTCAGAAAAAGTTGTGTCCCTGATTTTTTGGTTAGAAGTAGTCCTTATACTTTAATTTTATATAGACGAGTAATATCATCAATTAAATATGGATAATTAAAAATAAATGTAAAATAACACAACAATAAATTTTGTTGTACAATTTTATAAACCTTATCGTCTTAGATATATAATGTAAATTTACTATTTTATACAAAATATAACCCTCTAATGCAACAAATCCACCAACTTTACAATTTTATGTAACTAATTTTCTATTATTTAAAATAAAAGCATAAGATCAATTTGGCCTTACTTAGATTAGAATACTAGAACTACAAAAGCATCTTATATATTCCTTTTGTAGTTAATTAATCCTAACTTGGAAAGGAGAATGGATAGACTTACACATGTTGAATTGCTTTACTTTCTTAAAGCACTGGTCCTTTTCAATATAACAAGTTAACAACCCATAAAATATCGTTTATTCATAAAATATAAGTGATAGTACTCCAACAAAACTTTATATTTTGTTTTTATTTTTGTATCTAAAAGACAATTATTCAAAAGCTTGTATATATTTTGACCAGGGGCGGAACACAAAAGTTAACGTTAGGGGCCGAAATAAAAACTTCAAGAAACTTATATAGCTGATAAATATTACATATATCTCAAAAACCATATATTATTTTTTGTTTATGAATAAGTTTACTAACAATTTCAAACTAGGTTTATGTAATCTAAATTAACTAACAATGAACAAGGTGGTTTACATTTTGTTTTGAGCCTTTTGTTGTTGAAAAAACCCATTATTGTTTTATTTATTCAAATTTTATTTTTAGCAACAACCATTATTTTTGTCTTCTTAAAACCTTATTTGACAACTAATCAATAAAGCAAGTATAAATACAAAAATTAAAAAGAGCATGAAACATCTTTTTATCTCGGTGATTAAAGCATACAGATGGTCTAGGAAAAATAAAATAAACAATTCAATAACAAATATAAAATCATTTATCACTATAGACATCTAGGAAAAGAGTCAAAAGCTATTAAGCTAATATCCTAAAATAGTCTAGTTTGTATTGTGCAGTGATTGTGTGCGACAAAAATCTTTGATAGAAAAGGATTATAGATACCCAAGAGATCACATACTACTACATCCTTCTTTATTACACCATATGTCCATGTCATGAAAGATCAAACTTCAAAGCAAAAAAGAAACAGTAAATCGCTCTAATAAGAACAGGAAGAAGATACAAAATAAGAGGGAATGAGGGATAGCAAGAAGTATTGTATGGACTTACAAGTAAGCAAGGCTGAATAGGTGAATCGGTGGCTGACAACTACTCAGGAAGATGCTCAAACCGGAGAAGAGAGGTGCCGCCGACTAATTTTTTAGGGCAGAAGGTTTCAGTTTTATGTTTGAGACATTTTAGTTTGATTTACTTTTTTTTTGTCATTAAATAGATAAAAGTTTAGAAGTTTAAATTTTGGTGGATCAGTTTTCCTTCAATTTCGGATTTTTAGGTATCCTCATAAATTCTAATATCTATTTTTATTTCTTGGTTTTTCTTATTCCATTTAAGTTTCCACAACATTGGGTTTTCTTCCATTGAATACTTATAAATTATTTAATATATAAACATGAACTGGAGTAAAAGCAGGGGGGTCATGGCCTCCCCTGGCCGCTGAAGGGATCCGTCACTGATTTTGGCACTTGAATACCATATCAACACTCACAAATGAGGCCAAAACCAAAGCTCGATAACTAATCAACAATACTTCTACATTAAAGATAGATAAAACTGAAACTCGTATAGCTTAAACATATTGATCAAAGTGTATGGTTTTTTTAGAAAAGTTTCAATATTTTTAGTCAGTTTAAAAAATATTATCAAATTATTTTTTTTACAAAAAAAAAACACTTAAAAACCAATAAAAGCTTGTATTCTGACACTTTTTTCCCGGTTACAACTGGAAATAAATTAATTTGGTGCTATTTATACACGTAAAAAAACATATAAATTTGATAAATACGTATGAAAAACATATTTATATATATTTTTTACCTTAAAAAATATTTTTAAAGTTTTGTTTTCATTTAAATGTATTTATACGTATTATTAAAAACATGTATAAAAACTTTGAAATGAAAAGAGAACTTGAAAAATATATTAAAGGTATATATATATATATATATATATATATATATATATATATATATATATATATATATATATATATATATATATATATATATATATATATATATATATATATATATATCAAGGTTGTAAAAATCGCTTGACGGTAGCTCGACGGTCGACTGGTGTTAAGTGATTAATTAGTCTTGGCGGACATTAATCGATGATTAATCGGAGACCATAGATTATTAATAAAATATTAAAATTAATTAAATATTAATATATCTTAAGAAAAACAAGTAATTCAAAATTAGAAAATAAGAAAAATTGTAATTTGGAAATTTGAAAATACGAAAATATGAACATTTTGGTATAATATTTGAAATTTTGAAAATTTGAAAATTTCGGAGTAAAAAAAAAGTTGGTTTTTTGAATTTTTTAAAATTTTTGACCTTTTTTTGACTTTTTTTTTTTTTACTTTTTTCGACCTTTTTGACTTTTGTTGACCGATTAATCCCGCCAAGGCCGATTAATCCCGCCAAACCCGATTAATCCCGCCAAACCCGATTAATCCCGCCAAACCCGGTTAATCTTAAATTTCCGATTAATGCCCTAATCATCGACGGTTGGAGAACGCTAAACGATTAATCCACGATTAATCGCCGATTAATCCCGATTTCTGCAACCAAGATATATATATATATATATATATATATATATATATATATATATATATATATATATATATATATATATATATATATATATATATATATATATATATACAACTATTGTGCCGACGTGTAGACAATGTTATTCTATGAAAATAACTAAAAGAATAAGTTGTTTAGTAATGTGAATACATTCAACCTAACACAACTATTGTTATTTCCATACATTCTCACTAATTATTATTCATTTTTTCTCACGCATCGTTTTTCATTCATTTTCATTCTTACAAAATACGACTCAATGAAAATTTTGGCAACATTCAGATAGAAGGAGAATAATAAAAAAAAAGTTTATAATAATCTTATAAACGATTTAATTAGTAAAATGCGTGATAATAACAATAGTTATGTAATATTGAACGTATTTATATTATCAAACAACATATTTTCTTTGTCATTTTCACATAATAGTACTGTCCACACGTCCACACAATAGATGTCAATCCACATTTAAACCTTGCTCTCTTTCTCTCTGTGTGTGTGTGTGTGTGTGTGTGTGTTTTCGTAAATATGTTTTTCATATATATTACTAAATACATATATAACAACGTTTTTCATATAAATAAACGTTTTTAAAGTTTTTTTTTTTTTCATTTAAACATATTTTAATATCTTATTAGACATATGTATAACAAATGTTTAATTGAAAAAAGAACGTTAAAAATATTTTAAATGTAAAAATACATATATAAATACATTTAAATGAAAAAGTTATTGAAAATGTTGTTTAAGGTATATATATATACTTTAAAAATGTTTTAAAAGTTTTGTTGTTTTTAATATAAAATGTTTTTTTGTATGTATTTAATAATATATATAAATATGTTTAAATGAAGAATAAACTTTAAAAATATTTTTAAGGTATATATATATATATATATATATATATATATATATATATATATATATATATATATATATATATATATATATATATATATATATATTTCATATGTATTTATTGGTTTTATACATATTTTTTTGATGTATGAATACATTTTATATGTATAAATATGTATCTAAAATATATTTATGCATTTATTTATTTAATAATATTAACAACAACTAGATATGTTGCCCATGCTCCGCGTGGGCCGTATGCGTCTGATTTGAATGTTGTTTTTGTTAAAAGATGAAGGTGAGATAATTCGATCCCTAATTTTTACAGACGGAGACGGATAGATAGAGACGGGAAAAAAACAAAAAAAATAAATATGCGGACCAATATATAAAAAAATATCAAAAGAAGAAAATGATAGACGGCAGAAAGTGCAACGTACGGTAAAAAAGAAAAAAAAATTAAATATGAGGACAAACTCGGACCTTGCCCGGACCGTTTTTTGTGTTTTTTATGAAAAAATATAAAAGTTTAGACTGTAAGGTCCAAAAATGTCAAAATGACTAAAGAATTAAAGGGTTGAAATTAGTAAGTTTTGAGAAAAGTGGCCAAAGTTGTCAATTCCTTAAAGTTTTGTGGCCAAACTTTGAATGTTAAGAGGTTTCTAAAAAATAAAGGACAAAATGTGTCAAAATGACTAAAAAATAAAGGGCAAAATTGACAAAAAGCATGTATATATAAATGAATGACCATTTTTGTCAAAGTCTTAGCAAAGTTATTGTACCTAAGATAGGAGAATTTATATATATATATATATATATATATATATATATATATATATATATATATATATATATATATATATATATATATAATAATAATAATAATAATAATAATGAAGCAAAAAAATTATATTTATTTTCATTTTTAATAATAATGGTATTTTTTATTGAAAATTCATAATATTTTAGTCCAATCTATGAAATAGATATAAATTAATTTGTTACGAAGGATAAAGGATGAGAGCGTCCTTCGTTCTCAACCCATTACCACATATGCTCCATATCAGATTTTCTCTTCTTTCTCCCTTTCATTTTTTGCCACTAACAATACATGGAAACTCTATAGTTCTTAACTCACTCAACCTACTAAATTAATATATATATATATATATATATATATATATATATATATATATATATATATATATATATATATATATATATATATATATATATACAAAACAAGTAAGGTACAAGTTTTAAAACACATGGTACGAAAGATATATATATATATATATATATATATATATATATATATATATATATAGAGAGAGAGAGAGAGAGAGAGAGAGAGAGAGAGAGAGAGAGAGAGAGAGAGAGAGAGAGAGCGAGTTTGTGAAACAACTAAAACAACCATTGCTCTCAAACATCTCAATCCACCGAGGAGAGAGTGATGTCTTGGAGGTACCAAAGATACCTCTACGTTTTTTTTGCATGCATAATGCAATATTTTACTAATTTTTAGGGCTCTATATAAAAAAATATTAATAATCATTAGTGAATATTTTTTAAATTGATTCAAAATATTCAGACTTTTCTACAAAACATAAACTTATAAAAGAAAGTTTAATTTAAATTTGATTAAGGAGCTTGAACAATTCAAAAGTATCTAATGAAATTATATTCAATAAGAAAAAATATATGCATACAACTCAAATCCAAAAGTTGGAGAAAATATTGAGATACATACACATAAGACAAATGTTAGGATAAAGAATCGATAAACACAAAATAAATATGCAGAGAAAAATATAAACACGAGCATTAACATGGTTCATACGTTCAATAGTCTTGTTATCCATGGGCGAATTACAAAGAATTTTTTACTAGACTTGTAGAAATTACAGTCATCACAAACAAATGCACATACACTTTTTGATTTGGCTACAAACAACAAAATCTAATTATAAAAATGAGTTAATCTAGAATTACTTGTAGGCCAAAGCCCACAAGCTGAAGACGTATCATTTGAATAGGCCTTATGATCAATGCATCACATACCTTAGAACAGATCAAGACATACATTGTAACATTGCTACACGAACACCACATACTTAGACTCAGAAAGCACAATCTTGCTCAACTCAGACAACATAACACATAGATAGGAAGTGATGTAGCAAATATTTTGTTTTAGGGTGGACCAAATAATATACAAATGTGAACGAGTGACAAAATTCTTCAACCCTAATTTCTTTTATTTAACACATATATATATATATATATATATATATATATATATATATATATATATATATATATATATATATATAATTTTTTGTGGGTGAGCCTCGTTAAATAGGACTCATAAAAACTTGATAGAAATCGACTGCAAGTTCTTATATACTCAAACTCAACTCATGATATGTTTCAAGCATCTACTTATCCTCAAGCTAAGGTAACTTGGAGTCAATTGAGCTCAAAACAAGTACTCGATACAAGCTAAACTCAGTTGAAGGTTTTGTTGCCAATAAAAATGTAAGCAAAAGGGCAACAAGGATATTGGTCTAATAAAATAAGGGTAAATGGTACAAAAATCACTCTTTTTACACAGAAATTCGATTTTGACACCGTGTTTTTTTTTATGTCAATTTTGACACTGTGTTTTCCAATTTGTTACAATTCTGACCACTTGACCGGTTAACCAGGTTACATGTTGACGTTGCATGATGACGTGTCAGTTTTGACGACGTGACATGCTGACATGATATGCTGACGTGTCAAAATTGAATTGTTTTTCCACAAAAAACACTAAGTTTTCATTTTTTTTTTTTCGATTTTGACACTAAGTTTAATTTTTTATTTCAATTTTGACACTATGTTTTTTTTGTTCCATTCGAACATCATTTATCAAATTTTGTCTATTTTCCATTTGAAAGTGTATAAATATAGTTTTTTATTACATTTTAAACCATATAAACATATTTTTTTCGTTTAAAAACCACATTTTTATTTAAATACAAGGTGTTTTTTTTTATCTTACATTCAAAGCATTAATTATATCATGAGAATCAAACTAACCATAAGTTTCTAATAAGATGAAAAAATTTGATAGGTTGCAAACTTGATATCCGAGTTTTGATCGACTACACGCCTCCAAACCTCCAGACACATTTTAAAGTTGCATATTTAATATAAAATACAATTTTTATATAACTAATACATATTTATAAATAAAAATACGGTTTGAGTGTAAAAAAAAATATTTATACAAAACTATGGTTTTTAAATGAAAAAAACATATTTATACGGTTTAAATGTATTTAAAAAATATTTATACGGTTTCAAATAGAAAATTTTCAACATTGAAAAAATTAGAAAAAATGATGTTCGATTTGGAACAAAAAAACATAGTGTCAAAGTTGAAAGAAAAAATTAAACTTAGTGTCAAAATCGAAAAAAATGAAAACCTAATGTTTTTTGTGAGAAAAAAATTTCAATTTTGACACGTCAACATATTATATCAGCATGCCATGTCATCAAAACTGACACGTCATCATGTCACGTCAGCATTTAACCTGGTTAACCGGTCAAGTGGTCAGAATTGTAACAAATTGGAAAACACAGTGTCAAAATTGACACAAAAAAAAAAAACACAATGTCAAAATCAAATTTCTGTGTAAAAAGAGTGTTTTTTGTGCTATTTCCCCATAAAATAAGTGCTTTATTACTTGAATTATGATTTTTTTTCGTATCTATAACAACCACGTATTTATATTTCGTTTACTTGTCACCAGAAATTCATATTTGACGGTAGAACATTAGATAATTATAGCAGAAGTTAGTTCACAAGCAATTTGAGATTCTTAAACATACACACACAACCTCTCACAAAATGTTACATAACTAACTTTATGTTAAATCTCTTTACAGATGCATATCGAGGATATTAATCTAAATCTATAGAATTTAAATATTTATGTTATTATTTTGTTTTAGATATTGATCTCAATCTTTACACATGCACTAGAGAGTTGAGATGTCGATATAAGGACATACCTACCTTCAATAATACGAAAAACTATAAACGGTCAAAGATGTTTTAAAAAGAAACCAACTTTTATTTATTGCCACAATGGAAATCTACTCATGTGGTTGCTTCTGAAATTAAAGTACAGAAGAATATGACAATAAATTCAAATCGAAAAGAGATTTGCTGCATTAAAGGAGGGGATGGAGGTTTTCAACAAAGTTACAAGTTTTTATCTATGTGCAAAAGGTAATAAGATACACCTTGTATTTGTTTTTAGTCGTTTTTTTTTGAACTGATAAACTAACCTACTCCTAAATACCATCTATGGTTTCTAACGAGATTTGAACACATGACCTCTCATTTGAAAGTGTCACTCCTTACCATTAGACCAAATGTCCTTTAATATTTGTCTTCAATCTCGATGCAACTTTTACTTACTTGTTTGAATAAATTGTATATATTAGTATAGTTTTTCATTCAAAACACTAGTCACTAGTGTGGTTCAGTTCCCTAAAAATGGATTGACTCGGATTAAATCGAATTAATCAATTTAATTTTGTGGACGAACAATTAAACTTCCAATGTATATAAATACTTACAACATCTAAATCTAAATCTTCTAATAAAACGTTAATATTATTATTTGAATAACATACTTGTTTTATAATTAAAAAGCACAATAATTATTTATAGATTTTATAGAAATGAGAGATGCATGTCTTCAGCTCAACGCAGCCGTCTTAACCAGTGTTTAAAAATGATCAATTGGATAAGCAAAAAAAAGTAGTAAAGATTGTTCTATTGTTTATTCTAATCCAGCCCCATTTTATCATTGCAGAAATTTGGTTTTGTTGTGAAGCCTAAGAATATCTATCTTTTATTTTTTATTTTTTCCGTGCCACTTTACTTTAGCATCAAACAAATATTCTTCGTTTAATTTTAAAACCCAATAAATAGTCATCTTTAATTTTTGAGTAAATTACACGAATGGTCCCTATGGTTTAGGGTAATTTGCACGTTTGGTCCCTAATTTATTTTTTTAACTCGGAAGGTCCCTACTGTTTGTTTTTGTTACGCTCTTGGTCCCTGTCTTACATAAAAAGTCTATTTTTCCCTTTATTTTTTAATTTATTTAAATAAACACACCCCTAATCTCACCCTTCTCAGCTTACCTTATCTATCCTATCATTTTTTCCTATTTAAATAATAATCTTTTTAGGTATGAGGGACCAAACGCGTAACAAAAACAAACAATAGGGACCAAACACGTAACAAAAACAATCAGTAGGGACCTTCCGAGTTAAAAAAATAAGTTAGGGACCAAGCATGCAAATTACCCCAAACCATAGGGACCATTCGTGTAATTTACTCTTAATTTTTCCAGAGTAAAAATATTTTAATATTAAAAACTATAATTTTAAAAATAAATATAATTAATTAAAAAATGATTAATAAAAACACAAAAATATCTCATTAGTTAAACAATAAACATTACATAACACTTTGAATCTTTGTCTCAATCATCATGTCATCTGAATCATCAACGAATATATCCAAATCTTCTTTTGATTCATCAACCAAATCACCATGTCAATCATCTCGGTGCGGGACCAAACCGCACCCCAAACTACACATAGGGTATGGTTCCTGCCAAATCAGGACACCATGGTGTTCGGTTCAATGTACACTCCTTAATATGTAAAGTGTTGATGTAAAAAACTACAAGATCTTTTTAACTCCTATTCAGAATTTAACCATTAACAATTCATCACCCTTATTAATTCATGTTTAGTTATTTAAATTAAAAAAAAAAGGATAAACAAGTTTACCACATTAAATGAACAAATACTGTAAGGTTGAATGACTTGAGAACAACCTTGAACACCACTTATAAGTTATATAAGTACTACTATCCACATTTTACAAGTTAGCAATCGTTGCCTTGCCTACATATTTACAAAATTTATTTACCCATATGTGATCCAACATATGATAATTTTACCGTTTTATACCACAAACACACAACATTCAGCATTACACATTCTCCTCTCCTCTCCTCTCCTCTTTGTCTTTGGTTTTAAAAAGAGTTTTCAGGCTTCACAAAGTTATGATATTCCAGTTGTGTCATCTCCCCACCAGTTGTAGGATCAAATTTGCATCTATAAAAACTGCACACCAAAGAATAAATAATATTCATATCCATCCACAAAACAAATAAATACTAATATTCATCATCCTAAAAAAATAAAATTTGGTTGATTATTCACCTTCCATCCATGCCAATAATAACCACTGTATTCTTTTGGTGCCCAAATGCAACAATGTACTGACAACCTTCAACCAACCGGAACTGGGCTACCGACCACTCTGAGCTGAAGTACTTAGGCAACACTCCTGAAATATACATTTGTCTTTATTTCATATTTGTAAGGGCCCCAAAAAAAACCTTGTTTCATAATTTCCTTACTGAATAAACTCACTCTACCTTTAATGAAGGAGAGAGACGAGCTTGACGAAGAAACAGGGGTAGTATTGTTATTGTGATTCTGGTCGGATGATTCAGTAATAGCCTTGCCTTTGTCTATTATGCCTT
Source organism: Lactuca sativa (assembly GCF_002870075.4). Taxonomy (NCBI): domain Eukaryota; kingdom Viridiplantae; phylum Streptophyta; class Magnoliopsida; order Asterales; family Asteraceae; genus Lactuca; species Lactuca sativa. Next base: position 4,909,162 of record NC_056631.2, read on the forward strand.
GGCTGGGCTTCAGGCTAAACACATGAACGGTGCCTTTGTCACTAGAAACTGCCAGCCATTGGATTGTAGATGAAAACGCTAGGCTATATATTTCTGCTCTATCTGCACCCCTTCTTACCTGCATAATGCATATCATCAATCACCACTTGCTTTTAGTAGTACTACTATAATACAAGAATGAAATTATAAACTTAATCATCCACATATTGTGTAGACTGTAGATAACCAACTATGGTATTTATATCTGTGAATCCACACAGAAACTGTGAACATTATATTCAAAAGGTATCTGGAATAGTTCATTGGCGTACCTCCTGCAACAGTGTCCCATCATGTGTATCGAAAATTCGAATTAGAGTTCCTTTGGTGCTGGCTGTAGCAATCATATGCCCATCCTGTGCCAGAGTGAAGCACGCAATCCGTGAATCGTGAGCTAGAATAAACTTTGTTTTTTTCGAAGCATAATGTTCAACCCTAACTTGCCCCTTCTGCAGACCTGGACAAACAAGCACAAAATTACTCGACCCCTGGGAAACCTCACAAAGCCCTTTTGGATTCGTAAACGTCTCAATTTGATGCAACAACTTCAAATCCGAGAAATTGTATACCAATATCTTCTGTTCCAAAACCACGATGATTCGGTCTCGTCTTAGCCGAACTCCACGAACTTCAGATCTAAAAGACAGCTCACCAATGCATCGGCTCTTATGATCGTCCCAGATCATAACCTTATTGGGAGGATACTGTGGTTCCGGACCACCACCGACTAACGCAAGTATATTGCAACGAAATAGCATCTCCACTATCGCAATCCCGCCTCCGTTCTCGAAATCTCGACGAAAAATCTCGCGGAAAGGATCACAGTTGTAGATTCTAAATCCATGATTGATACCAGAAGCAAAACAACCGTCATCTTGATTGAAGGATACGTGAAGAAGCGAAAGAGCTGAAGGAGGAGGAGGAGAAGCATGTTCATGGAAATCTGGATCCTCCATGTGAGGTTGTGGAATTAGGGTACTGTCATGAACCGGAACCCGATCCGGATCTTGAGAAGATCCGTTTACATCGTGTATACCTACTTCATTATCCGGAAGAAACTGGTTAAGCCAATCCCTAACATTATCATCGCCCTCTTCGTGAGTGTACTGACTTTGCTGTTGTTGAGTAGGGTTTGTTTTGATTGGTGGTAGCAGTGACGAGAAATCTTCGCTTCCATCGACGGTGGGGACTACAGAGGAGTGATCGTCTGAGTGATGATTAGGGCTAGGGTTTGGCCATGAGGGAGAGGAAAAAGACGAAACGGTTGCCATGGTTGATTATCGGAGCTTGCAGATTTACGAAGACTTTATCCACATCCAAAATTTTGTATTTGTAAATATTTTATATCTGAGCTAATCTTACGATTTGGTACACTGTACATTTACAAATTTACAACTTTGCTCCCTGCACTTCTCGTTTGTCATTTTAGCTCATACTTTGAGTTAATACAATAGTAATAATTTTGTTTTGTTACTCGTTTAGTATCAAAATAAAACGCTAAATAAAAATAGCGACGTACTTTAATTTAGGGTAAAGAAAATAGCAAAGTACACTTAACCTAATGATTCTTTTGACTTTCACATCGTAGTTCTGAAGTTGAAATGAATAATGATGAAGTATAGGGGGTAAAGGGTGAATTAAAAACACTAAAGGGGGCAAAGAAAATTTCCGTAAACTAGCAGTATTCGCTAATTGGGGTACACGTAACACGAAAAAGAAGTCAGATGCTTTGGCTTGACTCCCACCCACGCAATCCAATACCAATCTTCCTGCTTCATTTGTGACTTGTACCTTGTCTTTATGCTCCCTCATATATCTTGCTTTAAAAAAAAAATGGAATTGACATAAAATAAGATTCTCAAATAATAACTACTTATGCAATGTTAAAAAAAAATGATAATAACTATATTTTACGAAAATGTCGGTATATATATATATATATATATATATATATATATATATATATATATATATATATATATATATATATATATCATGAATTTTAAAATTTTCAATTTTCAAAATTTGATTTCTTTCAAAAAGGTGATTTGAAAATAAAATTTTTGGATGTTGATGTGTAAGTTCAAAACACTGCGAAAATATGGTTTCTTGAAATGGACTCTTATTTTTAAATCTTTTTTATGATATAAAGCAACTATAAGAAAATAGTTTTTTTTTCAGAATTTTCGAACTTTGTTCATGACTTTTCAAACTCACTTAAAATTTCAAAATCAAATAACTACATAAAGTTACTCCAAAAACTGGTTTTCTCCAAATTTCGAACTGCATTTTTTTCTTAAAAAAGGTGGTTAGAAGTTTTCAAAGTTATCTAAAAACATTTGAAATATGTCAAATTTTAGTCTATTTAAGGTTATATTTACAATTTATTTAAGAGTATATGTGATTCAGTACATTTACATGTGAGTGTGAATCAAAACTGAGTGGGATATGACATACATATAATTGTGTTTCTCAAAATTTCTTAATGGATAGATTATTAAAACAAGATAATACCTCTGTTCAAGAGAGGATACATGAATTAATTGCACACTAATGATACACAATGTGTGATCTCATGGTTTGGCCCTAGGCGTGTACATCGTGTGCGGTTGTACAAGACCAAGTTATTTAGCGGGTCTGATTTTTTTTTTTTATGTATATTAAAATTAGCAATGAATATATATATATATATATATATATATATATATATATATATATATATATATATATATATATATATATATATATATATGTATATATATACTACTTATTATGCAAATTTAGTCAAAGACTAATAAGATACACCCCTTAAAGCATCATGTATAATATTTTATGCTGTGAAATCTAATCTGGTCAACAATTGAAAAACTCAAAAGTTAAGGGCAATGATTCTTCCACGGCTTATTTTTATCCATCCACAGAATTTTATTATTAATTGACAAAATTGCCCTTGATGACTTCATCTAAAACTTTGTAAGTGTGATGTCGTATCTGTTGGTTTCTTCATAGCTCGCCGGCAACCCCTTTTCCTACACCAATCCTTTTCTATGTGTTGTAAATCCATCCCCACAAAATCGGAAGCAAAAATACTCCATTTCCAATACAATCCAAGGAGCCAAAACCGTACCTGGGTTAAAACATCTTACTGATGGTGATCTTGCAGCTTGAAGAGGATGAAAACATCAAAAACTGTCACGACCGAGGATTAAGATGAATGTTTGTAGGGAAGGGCTTTGAGCAGCATCGTGCTCTCTTTTCCCCTTTTTGACCCAAAAGACCTCCCCTATCTCATTGTTAGTCATCCTTGTTCCATTGAAAAAGACGATGACGGTGAATACGATGATAAAGATCGCCGACGATGCACACAAACAAACCCGGGAGAGCCCCTTCGCCGAAGATTTCGCCTTCCACCCTTGTCTTTTATCTATTTTGGGCTTTTGTTGCGGTGGTGCTGTTCAGAGATTTCATCGGAGGTGATTAGCGGAGATGCTTTAGAGATTTATAATGGTGGCGTTGGTGTGAGATTTTTAACCAAATAACTTTTTACTCCATAAACACCATTGATGACATCACTTGTAGGTGCAGAGGGAGTTAAATGGAAGAACTAATTTACAAAACAATAAAAAAGTTTTCACTGTCAACATTGTCAAAGGATTATTTTTCAAAGTTTTCAAATTGATTAATGTATTTTCTGCAAACATATTGAATGAAGGGAAGAAGGGTGTTTCTCCGACAACCCCAAGAAGAAGAAAGAAGGAGCCTGCTGTGTTTGGAAATAAATGTTTGGGTTTCTCTCTTCTGTAAATCTAACAAGGGGCATAATTGTCAATTAAGTTTAAACTTCAGTGGATAGATAAAAAAGAACCGTGGAAAAATCAGCGCCCAAAAGTTAAACCAATGTTTCTCAATTTTTGTCTGTTGGTCAAAACCAATTAAATTGGTTATATCCATGTATATATATCATCTCTTCCGCCACCAAGAACCGGTAATCCCTTTTATCTACACCTAACCACCAATGCATCACAACCATGTCTCTCTTCTCTTAATCAACGAAACCCTAACTACTGGAATTTCGACCACCACTACATTCTTTATACCTCTTTCTGCCTACAACCATCACTTACCTTATTCTTTATTTTGAAACCCTAATCTGCCCATCACCTACCGCCTCCATCGCCATTATCCTCAACCCCTACTGGTAATCAACCCTTCACCACTACCGAACATCTTCTCCATGGAAACTTACTTTCTCCCGTGCACCCCTTTAAAGCATACACTCTCTCTCTATTCAGCAAATTATCTCCCCCTTTTCTTTAACCTAATTTCAGTCGTCCAGTACAACGACACCATTAGACGACTTATCTGATACCATTTTGCACCCCTAATGCTCCAATACCATTGTCACCAGATCGGTGAAAACACACAAATACAAATGCAGTAAGATTTTAACCTTGGAAATTGTTATTTTTCATTTTTATGCTTCAATTTGGCGCAGGGGTAGTATTTGACCATGGTGTATTGGTGTTTTGCAGCTTTGGTGATTTTTTTTGTATATGGCATGAGATATGGAGGTCATCTTGATACATGCTTGCAGAAAAAGAAATTCAAGCTTTTAGAGTGTTTTTGAGCTATATAAATTGTGACCAGCCTTAAGAAATAATTGAAGATCTTTAGGTGTTTATTTATATCCCTCTCCACATCAACGATCTTTTTCTTTCTGCCTTTTCCCTATATCTTCTCTGAGATTTTCTTGTTCTTTTTTTGTAGGGCATTATGAACACCAACAAGATGTTTACGAGTTCTAAGGTAACTCTTTTTGTGGTGATCGATTTACAGATTGTTCTGATTGTGATAAGTAATATTTTTTTTACTTTTTTTTTTCTCTTTATCTATTATGACATTGTTAAAGAACATGAAAATAAATTAAGTGAAAGCTTATAGAATGACCTTATAGGAGAGATCATTGAATTTGGTTTCGGGATCGTGTTGTCCCTCCACCCCGAGAAGGAGGGGATAGGTGGCTTATCCATATGTTTCTAAAAATCTATTAGGATTTTTAGATGTTAGTAATATAGCTTAATTTTTTATTTTTATAACTGTTTAGCTTTAATTGTGGTTGTTATTACTCCATTTTGACATTGTTTTTAACATATTTTGGGTTTCTCAGGGTATATATGGACAACCATTAAGGAGATACAAGCCCATAAGACATCATCATGGTATCTTCTTTAGCTTTGGTTTTTATTGATTTTATTCATCTCAAAATGAGTTTTCGAGTCTTTTTATTTTGACTTTTTGAGAAATGGTTTCTTGAAGAAAAAAATTCCTAATGAGTCATATGTGCCATTTTGTAGGATGTTGGTTTTCCCATATTTTGCTATTCTTTACAATTTGGATAGGTGGCTTCTCCATATGTTTCTAAAAATCTATTAGGATTTTTAGATGTTAGTAATATAGCTTAATTTTTTATTTTTATAAATGTTTAACTTTGATTGTGGTTGTTATTACTCCATTTTGACATTGCTTTTAACATATTTTGGGTTTCTCAGGGTATATATGGACAACCATTAAGGAGATACAAGCCCATAAGACATCATCATGGTATCTTCTTAAGCTTTGGTTTTTATTGATTTTATTCATCTCAAAATGAGTTTTCGAGTCTTTTTATTTTGACTTTTTGAGAAATTGTTTCTTGAAGAAAAATTTTCCTAATGAGTCATATGTGCCATTTTGTAGGATGTTGGTTTTCACATATTTTGCTCTTCTTTACAATTTGGGTAGGTGATGCCTTATCTTCTCGATGCCTTTAGTGTGATTGTACTGGTTGGAAGATGCTAAGCTTGTAGAGTTGTATCCCATTTATTGTTTAAACAATTTCATTAAATCAATTACTGATAATGTGATATTGGTTTATTTCACGGTTTGTGGAACCAATCGTTTGTAATTTTGATGAGGGTACCTGAAATTTCTACTTTCTACATGTATATTATGTGTTTACCATTAATTTTTGTTAATTTGTTTGCTATGTAGGCTACTGTGGCCAGGGCAAACTATGGTTCTACAAATAGCGTTTTTGATGTCAAGGTATCTGCTTTGCTTTCACAACAAAAAATACATGTGTATTATTTGTTTTCCATTGATTTGAAGCATTTAAACTTGATTGTCATATTTTAATTTAGTAGTTATAATGTAACTAATTTTCTCTAATTGCGTTTAATTAAGTTTCAATTTTGTAGTTAAAATGTAATTATTATATCTAATCACATTTTAGAGTAAATTTGTAAGTTACCTTTGAGTTTTGTTAAATCCGGGGCTTTCAATGTAAGGCATAAATTATGGAACTCAAATATGATGTTTTGATATGTAAATTATCATCTAAAACTATTAATGGCTATTAATTCGTTACTAAATCATGAAATGGTTTTTTGGTGTTTAGGTGTTCGAAAAGGCTAAGAAGCGATGGTTTTTCTTCGAAAACAAATCATTCATGTGAAACTTATTCTAGGTAATTTGCTTTCCTATTTTCTCTAATTATAAATTATGGTACATATAACTTGAAGTGTGCTTTATTTTTCTTATCTTATTGACATTTGAATTAAATGACTATTTATTATATTTTGTTTGTAGATTTGCAAAACTTGTTGTAGAGGTGGAGAACCCAAAAGGAGAGCTGATGGGAGATGGGAAGAATCAGTCATTTACCCCTAATGCTCATAATATTGAAGCTCGATTTTTGGATAAAGAAATTTAACTAAGTTTCTATTATTGTTTAAACTAACCAAAAACCAATGTTTTAAAAACTGGTTTTTTAGTTGAACCGGTATGGTGACCGATTCCCGGTTTAACCTGTTCGACCGTCGGGTAAATCGGTTTTTATAATTTTCATTTTTTTTCTATTTTCCTACACACACACACACACACACACACACACACACACATATATATATATATATATATATATATATATATATATATATATATATATATATATATATATCATGATTTGACGTTTACACGTTCAAACATTAAAAATATGGGAAGTGATTCGTACACAACAATTTTTTATTATACACAACAATTTATGCATTATATAGTTGTACAATACAACATTTTAAAGCATCAATTGTTGTGCATGGAGAAAATTTTTTATGTACGAATCAGCTCCCTAAAAATATACATAAAATTAAGTTGTAAATTAATCCAAAAACATTAAAATAACACATAACCAGAAGTTTTAGTGTTTTACATTAATCCATATACGTCAAAAAGAAAATAAAGTATAATACCGAAACAAAGTATAGTTTTAGATGAACAGAGAACACATCAAAAAACTTTATAACATACATCATATGTTTTTATTTAGAGAAAACAAAATAAATTTGAAAAAAAATCACCAAAGTTTATTATGCAAATGGTTTTTTTCCAGATGTTTTTATTTGGTTTAACCGGTTTGTTTTAACCGGTTCGACCAGATTTTTCAAAAAACCGGCCGGTTCAATCCGGTTCAGAAATCGTTGTAAAACCGGTGATAATTGAACCGCTCATTCTCCGGGTTCCCAGTCCAACCGGTTGGACCGACCGGTTCAAACCGGTTTTTAAAACATTACCAAAAACCATCATTCTACATCCTATATAGGAATGTATCATGGACATGTACCAATCCAAGCTAAATTAACGATCCATGACGAAACATCAGATGAGTGATAGATGAGTGAGTGATTCACTATTACACTTTACACATTAATTTAATAAACTGATCATGGAAGTTTAAACAAAAGGGGATGATTAAATGGAAGCAATTTATGATGAATGATTTGGTAAAGTAATATACTTGATATTATTCTGTATATTTTGTATATTTGTGAAGGTTATCACTCTTAAATTGAAATAGTACAAATATGTAAACCATATAATACCATCTTTATACACATGAGGTAAAAAAAATTGTCTTTGTTGCTCAAAACAAGCCTCTAGAAACTAATTTCTGAAAAAGCTCTCCGCACCCATCGTTTGTCGTGGGTAAACGGCTAGTGTATATATATATATATATATATATATATATATATATATATATATATATATATATATATATATATATATATATATATATATATATATATATCATTTACCACTTTTAGGACAAAAAAGTCTTAAATTTAAGTAGTACAAAATTTGAAGCATGAATTACAAATGTTTTATGCATTTTTATCCCTTAAATGTCTCATATAGAGGAACAACATCCGTCAAACTTATCTGCAAATGAATCAGTCAAAGCTAAAACTATATTCCCACATTTATAGTCAGTTGAATTAGTCAATAAGAAATACAATTTATAAGGCATTCTTCTCTCAATCTCGGTTATCTTCATCAAACCTACCGATTACACCCAATAAACTCCCAAATCATTTCTCAAAGCTATCAAATCTCAATGCTTGCTTCTCCGCTACTCCCACTGTCCCTCCTTCATTACCACTATCAACCATCCACCGGCATATGTGTCATCACCGGAATCATACCGTGCCGCCTTCAAACACTTTCCAGGTACTTTTCCTATCTTTTGGATTTTCTATTTTTATCTCTTTTCTTTTCCTTGATGTTTCCACCATAATCACTCTGCTCCCTTCAATATATACTTGAGAATTTTCGTTTCTGATACCATATTTCAATTTAGATTCACGATATTAGCCAAAAATTTGTCAATTAACCACTGATAGATTATTCATTTTGTATATGATGTAGCATGTCTGATTATGTAGAGTATCTGTAAGAAATTCAAGGTTGTGGGAATGAGAATTTTGAAATCCCTTCTCTCCGCCCCTATATCGGCTCCCTTCCCCTATATATCCCCTCATATTCTCTGTAATTGTGAACACGAAAGGTAAGTAAGAAATTCTCCTATCTCTTTCTCTCAATCGAACGATGTCATATGGTTTTTATAAAAGATATTTCATATTTTAAGGGATGGATGGAGGATTCGATCAACTGATATTGGTTTCCTTATTTGCAACATTAAAACATCTTTGTTTAACTTTAGCATCTGTTCATCTTCTTCTTCGAAGCCCTAACTTATGTGAAAATGTTGTAAAGAAAAGACAAACTGTTAATGGTTGAAGCCTTACCCCCGCACACACACATTGGATTTTGATTCAAATATCCTTTTTGCAGGTTTTTGGGATTCTAACCACATGATTTCTGGATATAAGTTTTCATCCTCAAAGAAATTATTTTGAAAAAAACCCAAGTTTGATCTTGGGAAATTGGCTGTGGTAAACGACTTTCTTTTTATCTTTTTCCTTTTTGTTGGTTTTCTAGGTATGATAAAGAGAAGATATCGGTCAGTCATCCACATTGATTATTTATACTCTTATGTGGCTGTCAATCAAGGAAATTACATATAAAGTGTTTGTAGAAATGCTTGCGAGAGAACATAACAAGAGGCGAGTATGAGCTCTACAAAATCTTTCTATATGCTCTTTTTTTTTAAGAATTTTTTTCCTTATTGCTTCTATAGTTCTTATTATATGGTCTTACCAATTTTAAGACACTACATATGTCTCTAGAAACATTCTTGCTTTAGAGTGTTTTTCAAGCATGTGATTTGAACTAGGAACATATAATGAGCTGTAAACTTTTTATTTATGGTTTCTTTAAGTTTGTATCTTACTATTGAAGCATTATTTTGGGTGCAATAGTCACACTTTACAAACTACAAAATACATGAAGGGAAAATGACTTAAAAGCCCAACGAAGTTTCCAAACCATTCAAAAAACTCCAATCTTGTTTTGATTGTTTGAAAAAACCTAACGAACTTAACATTTTGTCTAAAAAGTCCAACAAAGTTCCAAACCGTACAAAAAATCCCAATTTTGTTTTGTTTAAGTTCGTTGGGTTTTTTTTGAACAGTCAAAACATGATTGTATTTTTTTAAACGTTTTGGAAACTTCGTTGGCCTAACAAGTCACTTTTCCAATACGGTAATAAGTCACGTCATCTGTTTCTCTTATTTGACTTTCAGGAAAGTGTAACTTCGTTGGGCTTTTTAGACAAAATGTTAAGTTTGTTGGGTTTTTTTGAACAGACAAAACATGATTGGGGTTTCTTGAACGGTTTGAAAACTTCATTGGGCTTTTAAGTCATTTTCCCATACATGAATTATTTAGCTTTTCACTTTAGTTTTTTAAAAAGAAATCAAAAAACTTCTTCAGATGGATGCTCTTGATGAAATGAGGTAAATTTTGGTTTATATTTTCTTGATGCACTATTTTTTTATATAGTTTATAATCTTGGTCTAACAAAGTTTCAATTCCCTAGGATAATTGACCGAATGGAGCTCTAGGCATGGTGACCCATGTGGAGAGATCTAGAAATGAGTTTACCTGTTTAGGTTCAAGAGTCACAAAGATTTACGTTGCATTCCTCTTGGATATTGGAATGTTTCAAATCTTTTAACATGTTCTTTTTTTGGTTCTTCCAGCAGCTTATTTTGCCACAGGGTACGAGATCATATGTTGATCCTTCTTCCTCTGCAGTCAAGCTCCTTCTACTTGAGCTTCTTTTTGCTGATAGTCTTCTTAGTTTACCTACATCGATGAGGATAGATCATATTGTATTTTTCTGAAGATATGAGTACATAGATTAGTTATACAAAGGTAAATTTGGAACATGAAACATGTTTCCTATAGAAAATGATTAGGTTCCGAAAAGAAGGTCGTGTTTACAACCGTAATTTATTTTCGAGCTTTAACTAATGATTTGTATATGATTGAATCAGGGTCGGAAGAGAATGGTTCGTTTCACAGGTATGGGAATGGAAAAACTCCATGAATGACCAGAAAGGAAAGCACATAAGATCTTGGAACTTTGTTGTGTTTTTTCTTAATTTGAGAATTAATTTGAGGTTATTCCGTAGGTTTTAAATTTGTAAAGGATAGTTTGGTCATTATTGCAAAATACACGAATTTGGGTCTGTATAAATTCAGGATTATGTTGAATTGTTGGAGTTTCCTTAGTGATGTTAAAAAACGATTTTTTGAAAGTTCAAATGTGGTTGAAAAGGTTTTAGAATTAGATTGATAAGTATACTTTGGTCAAAATTAAGGAAAATGGAATAAAAGAAATAAAAGTTAGAAAGGTTTTCTTTGTTAAATGTGAGTTTTGTGTTATCCTTTTTAGATCTAATAAAATTGACTCTGGTCTTATTAATGTCAAAAAGGCAAATCAACTATGGTTGAAAGTTTTGTGGGAAAAGGTCTCTGGATTTTACATATGTGACCATAATGGGAAAATCGGATTCTTGAGGGTGATTATGGTAAAATTGACAAAATTGGTCAGTTTGGGAAACCCTTGATTTCCGCATTAAATTCCAGATTTCCCTGACTTGCTACAAAAGCAACCCATGATGGCTAACCCTAAGAGGCAAATCCTAAATCTCGTTTATTATAAACGACTCTTCTCTTTGAGAAGAGATACACAATCATTAGCTCTCTTTTCTTCAAACGAACATAGAAACCTTCTAGCAATTTGGCTTACGATTTTTGTGCCTAGATTTGTAATTGTCCTTTTGGATTATTCTAGGCCGAATTTCTTGCAACCCAGGCGTAGATAGAAATATTAGTTCGGAAAGTGTTCACACGATCCAAAGGGTATCAGATCTCCAACATAAACCCTAATACTTCCAACAAATGGTAGGCTGTCCCAACACTTGGTGTTGTTGGCTTCATAGAGAGAATATAAGTTTTTATGGTTCCAGATTTGTCTTCAAGACCCATCAAAAACTCATACAGACGCTCATCCTCTTTGGTTTCTGCCATTCTTTTCTCTAAACCATATGTACACTTACACCCCGCTCCCTAGTTCAACTTAAAGAGAGAAAAAAAAGGAAACGGGAGGAAATGAGAGGAAAGCAAGAGAGAATGGTGCTCCCGAGTTTCATTAAAGGAAAGAAGTGGAAGGAAATGGAAGGAAAACTTTCCCTCCTACCTTTCCTCCCGATTTGGGAGGATTTGAAAAGAAAGAACAAAATGGTTAACTTTCCTTCTATTTCTCTCCAACTCGGGAGCACAAATGACAATTTCTTTTTCCTTTCTTTTCTCTTCTTTTCTCTCCTTACTTTCTTTTCTCTTCTCTTCTTTTCTTTGCTATAACTCGGGAGTGGGGTGTTAGGCGTAGGCGATGCCGACTGTATTTCGTCCCAAATTCTCCGTAGCTTGTCTTGTCAAGTCAAAGTAAGGGTCTGTTTCAGTTCATATCCACGAGGGGCACTTTCCTTAACGAAACGTTCTTCAAGGTCTTCCCATATTTCTTTGCCACTCTTGGCATACTTGATACTACTTCTAATTTCTTTCTTCATAGCGGTGGTGAGCCATCCATTGATTATCACATCACACCTTCTCCACATCATCAGATCATGCATCTTTCCTCAGGCGTCTCAATGTTCCATCAACGAAACTGATTTTGTTTTTGGCGAAAAGGAAGTTTTGCACCTCTTCCTTCCGGTCACCATAATTGTTGTCGTTTAGAATATCATTGAGATGCATCTGCTTTGGATAGTCAGATACATGTATGTAGTAGATGGAGTTAACATCGATTTGCTTGCCGATTAAACCATCTTTGGCGGCGTCGCTTTCTTCTCCGGACTTGGTTTGATTTCCGGCTAGGGTTGATAACCCACTCTGATACCATAATATATATCAAAACTTCTTAATCATATTGATAAAATGTTTGGAATATAAATACAAATAACGAGTTAAAAAGGAAGAGATAATGACTAAAGCAAAACAAGATATATCCTAAATAAATGATATATATGAGTAGATACGGATGAAATCTTTTACATGTTTCCTTTTCGTCTTTTAGGAGGCTTTTTTTGAGAGGATCCGAGAGTGAAGAAGGTAGTGATCTTGGTGGTTTTCTTGGTTCTCTTGTTCTTGGTGAGGTTGTTGACAGGTAGGGGTGACAATTGTTGACACGACACGACAAAAATACACGAAACGAAACGAAATGAAATTGGGACGAAACTGATTCGAATTCGTGTTCGTGTTAAGTGTAAAAACACGATGTCGTGTCGTGTTTGTGTTTAAAATTCGACACGAAATTGACACAATTAGCATTTATTTGTCGTTTTTTTTTCATGTTTGTCGTTTTTTAATCGGTTCGTTTTCGTGCTAGTTAAAAAAAACACAACGTTGTGTCGTGTCGTGTTCGTGTTACATAAAACATTGTCGTGTCGTGTCGTGTCAGACAAAAACACGATACGATGGCCCGATTTGCCACCCCTATTGACATTGACAGGTGAGTTTGGAAATTGGATGGCTTAGGTGTGTACTGTTTATGGTTGCTTTTGCTCGTAACTTTGTGGATTCGGTTTTGTATGTGTCGGTTGCTATTAATTCGAGATGGTCCAAGATGGTGTCTTTAAAGGTGGATATTTTTATTTGGGGATTGATGTTTGATAGATTTCTGACTCGTTTGAACCTTTTTTTGTGAGGTATGAACAATCCTTCTTTGGAGTGTTCGTTATGTAATGGAGGGATGGATTCTATGAATCATCTCTTCTTTTCTTGTTCTAACTGTTGTGAATTTATTGGCTTGGGTGCTTAGATGGTGGAAAATTGATATGGCTTTGTGAGGTTCTTTTTCTGATTGGAGCCAATGGTTTGTTGGGTTGCACTTGAGAACGTTGTACAAGGATGTGCTGGAAGGACTTTTCTTTATCATGTGGTATATGTAGCTTTTTAGGAATAAGACCTTGTTTGCGAAAGGGCATCCTAGGATAGGAAGAGTTTTCTGTTTGACAATATTGTCTCATAACCTTATTTTTTGTGTTCTAATATAGGTCTAAGGGGTCATTTGATTGGGTTATGTGGTTAAAGAATCCCATGATGACCACTATGTAATGTTTATATTTTCCTTTTTGTATCTTGGTTAGTCTAGCTTCTTGCTATCGAGTGTATTTTTTCTCGTTGATAAAATTTCTGCGATTCTAAAAAATAAAGACTATGCTATACATATAAAAGCATATGGATATTGTTGAACAGATGTACTATGTTGGAGTCTTTTGATCATATGTAACTTGTCATTGACTCTTATTAAAACGATTTAAAATGATATCAAAAGAAATTATAATGTCATAATAAATATGGAAATCGGAAGCACATGATGATGGCCCAATGAATCATATTGAGGATTGTTTGGTTATACTATAAGTAAGCATATGCAATTAAAAGTGTTTTTGCATTAGGGTAAATTTAAGCATTTTAAGTTGGTCAAAGTCAAACCATACAAACCACGGAGCTTTTTGCATTAGGCTAAATTTAAGAATTTGGATGCACTATGAACAAATTTGATGCTACAGAAAGTACAACATTTGTTTCAGGTATGCAGTATGCACAAGCCCCAAGTAAGCACCTTGCTCTGGGCATCACATATGGTAAGTGTTGCATTTAATCTTAACGAGGTTAGAAATAATACAACAAGAAGAAGAAAGAAACCCCAAGACTAGTTGCTCAAATCTGGGAGTAATATGTAGATAAAATGGTGTAGGTGTTGGTGTTGTGTTGCTTCCCCTTTACATTCACTTGTTTCCTGTAAAAGAGAAAGCTCGAATCAGACACATAATAATAAGATAATGATTTTGCAGATGGAATGAGTAAGTACATACCATGGAGGGTGAATACGAACCATCATCCCAACATCAAGATCCACATCACCACATATTCTTGAGCTAAATATGATGCTCAAATTCTTCGTTTGCTACATATATATACAGTTGTAAGGGTATAAGCGACATTTACTAGATATAAATAAAGAATGTCCAAATCTGGTAGTGGTCAACACACCTCCTCATTTTCAATGGAAGAACATGAACAGACAGTCAGCTTTCCTTCCCAAGATCTGGACAGTATCTTCACCTCAAAACAACCCTCTTCATCTGAATTTATTAATAAACAATCCAAGTTGTCTCACTTTGGCTTTGTACTTTGTATGATTTATATATAAAAAAAAAAAAAAAAGATGTATGTAGGGTGTACCTTGTTTTTGCAATTTGCTCAAAAAATATAAATCTCTTTCCTTCTCCATACGCATTACATGCTGCAACTTCCCACATAAACCAAACCTGCAATTATCAGATTTCAGAACTCTGGTATAAACAATACAATACAATACAATAGAAATTAGATCAGCATCACCCACCCTGTATGAGTATGTCTAGAAACTGCATACATATGCCCCCCATCTTCGTTTGTAGAAGCAGCCCCTAAAGCTTCATGAAATTGATCAGCTATGGTCTTCTGTTTAGGCTCCTGAATTTGATGCCATAGATCACACTTAATAACTACAGTATTTTTACTGGAATATGTAAATTGTAATAACAGAATTACATGTGGTGGTGGTGGTGGTGGTGCCTTGTCTTCTTCTGATGACTCTGAATCACTGACCAAACAATCGGGATCATCCTCTATGTCTATGTCTGTGTATATATGATCACTAATTGATAATATGCTTCTCTTTTTGTCAGCAAGCTGTTCGGAGGTGGACTTTGTTTTATTGCACTGAATTGAAACAGATCAATATCATATGTGAAATTGTGCCCTAAAAAACAAAAGACCAAATAAATAAGCTACCTTCACAGTAGTTGTAGTTCCATCTTCCTCTTGAAAGAGGTGGTCCTTATGCAACTGTGTCCTAAAAGAAAACTTGCACTTGGCTTTGGTTTTGGCTTTGCCTTGGCCACCTGGCAGCAGATGAAAACCAATTGGAAGGGAATATTAAGTCAACATCAATTTGTTTCAAGAAATTACCTTTACATGACCTTTTTGATCTGGCAGATACAGGATGAAACTGAAAGGAACCACAATCAGCCTCTGAAGTGAAGTATTTATTACTCAACTGTAACCAATTTCCTCCCACCTTAAAACCACACAATCAACACTGTTAGAAATATAACTTAAAGCCTTGTTTCTCTCTCTCTCTTTTTTTTCCTATTAAGAGCTGTCTGTCTGTATGTACCTACCTCATTATCAGAGACAATTTCTTCATCTGAGTTGCATCCCTGGGGATTGTAGGTGAATTTGCTTTTGGTGCCAAAAAAATATGGGAATTCAACATCATCTTCCACACAGGTATCTGCTTGCCTCTAATAACAACAAGGTGACAGAGAAAACCTATTGTAAACCATCAAAGTTTGTAACATCAACCGGAATGAATACAATTACAATATCATAGCAGTACCATAAGTCAGAATTGATATATATATATATATATATATATATATATATATATATATATATATATATATATATATATATATATATATATATATATATATATATTGACTACTGTCCACTTTGAGAGACCACAATAGTTTTCCTCTTCAGTCAGCCAAATTGCATACTAAATTTTTGTTAAGAGTTAAAGCCATTGACTTTGATAACAACACAAGGGAGTGATGATGAAATGTGGTCTCGCAGAAGTTTTCATAAAAACATACCTTTTGAAGTAAACACGTTTCATGTCGTTCATGCATGTCTTCACTAGCATCTGCATAAGATCATACCATGGTTCTTTAAATCGTAATTTTGGGTGATAAATTAAAAGGATTGCAATCAATGGTGGAAGTAGTGATTGAATGAATTGTACCTCTGAGCATATCAAGTTGAGAAAGAATTTGTACTTTACCCTGCACAATTTTATATATAATGAGCTCTAACAACAAAATAAAGTATAACTATAGCAACAAACTGTTGAGCAGATAGTTATATGAAGAAACAAACTCTCATAAAAATCCTTTCTGTTTCTACTTTCTAGAGGTTGAATTTGCACACAAAACGCACACACACGCACATACACACGAACTTAGAGAAGAATATTAACCTTTTCTTCAGCTGAAATGCCCAATGAGACGTGATCTTCTGGCAAGTCTCCATCCAAATCATCATCCTCTTAAAACAAATACCAAATCCAAATTCAAGTTTGCATTTCAAAAACAACATCTCAGTAGTTCTCATCAATGAGATCAAGCTGAAAGTAAAGCTAAAAATCGAACAGTGCATCTATAATTACGTTACCTGATATACTCTGATCAGAATTTTCATTTTCCTGCAGTTGACAAGTAGTCACTAGCAACGACAAATTCAACAAAATTTAAATGTCCATTTTGAGGTGATTTCTACTTGAATTGAAACAAATAAGTTGTGATTCTGATGGGTGGAGAGTGTTATCACAAAATAAGTGCTAAATCTCACATTGCTTACCGGAAATACGGTGGCCCGCCACATTTCTCCTTGGTAAGAAGGATGACCTCCGCGGGTATGGTGTTCCACCATTCAACGGCGGACCCTTGGGCATCGGCAGGCAGCTCACCAGACACCAGCTGGGTTTATGTCTGTACACGGCCCTGTTAAAATAAGCCCGTAAATGTAAAATGGCCCATTCTCTTAAAATACATACATGGACAGAATAATGGTATAAAAACTTTTAACTTTGAATAAATGTAACTTTTCCTTTATATATATATTTTTTTCATTTTTTTATTACTTTATCCCTTTGTGCATTTCTGGCTCAGTAAACCCTTACGTTTTGGCAGAAAGGTTGAGAGCCTTTTTTTTTTTTTTTTTTTTCCAAAATTTTGGTTGATAAAAATCTTTAGGGTTGACAGAAATATTTGGTTTTATCGGGTAAATTTGCAAACTGGTAATTTTTTTTTTTGTAAAAGTATATGGTATAATGAACCTAAAATCCACAAAAGGGTAAATCAATATAACTTTGCACAACTTAAGGACTTTTATGTCATTATATATATATATATATATATATATATATATATATATATATATATATATATATATATATATATATATATATATATATATATATATATATATAGTTGTGATGGATCAGACCTCGATGTTTTCTTGAGAACACAACACAGAAAGATCGTTAAGGGACATCCGAGTGTTCTCCCGGGACGTCACTCCGACGATCAAGTTAGTTTTCGAGAGAGAGTTTTGGGGTAAATTTCGTGAGGAAGAAGATGGATCCCTTCCTTCAGCTGGAAGAGATCCTTTTATACCTGTTACTAACGGATCGTGGGGACCTTGTTCAGTGAGTGTCAGACGTGATCTCTTAATGAGAGTATTATGACCACGCTAACTAACTGCCAGGTGACGTCAGTTCTGGGCGTCACCTAGGCTTTTTGTCATGCCCTGATTGGTCGTGAATGAATGAGAAGATCACAGGGAATATTCTTTCCTTGTGGGGGAAGGTAAACAGTCTCCCCGGTGCTGGCTCACTTAGGCCAAGACCGGGTCCTGGCCGAGGCTCTGACGTGATAACGTCTCAGTTATGCTTTCCGTTATATTTAACGTGGCCGTACAAGGTAACGTTAACAAGTCCCTTAGACCAGTAGGCTTTAGCGTTAATGACGTAACAGAGTTGTTCTGGTCTACTTACAGACACATGGCGGGCTGCTACTGATAGCTTATGTAGTTGTCATAGCAAAATCGTTGTTCTTTAGTAATTTTCATCATGAAAACGGTTCGTTACCCCTTTAGTGGCATTTAAACCTTTGTCTTTCCTTACGTTCTCTCCTTACTTCCTACATTCCTTTCTTTGCCTTCTTGCCCCGAAGAACCCTTTCAACCTTTTCTTTGCATTCTTCAATGGCTACTGCACGTTCTTTGGGAAGAGATCTTACTGCCGAGGAATGAGAATTTTTTCAGTTCCGATTCGTGTTTGTCCCCGAACGCAGAGTGCAAATCCCCCTTTCTGATGCATCTCTTTATAGTCCTCCCGAGGGCAAGGTCGACATTCTGATCGCCCTATTCGAAGCGGGTCTGTGTGTGCCTACTACAAACTTCTTCAATCTGATTATCCGAAGTATGGGTTTTCCGTGAGAGAGCTGACCCCTATTCCTATATACAAACATAGTGGGTTTTGAACTCCTCTGCTGTGTCCTAGGGCGTCTGCCAACTATCCCGATATTCAAGCACTTCTTCAATGCTTCCACTCGGTTGGGGACTCAGACCCTTTCTCGTCGGTGGGGAGTCCCTACCCTTATCCACGACAAAAATTCCAAAAAGAACTGACATGAGAAGTTTCTATGGGTGAATGACGACCTTGTGGTGCTTAGATACCCAAGGTCTAAGGTGTATGTGGACCGTGATCCAACTCTTTTCGGTGCTGATAAAGAACTGGCTGATGCCCTGGAGAAGATCAACATCAACGACGAGGACTGACTAGACTGCTTCTTGGCCGCCAGGGGAATGAGACCGGGTCTTGGCTCCCCAAGGTATTGTATCGTCTACTTCTAGAAAAGTAGGAACGGTTCCTCTTGCTGCAGGATATTATTCAAATGCCTACCAGCCATTGTGACTAATAAGCACATGGCCGACGGCCTTTGCTATGTTGCTGCCTAGGTGTCATCTTACCTGGTTTCAGCTGCTGAGCGCATCTCTAATATAGATGCCATCCAATCTCCTTCGGATAGGATGAGTGTTGAATGTGCAGAGCTGAAAGCCCAGGTGGCTAAGATGGAAGCTGAAAAGTGTAGTTGGGAAGCCAAGCAGGAGGTGATGTTGCTCGAGAAGGTAAACTTAAAGGAACAAGTGATGAAGCTTGAAGAGGAGGTAAGGCGCTTAAATGATCACGTTATAGCCCTGAGTTTGGAAAATTCCAGCCTTAGGGAGCGAACAACAGAGCTGGAGGTTGATCTGGTCGGGAAGAACACCGCAAAAGGAGTATTGGAGACAAATATTTCGTGGATCCTTAGCGATGGACTCAGTCGAGTGGTGGATAGGGTGATTTAGAGCCCCCAATTTCTTTGAGGTTTGGTTTAGGTGCAGGCGGCCTGCATGGCAGTAGGTGTGGAATAGGGGAGAAAAGCTATAAGAGAGCAGGTGGTTTCCGGAGAGTTTGATCCATAGGTTGAGGTGGACATGGCCACCAAGACCCAAGAAATGGGAGATGCCATGGCAAATTTCACTGAAACTGGTTTTGTTGGTTATCTCCGCCTGGACAGTTTGGACATGGCTGGGCTCCGCGATCTTTGTCAAGACACTCAGGGCGAAGGGTCGGGCCCAAGCCCAAGCTTTTCAGCTAATGATGGTAACACCCCCTGCCCATAAGTAGCGTTGTTTGCTTTGTTTTTTTTTGATGTAACTCCTGTGAACAATATTTTCTATGTCTTTCTTTGTGTTTTGTCTTTTCTACCCTTGGTGGCATCCTTAAAGTCTGGGAGTCCGGGAATCTGACAATGTCCACTTTTTAATCGTTGGGTATGAATGTATCTCACTACCGTATATATTCTATTGTTTTGTTTCTTTGTGTATGGTTTATGTTGGTCATCACATAGTATTTATACAGGGTTTGCTAATATCCATGGTTTGAGTTCTTTTCTTTGTGAACTCCATGTGCTTTTATAATGCTGGTCTTTGAGAAATTTGTTCTAATTTGTTGCTTAAAGACCCTAGGTGTAGCCAACATCGTCATCTTAAGGCTCACCCGATAATGCTTTTCTCATTAGTGGAAGGTTATGACTCTTCTACACTCATGTCACATGTTCTTTTGTATGTTTTCTATAATGTGATTGATGAACATGTTTTGGGGGAAAGGCTATGAACCTTTTTTATACAATCCCCCTGGCTGCCTCCTTGTACCGGTTTCGCTCGTGTGATATTGGATGATCAGTCCTTGTTGTCACACGGTAAACGTACACAACCTCTTTATCTTACTTTTCAAGCTTGAAAATAAGGAGCATTTGAATTGCCCTTTCTGTTTTTTTCTAGTTTTGTTGTTAGAGTGTTATAAGACTGAAGGTGGTAAATGTTGGATAAGGTGTCTAAGTCCGTAACTATATTTGGTATGCACTTGACCCGACCCAACATGGTCCATTTGGGTTGCACTTCACCGAAACAATTTGTATGGATAATCTTTTGAGAATAGTATATTTATGATATATTAATATGAAATCATATTATTTAATTAGTATTGATCAAGAATTAAATTGGAATTAATTTAGTGATCAAAAGGAACAAATTAAATATGGACTCTTATATATATAGGATGGGCCAATGTTCATTTAGGATGGGCTAAGATTTCATGGATAGTCCATGGAGTTTTTAACCGATAGATCCTATGGAAATGAAAGGTCATGGGTACTAGGGTTTACATAAATGTAACCCTAATCCTCTATACTATATAAAGAGGTCTTTGGCACATGAAATGACACTAGTGTGTGTGAGAACAAGAGTGGGCCGATTTCTAGAAGTGCTTCATATTCTCTCAAAGTCTTCCAAGTTGTTTTGGTGATTTGTGATTCCACTTGAGGCATCCACATTATTGGTGCTAGGCTCTTGAAGCTCCAAGCAATCAACCACAAGAAAAGGTAAAGTCATTCTACTAGTTTTTATATTACAAGTACCCCATGATATGCTAGTTAGGATGAGAACCTTGGAAAAATCATATTTGCATGTATAATAGAGAAAAAAAAGATCCAAGGTTTCTAGGGTTGCATGTACACCATAGGAGTGTTAGAATGCTCAAAACCCTTCAGTGGTATCAGAGCCTAGGCTTGTTTTCATTATACTTGATAGAAACTGCTTGAAAAAGTCGAAATTTTGATAACTGTTCAGTGAACTCGCCGAGTCCATGGGGGGACGTGACGAGTCCAAGTGAAACTTCATCCTACTCGTTGAGTAGGTTCATGCACTCGACGAGTAGGAGGCCCTGTGTGCAGATTTTTCGAGTTTTATTGCTGTAATTGGACTAGAATCATTACCCTAAACTGTTTTGGACTTGTAAAATCAATGATTATGCTAATCCAATTTCAATGATAATTATCACAGTTTCAAGTTTTATATTATGATTATATGATTCTTGAAATTTGTTGATATGAATGTTCTTGCTTATGAGTTTTAGTAGATCATAGGAATTATTTGCAAATTGTTTGTTAGTGTAACTCTTGATCTAAATGCCAATTAATGGACTCCATAACTTATCCTCAAGTTATGGAATTCCAAAAGTCTTTTCTTTAAAACCATTAAAACTCATAAGTTATAGAAATGAAAAGTTTTTGAATTGTTTCAAAAATTTCCCTCAAGTTTTGGAATTTGTAAAGTCTCACACACACTTTAGTTCCAAACCCTAGTGTTTTAAAAGTTAAAATTCAACCCTTATACTTTATAGTATTGTAAGTTAATATATATATATATATATATATATATATATATATATATATATATATGTATGTATAAGAGCAAGTTAGTCTTACCGTTAGTAGGCCTCATTCACGAAGTCGGTCTATAAGGGGGGGGGGGGGTATAAGGTTGTTGCCTATAAAATGGCAACTTAATGGATGTCCACTCTCACCCACAACTTCCTTGACTGGTGGAGGGTCGTTAGCCGAACGGGTAGGACAAAGACTATAATTCTCATTAAAAGTATAATGATGAATATAAGGTAACTAAACCTTTTATAAATTCTCAATCTTAGTTACTTTAGGAAAATGTGAATTTGGTGCTAACCCATGAAATTGCACTTTGTACCTTACCAAGTCGTTGGTGGAACGTGTGTGGGTAACCGACACACTAACATGGACTAGTAAGAGTGGAAAAGGGTGACTTAATGTTTATCATAAATCGGTGGAGCGCGTGTGGGTAACCGGAACATTGATTAGGTGATAAAGATTAAGGGTACCAATTTAATTTGCATGGTTATTCACACCTTGTTTGTGATCCTCGGCATCCCAGTCACAAACTTGAAGGGCATAATTAAGATTAAACATGCCATTGAAAAGTTCAATGAATCTCAAAAGATCTTGGAGTTTCAAACCAATTAAAACCTAATATTTATTTTGTTTTTCATGGTGGAAATTGGTGAATCATCATTCACCTACCTTCAAATATTTCTTAGCTTGGATTACGGCATCCCTCTTCCTTGTTATGAAGTATTGTGTTGGGTCCTAGCCTTAATATTACATTTGTGTGTCTTATTAAGGATTCTTTATCTAATCTAAACTTGTCTTTCTTCTTTTCAGATGTCTTCCAACAATGCTTCTAGCTCAAACCCTATCGAATCCTTCTCTCTCATGAACCTTTCTGGGAGAGTCATCTTTGATGGTTCCAACTTTAATGATTGGATCAAGAACATCAAGATGGTCACACGTTACGAGGACAAGGAATATGTCCTCGACAAGGAGCTGAAGGAAATTGATGAGTCTACTGCTACTCCACAGGAGATCGCTGACTTTAGGGCACAAGAGAGAGATGCCACCAAGGTGGCATGTATCATGTTGGCCAAAATGACAACTGAACTCCAGAAGTCCTATGAGGACTTTTACCCTTTTGAGATACACATGGACCTGATGGAAAGATACCATCAGAGTGCTCATCAAGAGAGGTATGAAATCATCTATTCCATGATAACAACTTGAATGAAGGATGGTGAACCCATCACGGGCCACATGCAGAAAATGAAAAGGTTTGTGGACCGTTTGCTGAAGTTGAATGCGAATTTCCCTGAGGAGTTGGCTATTGACATCATACTGCACTCCTTACCTACTTGTTATGATCAATTCCGAATGACCTATCATATAAACAAGGAGGAGGTCAAACTCAACAAGCTTCAAGGACTTTTGAAGACCGCCAAAAGTGGTCTCAAAAGTAAATCGATTGTTAATACTCCTACTCCTAACACTGCCCCTGTTTTGGCAATCGGGCAAGGTAAATGGAAAAAGAGGAAGGCCCCTTCAAAGTGTACCAAGGGAAAGTCTCTTGATGGCTCCTCTTAGAATGGGACCAAAGATGGTCCTGTCACTCCCTCTTCCAACCCAAAAGAAGCTGAATGCTTCTATTGTCATGATAGGGGGCACTGGAAACGAAACTGCCCCAAGTACCTGCAAGATGTTAAGGATGGGAAGGTTAAACCTACCCATACAGGTATTTACACTATATTGTCTAATAACTCATTGCATACTAATTCTTGGGTCCTTGATACAGGTTGTGGTATTCATATATGTTCTGATTTGCAGTGCCTAAGAAGAAGTGAGGATGTGGAGCATGGAAAGATAAACTTGATCATGTGAAAAAGGAAAGCTTCACATGTCACCAAGATTAGAGTTTATTCTTTGTTGCTAAGTAACGGGTTAATGTTAGATTTGAATAAATGTTGTTACTCGTCTGAAATGGCGAGAAATATTATTTCTTTTCACGGTTTGTACAAATAAGGATTTACTTTTTCATTTGATAATGAATGTGGTGGTATTAATGATTTTTATAATGGTGTTCTCTATTTTAAAACATTACCTTGTGATTGTGTATATGAAACTGTGTCGGTTGTAGACAACCTAGGAAATAATGTGTTGCATATTGATTCTTCCATCAGTTTGGACAAAGGATCCTTGAGGCATTGTCGTCTTGGATATGTCAACAAGAAGCGCATAGGCCAACTCCAAAAGGATAGAGTCTTGGAGTCATTTGACTTAAGGTCAGATGATAGTTGCGAATCTTGTTTACTTGGAAAAATGACAAAGTCACCCTTCAGTGGTACTTGTGCTAGGCGTGAGGGTTTGTTGGACCTCATACACACATATGTGTGTGGACCCTTCAGAACCTCCACAAGGGATGCTAACCGCTTCTATGTGACTTTTACTGATGATTACAGTAGATATGGTTATGTCTATTTAATCAAACATAAGTCAGAAACCTTTGAAAAGTTCAAAGAGTTTAAACAGGAAGTGGAGAATCAGTTGGGTAGGAACATTAAGATGCTCCGATCTGATCGAGGAGGAGAGTATCTTAGTACAAAGTTCCTTGACTATCTTAAGGAATGTGGAATTGTTTCATAATTGACACCTCCCAGAACACCACAACTTAATGGTGTGGCTGAAAGGCCACTACTAAAAAAAACAGCCTTATACGACACGCAAATAACGACACACACTAATAAAGGACGCGCATTTGTGTGTGCCCTAAAAGTTAATGTCAGTTTTCCAAAATTTGAAGGATAGAGGTCACGCATTTGTGCATGCCCTAAAATTAGTGTCAAACATAACAAAATTAAAAACAGGGAGGGCGCTTATTTTAAGTGTGCGTCATCTACAAATGTCGCTTTATATTTTTCTAACCGGACGCGCATTTTTAAAGAGGGATCCTCTAAAATTCTAAAATTTTGAATACCCCGCTTCTGCACTCTCTCCTCTTGATCGTCTAATCTCTCGTAAAATCGCACAGAGCCATTCTCTCCCTCCTCCTCCTTTCTCTCTCTCTCTAACCCTAGACACAACCACTGGCCATTCACAACGATGTATTCTTATCCTTTCCTTCTTCCTTGCTCCATAGTTTTTACCCTCACCACTTCTTTTGACCTCTCTCCCTCTATAAACGATGATTAGAAAAGACCAAAAAATTGTAGTTCTTACAACAGAGAAAGAAATTGAAGAAGCATCATATTCGATGCTAACAAAAACCCAAAAGAAGGGGACGCAAACAATATTCATCTCCGAAAGTTTTTCTTGTTGCTCTTGGCGAGTATTGGAGAAGTTCTTGGTCATAATCAAGAACAACAAGAAGAAAGGTCATGGAACAAACCTGTTCATCCGAGTCAACAGGTAAACTTTTGTTTGATTTTAGATGTCATTTTTGGATAAATTCCTCTCTAATTTTGAGATCTAGGGTTTCTTAAATCATCAAATAATTTTGAATCCCTTCTTGGATCTGAAAATTGGCCACTCAAGTATTCAATCAACAACCACGTGACCTTTCTACCCTTCTTCAAAAGATTCATTCATGGTAAAAATAAAAATATGGGATTTTATTGTAGTGCAGAAGATTTTTTTTAATTAACTCCTTTTTTATGATTTAGTGAGTCTGTGCATAAAGCTATAATTTGAGGGGTGCAAGGAGCAACATCGCCTGATTGAGGTTAGCAGTTTTTTCTGTTCTTTTACATTTTATCATTTTAATAGTATTCTAGGAATAACATGATTTTTTTATTAGTTTCAAACATATGAATGTTGTTGGGCAATATTCCTCGTTTGACCATGGATATCTCCAGCAGAAGGTGATGAAGATATTTTCAAGTAAATGGATCATCACTTTTTCATTTCACTTTTTGAATAAAAATTGCAGTTTACATAAGCATCACCCATTTTCTTGTTTGGTTTAATCTGTACACTTATATGATTTTCCATTGAATTATGGGCAGGATAGAATTGCATATCTATTTCTCTTTTTCCCTTCATTGCTACTGGTGTTAAGGTCATGTCTTTGGGATGGATGTTTCCCTGCTTTAAAGCATACATGTAAATAAAATGTTACTAAAACATAATGATTATGCCCTTTTCAGGCATGGTTGCTCTTTCTATAGACAAGATTAGCTTGAAGAGAAAATATTTTGAGAGTTAATGGAAGTGATATACGTCCATGGTAATGTTCTACTGTGTGGTTTGAATTTTTATAATATAATGAAGTTTTTGAATGCATTATGATTATATAAATGATATGATGTGTAGTTGGATATACCATCACTGTTTTGATATGGCCATGGCACTCATCAGCCTTACTTGGGAGATAGAAAGCCAACCTGATTGAGAAGCAGTTTAAAATAATGTTTATACATTTTTGGTAGGAGGACAAAATCATCATTTGTGTATTCAACGTGTTTTGCAGAAGGGTATACAATTGCTTCTACAAAATAGATACCAAAGACAAAGACTCTATACACGCTTTGCACTTAAGAAGGTGTTGTTATTAAAATCCCTCATAATTTTCAATGTTTCAAGTTTCAAAAATCAAAATTTGAGAATATGTTTTTATAAAAAGTGGATTTTGGCAAATAAAAATCAATCTAAGTATTTGTTGTGATTGTAGGCTAGAAGAATGGATGTTGTGTGGGGGGAAACTGCTGGAGTAAAGGGTCAATTATGGATATTATTGCCCATACTCTTTGTCTTGCAGGTGATTTATTATTTATTTCCTAATTAGTTCTATTTTAATAATGTGGAAATTTAATTAAAAATAAATGAATAATAAACGATAAAAGTTTTAAATTTAAATATAATTAAAAATTAAAAAATATAATAAGATAATATTTATTAAAAATATTGGTTGTATTCAAAATATATTTAAAAAATTAGTTAATTTATATGGTTGAATTATTCAAACAAAAATTGTATTACTTTTTATATTATGACAAAATCTAATTTTAAGTTCGATTTTAAATAATTTGCCTTTTAACAAACTTGAATGCTTATAAAATAAACTAAACATATTTTAAAAAATATCTAAAAAATTGTCCACTAGTGCATTATATACACCGAGCAATGTGTTCATTTTGCAAGAAATGAATTGGGTTAAACTCTATAGATATTATCTAGAAGAACTTGCACATAAAAATAAAACTTCAAACAGAGCATTTGAGAACAAGAAGAAACGACGAACTCAATTGTAGAGCTTGTCTTCATCCCTGCACCAGGGGTCGGTTATTTTCTCACAATTTTGATTTTTCTTTCTCCAATTCTCTAAAAATGACATGTGTAATTTACTCTGATTTTATTTTTAAACTTAAATAAAATCATATTGATTAACATTTATAACAAATCAAATTCATAATCCGTAACAAGTTTTTAAACTATCTGATACTCTGTTTTATTTGGAAATGTAGACTCTTTGTATTTTTTTCATTTCATTTTTAGTTCATATGATTCATTTTTAGTCATCAGGAATATGATTATTGCTGCTGCATAATGTTACAAGGCAACTTGAACTGTAACAACATGATTGTCTGCTCCTTTTAACAATCTGGCGATAATATACATAGATGTACCTGTGTCAGCCAGTTCATTGCAAGAATGGGTTCTTGTTGATGGTGCTTCAAAGCAAAGTAATATCTACTTATTCTCATTATCTTTGCAGGGAAATGATCCTTCTTGCATGCGTTAGTTCCTCCTACCAACTCTAAACATGAATTCATCACATGGAAATATTGGGCTGCAAGTAAGTACACATCTCTTTAATGTTTATATATATATATATATATATATATATATATATATATATATATATATATATATATATATATATATATATATATATATATATGAATAAAGGATTGTAAGTTTTTTAGTATTAGTGTTGGGGTAAATGAATATATGGATATTTGATTGCAGATGCTAGATAGGAACTGGGGTGCAGGATGGCATCTGCTATCAGTGCTTCTTGCAGCTAACCTGTTGATAGAATAAGGTAACCACTAACTGACTACATATATATATATATATATATATATATATATATATATATATATATATATATATATATATATATATATATATATATATATATATATATATATATATATATATATATAAGCTTAGAGCATCAAAAGTTGGACTCCATTCTATAAAATAGTTTAGGTATTACATTAGTGAAATGATATAATAACTAATTTTTGTTTGAAAAGGTTGTAATTTAGATTTGTTACAGATGTTTAAGACATCAATTCTATGTGGGCCAAGATGACGTGTCAATCCATCAATGGATATCATCATACGGAGTCATTCAATTGAGTGTATTTACTAGAAGTGTTGATAGGTACATGTGTTTGCTTAATTCCTTTTTACTTTTTTCTTTTTCAAACAAAGTTCCGTTCACCTATCTGGTTTATTAAACCATTATGATTGACAACTTTTGGAAATGCCATTTATTGTGTATGGCCAATTGATGTTAGTTAAATAGTTTATGTTGTGGTATTTATTCATACTTGTAATTTTGATAATGGCAGTGAGTTTGAAATTGATGTATTTGAGAAACTCGATAAAAAAAAACAGGAAGAAGAGCTAGTATACGCTTTTTACATTGAATTCTCTTCAATCTATATTACTTTAACCTATAAAAAAGGCATCCTGCATTTTTCTATTGAGTTTGATTAATAATAATAAGTAAAATTGTGTAGGCTTTTGGGGAAACAGGTGGTATCAGAACAAGGGGGGCCAAGTGGTGAACTCACACCTCCCCTTCCTTCTAGACTTGTAGCAGAAGATGAAATAAAATCGTTATGTGAAGCTATGAAGGCATTTGAAGTCCCAAACCCAGTTGTTATACCTGGCTATGGAGGTAAAAGGAAGAGTGAGCTAGGGAACTTGGACACACATAATTATGGAAGAGGAAAGCGAGCAGGGGAGGTTTGTTTGTTTGCCGACTTATATATTTTGGTGCATTTTGTTGTTTGAATCCTTTTTATAATTTTTGTTATTACCTTACTTAGGTGCGATCTTATGAGGAGCAATGGACTGAAGATGAATTTGAGAAAATGTGTCAAGTCAAAGCACCAAAGCTGGGATTTCCGAGTTGTTCTTATTTGGATTAGGAAGATTTGTTTTTCTAGTTTGAATGATGTTAATAAACTAACAATTAAATGTGATTTGGTTTGAATATTAGCACATTTATTTTATGAAATGGATTATTTTGTTATATAAGTATTTTATTTTGCATTATGAGACTTTAAATGTGTTATTTAATTTGAAAATTAGTAAATCTATCAAAAATATATATTTTTTAAAACATTTAAAATTATGACACGCAAAAATGTGTGTCATCTTTCTTTATGACATGACCTTTCTTGGCAGGAGCTTTAATGATACGCAATGCGAGTCGTAAATGCGCGTCGTAAGGTTACGACACACAAATGCGTGTTGTCTTCCTTTATGACAGGGCCTTCCTTGATACGCATTGCGTGTTGTAAATGTGCGACGTAAATCGCGTGTCGTAAATGCGCGTCGTCTATAGACGACGTGCAAAAGTGTGTCGTCTCTCGTTATGACAGGGCCTTTCTTGACACGCATTTGCGTGTCGTCTGAGCGTTTTACGACACGCATTGTGCGTCGTAAAAGGCTGTTTTTCTAGTAGTGGGCGCAATCGAACCTTGTTGGAAATGATTTGTTCCATGATGATTCGAGCTTCGTTACCAATATCATTTTGGGGGTATGCCTTAGAGACTACCACCCATATCCTTAATCTAGTCCCTACCAAGAAGGTTGACAAAACACCACACAAGATGTGGACCAGGAAAGTTCCCAATTTAGACTACATCAAGATTTGGGGTTGCGAGGCTTTATTGAGATGTGAGACTCAGGACAAGCTCGAACCTCGTAGTGAGCGATGTATTTTCATCGGCTACCCATAGAAATCTTTTGGTTACCTCTTCTACATACTTAGTGAGAATGTGGTCTTTATGGCAAGGAGAAGGGTCTTTCGCGAGAGAGAATTTATAAGCCAAGGAAACAGTGGGAGGCAAATTGACCTTGAAGAGCTTCAAGAGTCAAGTGGTGAAGGAACCTCAAACTCTAGCAATCAACCTGAGGAGGAAACTCATGTTGAACAAACTGACGAGTCTGTACCTCTGAGGCGTTCCACTAGAGTTAGGAATCCACCTGAGCATTACTATGGTTTCCATATTACCATGGAAGGTGATACATTTATCAGAGATAGTAAACTGGTAAATTTGGATGAAACTAACAGCTATAGGGAAGCCATGGCAGGCCCTGAGTCTGCTAAATGGAAAGAGGCTATGGATAGCGAGATTCAGTCCATGTATGACAATCGAGTTTGAACTTGGTTGACAATGTACCGGGTCGTAAGACGGTCAGGTGCAAATGGATCTTTAAGAAGAAGATCGACATGGATGGGAAAGTGCACACTTATAAGGCGCGTTTGGTTGCGAAGGGCTTCACTCAAACTCAGGGAGTTGACTATGATGAAACCTTCTCACTAGTAGCGAAGATTAAGTCTATTAGGGTTATGCTAGCCATTGCTGCATTTCATGATTTTGAAATATGGAAAATGGATGTCAAAACCGCTTTCCTTAATGGAAAGTTGGTTGAGGATGTTTACATGATTCATCCATAGGGTTTTGTCAATGTAAAGTACCCTGATAGAGTATGCAAGCTTGAGAAATCCATTTATAGATTGAAACAAGCATCTCGCAGCTGGAATATTTGTTTTGATGAGAAAGTCAAAGAGTTTGGTTTTTCGAGAAGTGAAGATGAGTCCTGTGTATATGTCAGAGCTAATGGGAGTATAGTTAGCTTTCTGTTATTGTATTTGGATGACATACTACTCATAGGAAATGACATCCCAACTTTGCAGGAGATTAAGTCTTGGCTTGGGAAGTGGTTCGTTATGAAGGACCTTGGAGAAGCTGCCTATATCCTAGGGATAAGGATATTGAGAGAAAGGAGTAAAAGACTAATTGGACTTAGTCAGAGAACCTATATGGACAAAGTGTTGAAAAGGTTCAACATGCATAATTCCAAGAAAGGTGACTTATCGATCCATCATAACACCAAACTGAGCAAGGCTCAGTGTCCATGTACAGAGGCTGTGATAGCTGAGATGAGTCGATTACCATATGCTTCCGCTGTTGGTTCGATCATGTATGCTATGACTTGTACCCACCCTGGTGTGGCCTTTGCTTTGAGCATGGTCAACAGATATCAGGGGAACCCTGTCAAGGCTCACTGGACTGCGGTAAAAAACATTCTCAAGTACATGTGAAGGACTAAGGATTGGATTCTTACCCTTGGTGGGAGTGATGACTTGAGAGTAGTGGGGTATAGTGATGCTAGCTTCTAGACTGATAGGGATAGTTTCCGCTCTCAGTCGGGCTGGGTCTTTACTATGAATGGAGAAGTAATTAATTAGAAAAGTTCCAAGCAGGAGACGGTAGCTGATTCGACATGTGAATAAGAGTACATAGCAGCAAGTGAAGCGGCAAAGGAGGCGATATGAATGAAGAACTTCATCGGAGACCTTGGAGTTGTACCAGCTATAAAGGAGCCTATGAAAATTTTTTGTGACAGCAATAATGCGGTTACCTTAGCCAAGGAACTGAGAGATCATGGCAGATCCATACACATTGACAGAAAACATCACTTCATAAGACATAAGATAGAAGAAGGACTCCTCATGGCAAAGAGGGTATCGTTAGAAGAGAACCCAACAGATCCCCACATGAAGGCACTAACTAGGGTTAGGCATTTGCAGCATGCGAGGTGCATCGGGCTGAAGGACGATATTAGTTTTACAAATTAGATAGTTCTGAAACTTGTAAAATGTAATTGATATTTGATCAAAAATTAAACAACAAGTTTAATTTTCATCGTATAATGAGTGAGATGGCAAACGGGTAACAAGCTGTGCCGCTAAGCCTTTTTGAATGGTAAAGCTAATTCTTTTAAAGACTACATCCGAAGATCTAGGGGATATAACATTGCTATGCATGATTCGTTGTACTCTTTTAAGAAGCTCTACCGCATCTGGTGCGAGGAAACCAAACGTATCAAATGCAAATGGTATGAACACGTGTTGATTTTCCATGCACGATCTCTCATGTTTGGTGACTTTGCTTGTGGCTGCTTTTAAAGCAGCATGTCCCGCTGTGAACCCCCCAGCCCTCAGGCCCACAAGAGGGGATACCCCTGTAAGATCGACACATGCGTGTTTCCCTCCGACCCATCCAAAAATCAAAATGTCAGCCGGTCTGAGGGTTGACCTCCCTTCTGTCGGATCAGTCAAGAAATTAACAGGTGCCTCTTTCTTAGCAGAAACCCCGACACGCTTAAATATGTCAAACAAAACATCCCTAACCATATCGTGCCTGTATTTGAACCCCGGGAGTTCTTTACAGTGAATAGCATGCTCTCCAAAAGAGTCCAAACATGCCTTGCGACACACATGACATATCTCGTCAGCTGGGAAAATGGGAATCATGAGTCGATATTTGAGAATAGTACGATACTCCACGGGAGACATGTGTTGGCCAAGCCCATCTATAGGGATAGCCAGAAGAAAATCTTGAGCATGTGGTGCACGTAAGCACTAAAAAACCGCTTTCTGCCGAGCCGTAATGTCGAAATGCATTTCCATATCTTGGACAATTTTACAAAAAAGGCCACTCGCCAGTGTATTCTGGGATTTAGGGGGGGGGTGTCTTTAGTAGTAAATTTGTTAAGGTCAAAATCGGGAAGCTTGTTGCGAAGGGATTCCAAGGCACAATCATAATCAGAATCCATACCATGTATATCGCTATCCCGTAAGATATGGTCTTGCAATACCCAAGATTGGGTCTGTGAGGCAACAAAAGCATAAGAGGTAGCCTCTACTGCCGAGTATAAATCCAATCCCCCAAACCTAATGGGTAAGGAAGCAATTCGCCATTGTATGTCACCAAAGAAAGGGCCCCCACAAACCACAATGTCCTCAATCGCCCCGCGCAATCCATTGCCAAAGAATATTGCCGCCTCTTCCATGTGAATGGGTTGGCACGTCCTCAAGCCAAAGAAAAGCTTAGTAATACCCATACAAGACCGAAGAAGAAGGAGCTCACTCTGGGGGTCAGACAATTGTGGAAGAAGGCGCATCAAATTCACATCATTTTCGGCTCTCTTTATGGCTAGACTGCGAATGAAACTAGCATCTCTACTAACAACTCCCCAAGAAGTTTCACCCCCAAAGGCGGCCTCCCAATGTCTGCCGGAAATGTTGTTGTTTATTTATATGTAAGGTGTTGCTATCTTGTGTCAATCGTTTACTATTGTTTCTGATGGGTTTTGTACATAACAAACAATCCTATGTGTGCATGCAACCCTAAGGTGAAGGTCTATGTTTTCACTATTAGACATACAAGCATTGAACACAAAAACTAGAAACCCTTGAAGATCTTGAACTTTGGTAGCAAGCGCCACAAGTGTTGCACCTCTAGTGGCTCACAAACAAACCTAGCAACCAAGGATTACTATGGAGAGAGAGAAGTAGAGTAGAATTTCGGCCCTTAGCCTTTCTTGGAGTCCCTTGGACGAAATCCAACCCTATAGGGGTTTATATAGGTGATAAGGAAGGTTTAGGATAAGGCAGGTGTATCTCAGATAACCCTAATCCCTTAACTTCCTCCCTAAGGCTTCCAAGGCACCCTTAGAGCCCAAGGAAACCCTAGGACACTCTAGATTTCGTTCCCCACCTCTAAGGGAGGTTCTAGAATGCTTAATGCCCAACTTTTGAACATTGTCACCTTTAGTCCCTGCAGTTTCAATTAATTCCTTTAATCCCAAAATTAATTCCAAATTAATTTCTGATTAAATATTAATTAAACAATATGATTTCTAATTAATATATTATATCCATAATACGTTAATAAATCATTTATCTTGATTATTAGTTTATTAACCAAACAATAAATTAATAAATCATTCTTCTCTCTCCAACAATTATCCTATTCAATTGCCAGGTTTGAAGGCAACCCAAATAGACATTGCTACTATCAATTCAAGTACATAACAATTATAGTTATGGGCTTAGACACCTAATACAACAGTCTCCCACTTGGATAAGTCTAATAACTATAACTGCAAGTATAACTTCAAAAATTGACTAGTAAATTTTAGCTACCAAAAGCCGTTGTTGTACTCTGACCTAGTCAGTGACGTGTCCTTAGATAAGGGATCATATATTCCTCCATTCTAGATATCATATAGACATGAGACATGGATTTTAATCATTCTCTCTATCTATGTTCTGTTTCCCGATTTCCGATTTATGACGACTGACTAATTGAACAAATCAAATCAGTCCCGACTTGGCCAAGCACTTTATGGTGTCATCACTAATCATCGAGGGGCCCACAGATATCGCTTATCCAACTTTGGGTAAAAGGAATGGATAAACATCGACTCATATGCTTGCTTTATTTACTCATCAAATCACACACAACAATACGTTTTATAACAACAAGTTACTGGTGCGTTTACGTATTATCAATGTGCAACCAATTTGCAAACTGCAACTCATATCTCTTTGTTTCAAGAATATAATATATTATCATCTCACAATCACTCGTGATAAAATCCATGAAGTGATTCAAGTGAGTGTGGGTTTAATCTAATACTCTAATCTTATTAAAGCACTCATGAACTCTGCAACAAACTTTTTCTATGTCTAAACACTTTAGACAATCTACAGACGGACTCATGACAGTCTTGCTTCATACCTACTCCCAATGTATGAGCGATTGTGGATGTTTGAATAACCTAGTTATTATGGAAGTCAAAACATGCAAAGTGAAACACAAGAATAATACTAATCCTATATGGCTTCAAACCTTTGAGTATAAATAAATCATTTTATTTAATCACCATATTGACTACTCATCATTTGTTGTTTCGGGTAATCAACTTCTTACTTGAATTATTACTACAATTGTCTTATGCTCTTAGCATACACACTATGTTTACCTATGGTCCTTAGTTTGTGAAATAGTAAACATTTTCAATCACACTCATTTCACATTTCTTAATCCATTAGTGTAAGAATACAAAATTCTCACCACTACTAGAATATGTTAGATTCTAACATTTTATGCAACAGTCCTTTTCGTAATGTCATGGCACAAAAGTCACCAAGACTCGGCCAATGAAATTACAAAATACTCTATCGGAGATTGTTACAAGACAATTCCATAGTCATGAAGTCTCATATTCAAAGTACATTCCTTTGAACATCCTTCTTGCATAAAAAGTTTCTAATCTAGACATTTATTCTCGATATCCAACTCCCAATATGGAAACATTTCCATATTTTCCATATGACAACTCATTCTAAATAGAATCTTATCTATTCATAATAATGTCAATATGGTCCATCCATTACTATACTTTCAACTGTCCACAAACGACCAATCCTTGGCGAACCTTAGATTGTCTTTGGTAGTTGTTTAATTATTTTAGTCAAAAATGGTTCTATTTCCTTTTTCCCTTTAAATGCCCTAGGCATTTGGAAATTTTTTAGAACAGTCGAATATTACAACATATACAATCGATCCTATACCCGAAGCGTATGGGATACAATTCAAAATGAAAAACGTGATATTTTACCAGTTTCTTACTATAATATCGTCATAATATTTCTATTTGCCGTGTTCTCAAAATTCGAACTATGAAGAGGGATGTCGTAATCATAATCGTATTTTGAGAATGCAAATAATAAATATACCCTTGACTAAATACAATTAAAATTTATCGATCTAAGCTTTTAGATTGGAAACGAAGTATAACATTCTCTCCCTTAATTATAGCAAAAACAACTTTTCTACCCCTGCAACTTTGCAAAGTGAAACATTTGTTTTTCTATAATTAATATTGCCAACTTGCAATACTTAAATAATAATCATGCTCCCACTAACATGATGATTATATCCATTCCAGCATAACATTTATTCTCCCACTAGCTTTGACACGTATTTAGAAACCAGGTAAACTTCTAGAAAACAATACTTATTGACTTTCAAAGTTCATTGTTTCTAATACGATATGCTTCGATAAGCCTTTATCTAAGCTTCTCAAAATCACACACCTTTCCTTAGATAACTCACATGCGTGTCTAAAGTAATTCAAAACTTATTTTACTAAGTCCCAAATGTTCAGACTAATTGCCAAATCTTACAATTCGAACTATGAAGAGAGATGTCGTAATCATAATCGAATTCGAGAATGCAATTTACATAATCGCTATCTCCTTAAAATCTCTCTTAGTGAAAGCGTTTCCTCACAATCATTTTCATGAAGGAGAGAAACCTTATGACACTTAGATTTTATGGTGCATGTGTTCTATCCAAGTGATTTTGTCATAACCACAATCATAAGATAATGTTTGTGACAGATCCAAACTCTTATGGATAGAACTTGTTCATTCTTAATTTCTTGTCTCTCAAGGGTCCCACCATTGCTTCCTAGTTATTTAGCAGCTCACCTATGCCAGTCAATGTACTTTCATTGATAAAGGTGTTTGCCCTTATGCATTCAATTGAGAACTCATAGAACTAATATGCATAATCATTCAACTGGATTGGCACATAAATACAATTTTGTCAACACGATAGGTTACAATCCTAAAGTCGTGTGCTAATGTTTAATAGGTTTACTTCTTGATTTGTTCTTGAAACTTTTCAGGATCTTTAGACAACCACTGACCTCTTGACATATTAGATTCTCTTATCAAGAAACATTTCTTGACAAAACAAATATCCAAGAGTTAGTGTGTATCTATATGAAGACAAAAGTACGCACAATTTGGTACTAGTTGGTCTATGTCTTATTCAAGACATCACAATTTACCAAAATGTGCAAATTTAAGAACATTCTTACTTAAGATTATCTCACTCAAGTCACAATCTTGGAGTTTGACTCTAAGACTTGTTTTTGGAACGAAGTATGATTCATCTTATTGTCTTAACCATTTTGACAATTCTCGACTGCTCTTCTTAGCCATACTGGTGCACTAAGGTGTCCTTAGAGGATGAATTGTAATATGGTTCTTAAGACGATCATAAACATGATACAAAAGTACTCTCCCTTCTTCTTAGATTGGGGAAACTTTTATCTTTCTTGCCTAATTGATTCTTCTTATTCATTTTGCCATTCATTGAAACTTTTCAATGATTCAGAATCATACTTAATCTTTTAAGTATAATCATATTTACTAATCTTTTAGCAAATCATGACGAACATTTTATCGTTCTTTGTGGTGGACTTGACTAGCGCACAACATTGTGTACTTGATGTCATTATCCTTCACTTGACTCACATACTTATGTGAACAAGGAATTAGTCTCAATTTTCCATATACGAAGGTTCTCATTCGTCACACAATACCAGTTGCATGATTCCAAGTTTATGTCCAATTGAAACTTGGGCGATGAGAATCTTTCCTCATTTGGTAAATTTCTGACATTTACACAAATAACATAACTAAGAATCGAATCCATTCACAATATTGCTAACAATAGAACCACTCAAACACCAATTTTCATAAAATCCATCACAAGGAAACATAAATAAGATAAATCAAAATTTATTTTATTGCGGAAAAATATTGTCCTTACAATGCGATTACTAATGAAAACTATGTAAATATTACTTAGCAATCTATCGTAACTCTAAAGTAGTAGCTTAAATATCTGATCCTTGAATCAGGCGATTGAAATCCATTTCTTCGCGATCAGACTCAGCTTGCTCCTTCCTTTAAGCTTCCTTTCCTTTCTCCGATCCTTCAAAACATCGAAATGTAATCTTATCACATCATGTATTAAGAATCTCCAAATAGGAACTTAATAGAGTTAGATAGTGGATTTTACCTGAAGCAGAATCATACATCTTGACTCTCCCATCTCTTAGATCTCTCAGGTAGTCAGGGCATCTTCGTAACCAATGTCCCTTCTTTTTGGCAGTAGAAACTTATGGACTCTCTGGAATGGCACACAGGACTATCTCAGACTCAACCTTTCTCTTTCGTAGAAAAAACTTTTTTGGACTTCCAATGTTACCATTGCCCATAGAGGGTTGGGATATTGATTTACTAGACCAATTTGCTGACCAGTGCGCCAAATCATTTCTGATTCAGCAGCAATAAGCAAATAAGCCAAATCAATAATAGTCATGTCGTGGTCCATCATATAGTACTCTCTAATGAACTTACCATATGATTCGGGAAGTGACTGAAGAACCAAGTCAACAACCAACTTCCTTTAAACATCGACACCCAACAATCCCAATTTATCAATATGTAACCTTTTATCCAAGACATGAGCACATATAGACTTTCCATTTTCATGTCTTTTGCCAATAGGGCTTGAGTGACCTTGAACATCTCAAGTCTTCGAACATGTGGGTCAGGGAGAATTATTGGAGGAGGTGGAGGAAATGAAGCATGATTTCTATTTCCACAATACAATCGTGGAACATCATCTTCACGTGGAAAACTTTTTCCAACGGATTTAGGAAGACCATATTTGTCAGACTTTGACATCTATAAAACGGGAGAAAATTCAAGTTAGTTGATTGAGTGCTTAATAAAACACCCAAATTAGATATTAAGGCTAGGATCCAACACAATATTCCACAATTTGGAAGAGGGATGCCGTAATCCAACTTGTAGAACATTTGAAGGTAAGTGAATGACGATTCACTAATTTTCCACCATGAAAAACGATAAAGAGATTAAGTTTTAAATGTATTGAAAACTCCTAGATCTTTTGAGATTCATTGAACTTTTCAATGGCATGTTTAAATTTCGATATGCCCCTCGATTTGTGACTGGGATGCCGAGGATCACAAAACAGGGTGTGAATAACCATGCAAACTTACATGGTGCCCCCAATGTTACAGTCACCTATTCGGTGTGCCGGTTAACCACACACGCTCCATCGAACTATGACAAACACCGAGTCACCCTTCGCTACCTTTGCTTAGAAGCCATTTAGTGTGTCGATTAACCACACACACTCCACTAACGTCTCAACAAGGGTAAAAAGTGTAATTCCATGGAATTGAATCGATTTCACTTTTTCCTAAAGTAACTAAGATTGGGAATTTGGTAAAAATATTTAGTTACTTTATTCATTATACTTTTAATGAGGAGAGGGTTTGCCCTATCCTACCCATTCGGCTAATGACCCTCCACCAATCAAGGAAGCAGTGGGTAAGAGTGGACACCCATTAAACGACCATTTTATAGGCCATAACCTTATACCCCCTTATAGATCGGCTTCGTGAATGAGGCCTACTAACGGTAAGACTAGCAGTTTAAGTTATACATATATAATATTAGAATTTTAATTATATATATATATATATATATGTATTTTAAACTTTTTAAATACTAGGTGGTTTTATTAATTTTCTCTTTTAATTAAACTTTTAATTAACTTAATAAAACCATAAGGGTGTAATTTGAACTATTTTGATTTAATAATTATTAAAAAATTAAACAATTAATTAAATTGTTATATCAAATAAGGATTAACAATTTAAATTAAATATATTAACTTAATTTAATCCGATATCCATGGATTTCGAAATTTAGGCAGGGATATCTTTAATTATCCAATTAAACAATTAACAAGATAATTACCAAAAATAACAACCTACTAACAGATTCCTTAGATTTTGAAATCTTTTGCTTGGAGTGGAAGGCAAGGCTTTCAAACTTGCTTAAAAATCAAAAAGCCTAGGGTTAGGAAATCCTAGATTTCAACAACAAGGTGGCCAAAGGAAAGGGTTTGAAAACCCATAGGGATTTTCGAAAAATAGGGTTCTTAAACCCTAATTTGCGAAAATTTAAAGGCCTTAGGGTTTAAAAGCCATAATCCCTAATTTTGTCTAGTTCAATAAATTGTACCAAATCTACTTGAAAACAAAAACCATACGCTCTGATACCACCGATCGGTTTTGTACATAACAAACAATCTTATGTGTGCATGCAACCCTAAGGTGAGGATCTATGTTTTCATTATTAGACATACAAGCATTGAACACAAACACTAGAAACCCTAGGAGGCACATGTAATTTTCGAAATTAAAATATAATTAGGGTTAGGATACATACCTTGATTGTTATATTGTAATAACAATCAAATCCTTGAAGATCTTGAACTTTGGTAGCAAGCGCCACAAGTGTCGCGCCTTTAATGGCTCACAAACAAACCTAGCAACCAAGGATTACTATGGAGAGAGAGAAGTAGAGTAGAATTTCGGCCCTTAGCCTTTCTTGGAGTGCCTTGGATGAAATCCAACCCTATAGGGGTTTATATAGGTGATAAGGAAGGTTTAGGATAAGGCAAGTGTATCTTAGATAACCCTAATCCCTTAGCTTCCTCCCTAAGGCTTCCAAGGCACCCTTAGAGCCCAAGGAAACCCTAGGACACTCTAGATTTCATTCCCCACCTCTAAGGGAGGTTCTAGAATGCTTAATGCCCAACTTTTGAACATTGTCACCTTTAGTCCCTGCAGTTTCAATTTATTCCTTTAATCCCAAAATAATTTCTGATTAAATATTAATTAAACAATATAATTTCTAATTAATATATTATATCCATAATACATTAATAAATTATTTATCTTGATTATTAGTTTATTAACCAAGCAATAAATTAATAAATCATTCTTCTCTCTCCAACAATTATCCTATTCAATTGCCAGGTTTGAAGGCAACCCAAAAGGACATTGCTACTATCAATTCAAGTACATAACAATTATAGTTATGGGATTAGACACCTAATCCAACAGTCTCCCACTTGGATAAGTCTAATAACAATAACTGCAAGTATAACTTCAAAAATTGACTAGCAAATTTTAGCTACCAAAAGCCGTTGTCGAACTCTGACCTAGTCAGTGACGTGTCCTTAGATAAGGGATCATATATTCCTCCATTATAGATATCATATAGACAAAAACCATGGATTTTAATCATTCTCTCTGTCTATGTTCTGTTTCCCGATTTCCGATTTATGACGACTGACTAATTGAACAAATCAAATTAGTCCCGACTTGGCCAAGCACTTTATGGTGTCATCACTAAATCATCGAGGGGCCCATAGATATCGCTTTTATCTAACTTTGGGTGAAAGGAATGGATAAACATCGACTCATATGATTGCTCTATTTACTCATCAAATCACACACAACAATACTTTTGATAACACCAAGTTACTGGTGCGTTTACGTATTATCAATGTGCAACAAATTTGCAAACTGTACCTCATATTTCTTTGTTTCAAGAATATAATATATTATCGTCTCACAATCACTCGTGATAAAATCCATGAAGTGATTCAAGTGAGTGTGGGTTTAATCCAATACTCTAATCTTATTGAAGCACTCATGAACTCTGCAACAAACTTTTGCTATGTCTAAACACTTTAGACAATCTACAGACGGACTCATGACAGTCTTGCTTCATACCTACTCCTAATGTATGAGTGACTGTGGATGTTTGAATAACCTAGTTATTATGGAAGTAAAAACATGCAAAGTGAAACGCAAGAGTAACACTAATCCTATATGGCCTCAAACCTTTGAGTATAAATAAATCATTTTATTTAATCACCATATTGACTACTCATCATTTGTTGTTTTGGGTAATCAACTTCTTACTTGAATTATTACTACAATTGTCCCATGCTCTTGGCTATGATTGTTGGTCGGTTTCTGAGGTGATACTTGCAACTATAGCTATCATACTTATCCAAGCGGGGGACTGTTGGATAAGGTGTCTAAGTCCGTAACTATATTTGGTATGCACTTGACCCGACCCAGCATGGTCTATTTGGGTTTCACTTCACCGAAACAATTTGTATAGATAATATTTTGAGAATAGTATTTTTATGATTTATTAATATATTGTAAGTCATAATATATTAATATAAAATCATATTATTTAATTAGTATTGATCAAGAATTAATTTGGAATTAATTTAGTGATCAAAAGGAACTAATTAAATATGGACTCTTATATATAGGATGGGCCAATGTTCATTTAGGATGGGCTAAGCTTGCATGGATAGTCTATGGAGTTTTTAACCCATGGATCCTATGGAAATGAAAGGTCTTGGGTATTAGGGTTTACATGGATGTAATGTGACATCCCCAAAATCACGGCCAGAAAAGACCGATTTCATTTATGCTTTTTAAAATAATTTCAGAGTAAATCCTTTTGATTTAAAAGTGTTGCGGAATTTGTTCCCAAAACAAAACATGATAAAATAATATTTATCAAAGCATTTCATCAAGAGATGCATTTTCATTATATAATCAAAACTCGGGATGTCATGTTCCGATACAGACCATAAAGCATAAACGATAACATTACAAGTCATTCAACAAATATATACATATGCAGACTTGTAAACAGAACAACTCGATGATTCATCCATCTTACGCCCTTGCGCCACTTCCTCTAATACAAATAAAACTGAGTGGGTCAGGCTTGGGAGCCTGGTGAGCATATAGGGTTTTCAACCTACAATAAAGAAATTATATTTAATTTCACCAACCAATCACTATCCCGATTACCCATTCCCGTTATCCTCACTTTACGTCCCTAAAATAACATCTATCTCAAGGGACCTAATCTAGGATTTTCATCGGGACGGACATTACTGCTAAGGGGTTTCCTCAACAATAGATATCCTAAAGGCAACCATGAGGGGGATAGAGTACATC
Source organism: Lactuca sativa (assembly GCF_002870075.4). Classification (NCBI taxonomy): domain Eukaryota; kingdom Viridiplantae; phylum Streptophyta; class Magnoliopsida; order Asterales; family Asteraceae; genus Lactuca; species Lactuca sativa. The sequence goes on from NC_056631.2 coordinate 4,952,241, forward strand.
GGTGAACACATCGTTCACAACACCTACAGGTTATGAACCTGCTAGCGTTCCACATGACTATCTAGAAAGAGTCCGTGGTCGTTATCCATACTCCGCTGAATAACTAGATCAACAACAACAACAACATCGAGGCCTCTCATCTGTTTATTACACACCAACTATCTACCCATGTTCTACCCAACATATTAGTAGATAAAAATATATATTTTCATACATAGTTTAAAACTTGTATATCATTTTCATTCAATACATATTCCACATAACAGATGAGGCACACCCACATAACACGTATTTCATAGAAAGTAAATCAGATCTATGAGATAGAAGAGAATGAATATACATTCACACTTATAACAACAAAATTATACACATAAACAACAATATACTTAATACACTCAAACCATACTTGTATTATTATCGTGTTTATGAAAGGTAGTATACACTCACTTGATCAGAAGACGATCAGACAGCACTACGGCTTGTAGAAGTAGTAATCCTCAGCAGATCTGGAAGATCTCTACAAAAATCGAACTTCTCGCGGGCAGAGCTTCGGCTCGGGAATCACGCTCTTCGTGATTCTCGGGGCTTCGAATCTTGCTTCGGGACTCGAGAATGATACCGGGGCTTCGGGGTACTTCTGGCACGCAAATCGATGCAAAACGGGAGAGAGAAGAGAGAAAAATAGCAAAGGAGTCGGTTGCCCTCGCATCCTATTTATAGGAGGCTGGAGCCTCGGAGTACGCGGGGCGTACTGCCTCAGAATCGTCATTGCTTACATATCCGAAGAACTCGAGTGTGAGGCGTGTCATGCTTCGTTATACGCGGGGCATACGCTAGTACGCTGGGCGTACTTCGGATGAGTCAGATGACTCCTCTTCGGATAATGCCGGATTTAATAATTAAATTTAATTATTAATTATTTAATAAACTTCGAAAATTCATATCTTCTTCATACAAACTCCGTTTTTGACGTTGTTTATATCCACACGTAGGTGAGACTACGCTCTACAACTTTCGTTTAGACTCTATCGGCTAATTTTGACTTTATTTTTATTATTTATTTTTAATAAGTCGGGACAGAAAAACTTCGTTATAAATTCATAACTTTTTCGTTTGACGTCTGTTCTCGCCTAACTTTTCATCGCTTCGATACCAACAACTAGATCTTCGATTCTCGTTTAGATTGTTTCGGCTAAAAACCGCTCGATCTCAAATCGAGTATTTCAGGCTGCATACCGCTAAGTCGAAACTTCAGAAAATCGTAACTTCCTCATACGAAGTCAGATTTGGGCGTTCTTTATATATTCGGAAACCTCGTTTCAACTACTACAACATTATCCAAAGATATCAAGCATATCTAATACTTTAATTTTGACGCTTATTTTTATTCTTAATTAATCGAACCACATAATTAAGCAATTAAGCAATTAAGCACAAAACACATAATACTCAAATAATATACTTCTATTATTTCAAAACGGGTTACAAAGGTTAACCTAGACTATTATATCAACATTAGTGACAGGCCCAGAAACACAGGCGTTACATGTAACCCTAATCCTCCATACTATATAAAGAGGTCTTTGGCACATGAAATGACACTAGTGTGTGTGTGAACAAGAGTGGGCCGATTTCTAGAAGTGCTTCATATTCTCTCAAAGTCTTCCAAGTTTTTTTTGGTGATTTGTGATTCCACTTGAGGCATCCACATTATTGGTGCTAGGCTCTTGAAGCTCCAAGCAATCAACCACAAGAAAATGTAAGTCATTCTACTAGTTTTTATATTACAAGTACCCCATGGTATGCTAGTTAGGATGAGAACCTTGAAAATTCATATTTGCATGTATAATAGAGAAAACATAGATCCAAGGTTTCTAGGGTTTCATGTACACCATAGGAGTGTTAGAATGCTCAAAACCGTTCATTAAAGTAATTTTTTCTGATTACATTTACATGTCAAAACTAATATATGTAACACCCAGATTCCCAGGTATTATTTTTTTTATTCTTTTATTTTTGGGTGATGTGAGGAGACTCGGCGAGTTGGAGACTAAACTCGCCGAGTAGGATCGCGGTTTTGCACGCGGGTTCCCGTCTGGACTCGGCGAGTCCAAAAGTGGACTCGGCGAGTCCACGTTGTTTATTGAAACCCTAATTTCCAGGGTTTGAGACCTATTTAAAGGGGCTTATGGCCGTCATTTACGGCCACCAACCCCAGAGAGAAACCCTAAAGAGATCTTGAGCGTTTTGGGAGAGAGAGGAGGCCATTGTTAACCTTTGAAGCATTGTTTGGCAAGGCAAAGGAGGTTCTAGCTAAGAGGAGGCAAGGGAGGTGGACATCCTTCGAATTTAGAGCTCAGAGCATCACTTTGGAGGTAATATTTTGGCTCCCTTTCTGTTGTTATGATGAACATGGGGGTTTAGGGTTTCTTGACCCCTTTGTTGGTTATATTTGATGTCCATTTCGTCCCTATTTGTGATGAGGCTTGAAATGAGATCCATAGAGGTCCATAGAAGCTTTATTCCTTAAGCTTTATGAGGATTCATGGGAGTTTTGACCAAGGGTTATGAGATATGGGGCTAAAACATCATATAGGAGCAAATAAATGTTGTTTGAGCATCAAGGTTTGGAATTTACGTGATTATCATGCTTGGGGAGGCCAGATCTATGATTGTATGGAACAGATCTGACCTCAGAAGTGGGTTTGAGTTTATGTATGGCATGAACTCGCCGAGTCTGAAGAACAGACTCGGCGAGTAGTATGAAGTTTGCCCGTAACCACTCAGTGAGTGGTCTTGTTGAGTTGAGGGAACAACTCAGTGAGTCAGGGTGAGTTGGGGGAACTGAGTCAAGTCGGAACTCGCCGAGGTGTTCTTGAGAGTCGGCGAGTTGAGTCGTGATGGCCTCGCGATTCATGCCAGGTGGAACTCGTCGAGTCAGGGAGGTACTCGGCGTGTCAAGAGAGGATCCAAGAGAGTCAGTGGACACGTGTAGACTCGCCGAGTCGCCCTAGTGCACTCGCCGAGTCTGATCAAAGTTGACCGTTGACCTTGTTGACTTTTAGGGTTGAGTGCAATTGTATTTATGAGTGTATTACTTTGTGTGATTAGGCGGAGGCTAGATCACATTTATTCTGAGACAGATATTTACCGAGACATCGAGGTGAGTCTTCTCACTATACTTACCTAGAGTGGTATATTGTGCAGACCAGAGGGTCTTATGTGTTATGTATGAGATTATGTGCTATGTGTTATGTGTATGTTGTTATAGACCGGACCGAAGGGTCCAACGATACAGATCGGGCCGGAGGGCCCAACGAGCTATGACCGGACCAGAGGGTCCAACGAGCTACGGTATATTTGGGGAAGTCACTAAGCATTTATGCTTACAGTTGTTGTGTGATGTGTTTCAGGTACCAGTAATGAGCGCGGGAAGGCGCCGACATGATCCGTACACACTTGAGGAGTTTATGTTTTGAATTCTGGGGAGATGTCTTTGTGATAAATACATTTGAAACAATATGTGATGTTATTTTGTAAAAAATGATTGTTTTGAAAATGAAAAATTTGTTTTGAAAATTTACGTGGTTACAAGTTGGTATCAGAGCCTTGGTTTGAGGGATTCGGATGCATCTTCGGGGGTATCTGAACTCAAACTGAGGAATTGAGGAGAATTTTTATAATAAAATAAATTTTTTGAAAAGAGTAACAGAGTTTTGAGACAAACAGAGCAGAGCCGTGTGTATGATCAGCCAGCGCCCGAACGACGAATTCCCCAAAAGTACCCTTACTCTATGTGTTATGAGATATGTTATATTATGTATGCTAGAGTAGGCTAAGTATACATATTAGGACTAGAGTGGCCTGATTTGTGATGACTTAGCCTAGGAGTTTTCTGCTGATGAGATGCTTTGAGGGTGAGTGATAGCAGTTAGGAGCTCATGAGAATAGAGTACTTGTAATCTAAGATCCAAGGAGGAGGACTTGAAGTGAATGCTGGTGCGGTGTGGTCAGTAGTATTGGGCCCGTACTACTGAAGACACCGGATCGGTGGGCATTTCAAGTAAGAATCTTTTGGACGACGGAGGACAAGTAGGGTTACGTCATCGAGTATGAGCATGTTCGCTCGAATCTCTGATAATTTTTGTTGTATTTCAAAGACATCATGGTTGGGACTCGACACACACCTGAGACCAGTGGTGTAAGCGACGAGGAGATCCGTCGGATGATTCATGAGGAGGTGGCTGCTGCCATCCAGGCTGAGATTCCTGAGATGTTTGGAGACATGAAGACCACATTGATCGAGACTTTTGATGAGCGGTACGCAACGTTGACTGAGGCTGCTGTAGCTGCAACTACTGCTGCTGTTGCTGCTGCCAGACCTCAGGGAGGTGACTCGTTGTTGTTTTGGGAGTTCAGCAACACGAAGCCACCAGAGTTCGACGGAAGCAGGACCCGATTGCCGCTATGAGGTGGATCTCTGACATCGAGGGATGTTTCTATACTTGCTCTTGTCCAGAGCACTTGAGGGTTCGGTTCGCCTTGAACCAGCTCCGCCTGGGAGCGAAGGATTGGTGGAAGTTCGTGACGGCGAACTTTACTTTGGCTGATATTTCTGAGGTGACTTGGGAGAGGTTCACCACTATGTTCTGAGAGGAGTATGTTCCCGCGGTAGAGAGGGAACGGTTGATCTAGGAGTTCTTGACCCTCAAGCAGGGTACTGATTTAGTGACAGTCATCACCAGGAAGTTCCATGTGAGGGCGATGTTTTTCCTTGAGCAGGTGTCGACTGAGCAGGCTCGTATGAGCCGTTATCTGGGTGTTCTGAGGAGATATATTCGTGAGTTCGTGGCGAACTTGACTTACCGGACATTTGCTGAGCTCCAGGAAAATGCCCGGAAGAGGGAGATCGAGCTGGAGACTCAGGCCAGGGAGAGGCCAAGTCTCAGAGGATGGATCGGCGGCCGGCCCAGTCTCAGCCGGCAGCCAAGCGGGCTAGACTCGCAGATTCGAGATCTGGGGGCGCGAAGGGCCGCACTTGTGGGAAGTGCGGTAAGAGCCATGAGGGGTCGTGCAGGGCTGGGGTATGTTACAAGTGTGGGAAGGAGGGGCATATCGCGAGGGAATTCCCCAAGGGATTCTCGGTTTGCTTTCATTGCAACTAGACCGGCCATCAAAAGGCCGAGTGCCCGCAGCTTCTTCAGGGATCAGCGCAGGGATCTGCGCCTGCTGCTAGGGTTATCGAGGCTCGGCCGGTGAAGGCTGAGGCCCCGAGGGTTCGTGGGAGAGCATTTCAGTTGACCGTGGAGGAGGTCCGCGCAGCGCCCGATGTTGTGGCTGGTATGTGTTTTCTTTTCATCTTTTATTTGAGTTGAGATTTTATGCTTATATGATCATATGCGTAGGTACTTTTCTTGTGAATTCTGTGCCTGCATTGGTGTTATTTGACTCGGGTGCGGGTCGGTCGTTTGTTTCCATAGCATTTAGTCAGCATATCAGTACCCGTCGAGAGGCATTGGATCGGCCTCTGCGAGTTTCCATAGCTGATGAGCAAGCTGTGTATGCTTCGGATGAGATTCGAGGATGTGTCCTTGAGATCTTTGGTGTGGAGTTTCTGAGAGATCTGGTCCCGATCGTGATGGGGGACGTGTGTGTGATAGTGGGTATGGATTGGCTGAGCCGTTATGGAGCTGTGATAGACTGCAAGCGTCAATTGGTGTTTATTCGAGACCCTAGTGGGGGAGTTCTTATGGTGTACGGCGAGGGTACGCGTTCGGGGCCAGCATTTTGTTCGGCCGCCAGAGCGAGACAGAGTCTACAGTAGGGCTGTAGGGGTTTTGTGGCATATGTGATGGATGCGAGGGCTGATATTGAGAGACTGAAGTCAGTTGATGAGGTCCCGATAGTGCGTGAGTTTCCGAATGTGTTTCCAGAGGACTTGCCGGGTGTGCCTCCGGAGAGGCAGGTAGAGTTCGATATTGAGTTAGTTCCAGGAGCCGCGCCTATCGCTAAGGCGCCGTATCACCTTGCGCCTCCGGAGATGTAGGAGTTGTCGTCGCAGCTTCAAGAACTGCTGGGGAAGGGGTTTATCAGGCCTAGCAGTTCACCTTGGGGAGCGCCTATCCTTTTTGTCAAGAAGAAGGATGGCTCGCTCCGGATGTGCATCGATTATCGTGAGCTGAATAAGCTAACGGTCAAGAACCGTTACCCGTTGCCATGGATCGATGATTTGTTTGATCAGATGCAGGGAGCATCTTGGTTCTCCAAGATCGATTTGAGGTCTGGGTATCATCAGGTGAGGGTGCGGGAGGAGGACGTACAGAAGACAGCCTTCCAGACTCTTTATGGGCATTACAAATTCGTGGTGATGCCTTTCGGACTCACCAATGCACCAGAGGTGTTCATGGATCTCATGAACAGGGTGTGCAGACCAATGTGGGATCGCTCGGTGATCGTGTTCATCGACGACATTCTGGTGTATTCGAGATCCAAAGAGCAGCATGAGGAGCATTTGAGGGAGATCCTCGGAGTTCTGAGATCGGAGAGGCTTTATGCCGAGTTTTCCAAATGTGAGTTCTGGTTACGAGAGGTCCAGTTTTTGGGGCATCTCGTTAACTAGAAGGGGATTTTAGTTGAACCGGCCAAGATTGAGGCGGTTATGAGGTGGGAGGTGCCGAGATCACCCACCGAGATCAGGAGTTTTCTGGGATTGGCCGGCTATTATCAGAGATTTATTAAGGATTTCTCCATGATCGCTGTGCCCCTCACCAAGTTCACCCGGAAGGGTGTTGCGTTTTCTTGCGGTCTAGAGCAGCAGACCTCGTTCGAGACACTTCACAGGAAGTTATGCGAAGCCCCAGTGTTAGCCCTTCTGTTGGGTTTTGAGCAATCTAACACTTCCTAAGTGTGCATGCAACCCTAATAAACCTTGGATCTATGTTTGTCTAAATACATGCAAAATAATATTTTTTCCAAGGTTCATAACCTATCTAACATGGCATGGGGTACTTTTAAACATAAAAGAATTAGATGAGATTACATACCTTTTGATAATGAGTTCGATTCCTAAGGAGTTTGAGGGCCAAGCACCAATAGTGTGAATGCCTCAAATGGAATCACAAATCACCACAAACTCTTGGAAAACTTTGAGAGAGTGTATACACACTATAATTTCGGCCACACACAAACACACACACTCTAGTGACCCTAGTCACACTAGTGGCCATTTCATGCAACATAAGCATGCTTATATAGTGTACATGATTAGGGTGAAACCCTAATAACCCATGACCTTTCCTTTTCCAAGGATCCATGGGTTAAAAGCTCCATGGATCATCCATGGACTTCCATACAAGCCTAACCCATTAACAAATGAGTGTTAGCCCACACCATATAAAACCAATAGCCCACAATCTAATTAGCCTTCCTTTAAATCTCTAAATTAATTCATAATTAATTTAAGACTAAGACTAATTAAATAACATAACTTCATATTAATATATTATAACTTATAATATATTAATAAACATATGTGTATAACTCTCATAAAATTATCCATAAATAGTTCGGGTGAAGTGCAACCCAAATGGACCATGCCGGGCCGGGTCAAGTATGTACCAAATAAGTTATGGACTTAGACACCTTATCCAACAGACTCCCACTTGGATAAGTCTAATAACTATATTTGCGTATGTTACTTCAGGAACCAACCAGCAATCGTAGCTCTCGAAAAGTCTGTTGAACCACGAAGCGCCATTTTAGATAAGTGATCATATAATCCTCTGTTCTCATGATATCAGCCAGACAAATACATGGAACAACGTCGTACTTATTGTCCAGCAGTTTGTTTCCCGATTTTCGATTTGTTTGACAAAGAACTTAATCGAACACATCAATTTAGTTCTGACCGGTCGGTACATAGGTCACAACAAAATCATCGAGGGGCCCATATATCGCTTCTATTTCTAGAAGGAACAGATAAACTTCGACTCATATGCTTGTTCTACTACTTGTTGAATTGTACACAAAGGCACGTTTTATAACATCAAGTTACTGATGCGTTTACGTGCAATCAATGCACAACCAACTCATAGGTAACAACTCATATCTCTAGGTTTGAAGATTTATGTGATATTACCGTCTCACAATCACTCGAGATAAATTCCATGAAGTGATACAAGTGAGCGTGGGTTTATTCCAATACTCATAACTTATGAGCACTCATCAATGTTGTAGCAACCATTGCTATGACTAAACCTATTTAGCCATCTACAAACTCGATTCATGACAGTCTTGATTCATACCTACTTCCAACATATGAACGACTGTGGAGTGTTTAAATAACTTAGTCATTCGGAAAGAATAACCTAGCTATTTTGGAAGTCAAAACATGCAAAGTGAAACACAATAATAATCGAATCCAATATGGTCTCAGAACCCTTTTGAATATAAATAGAACCACCTTTTATTTATCACCATATTGATTACACATTATTCATTGTATAATGTTTCAAACAGTCAACTTAAGACTTGAATAAAAACAACAGTCGTCCCATGCTCCTAGCATGTACACTTTGTTTTTCTAAACAATAGTTATGCCATACTCCTAGTATGCACATTATGTTTGTCTATGATCTTTACTTTGTGAAATAGATCAATTGAACATAATTCCAATGATACTCATTTCACAATCCCAAATCCTTATTGTAAATGTGAGAATCCGCGATTCCTATCATTTACCAAAAAAAAGCTGTTAGATTTTAAACTTTTATGCAATGTTCCTCTTGTAATGATTATGCACAAAGTCACCAAAACCTTGTCACCAGTCATTACAGAGTATTCCAAAGAAGGTCAACTTCTATGGAACAGAAGTCTCATATTCAAAGTACATTGCTTTGAACATCCTTCTTGCATTAAGGTTTTCTAATCTTACATAGATTGAATAACTTCCACCTATGGAGACATTTCCATAGTCCCATTTTGACTATCACTTCGGAACAAGAGTTACTTCTTTTTAGAATATGTCAATATGGTCCTTTCCGACAACTTACATCATACTTCCAACTGTCCCTGAGCAACCAATCTTTGGCGAACCTCAGATTTGTCCTCGACAATTGCTTAATCACTTTAGTCATATCCAGTTCTAGACTTTTCCCTTCTCAATGCCTTAAGCATTTGGAAAATTTAGAAAAGATGAATATTATAGCACATGCAATCGATCCTATATCCGAAGCATATGGGACACTATTCATGATGTTTGACATAAAGACATGATACTAGACCAATCTTTTGCTACAATATTTTTTATTTGCCATGTTTTTCAAAATTTAACTATGAAGAGGGATGCCGTAATCATAATCAAATTTTGAAAACACAATATATATAGAATTTCTTCAAGTTGAACCATTCCAACATAAAATTCATATATATATATATATATATATATATTCTTGACTAAAGATGATTAAAATCTCAATCTAAGCTTTAGAATTGAAATGAAGTATAATTTCCTCTCCCTTAATTATAGCAAAACAACTTTTCAACCCCTGCAACTTCACGAATTGAAACTTTGTTTTCTATAATTAACATTGCTAACTTGCAACACTAAACGTAATAATCATGCTCCCACTAACATGATGATTATCAACATAACACTTATGCTCCCACTAGCTCTGACATATTTCCAAAAATTTGCTGGACTTTTGGAATTTAGATTCATACACCCTTTCTTAGATAGCTCACATGTGTGTCTAAACAATTTTCAGGACTATGAAAAAGGATGCCGTAATCATAGTCTCAATTGCTTAGGCATTTGCCATTTCTCACAAGTCCATGTTAGTGTGCCGGTTAACCACACGCGCTCCACTAACGACTTTTGAAAATGCAAATAACACAATTGTTATCTACCTAAAATCTACTTAGTGAAAGCGTTTCCTCACCATTATTTTCATGAATCGGAGAGAAACCTTATGACACTTAGATTTTATAGTGTATGAGTTCCTATCCATGTGAATTTGTCAAAACCATAATCACAAGATAAGGTTAGTGACAAATTCAGCCTTACATGGATTAAACTTGTTTAATCTTAGTTTCTTGTCACCTTGGTAGCACAAGGCCCACCAATGCTTCCAAGTTGAACTCTGATAACTCACATGCAAATTCAACTTATTTGAAGTAGGTACAGAAATAAGAATTATATCAACACGATAGGTTGCAAACCTTAAGTCGTGTGCTAGTGATAAATTACAGGTTTTACTCTTGATTAAATCTTGAAACTCTTTCTGGATCTTTAAGGCTCCCACTGTCCCCTTGATATATAAGTTTCCCCAGTCAAGAACCATTCCTTGACAAAACAAATATTCAAGGGATAGTGTGGATTCTTATCAAGACTAACACTTCACACAATTGGTCTTAGTTGGTCTTTGTCTCATCCAAGACATCACAACTTACCAATCTCAAATGTACAAGAGTAGAATACATTTTACTCTTACATTTGACTAGTGTTAATAAATCTTCCTTTATGTCACTCCAGGATACAATCTTGGAGTATGACTCTAAAAATTGTTTTGGAACGAAGTATGACTCATCTTCTTGATTTTAACCAATCCAACAATTCACGACCTCTCTTCTTAGCCATAACAATGCACTAAGACGTCCTTAGAGTATGAATTTGTGATATGGTTTCATAATCATTAAGATGATCATGAAATACGATACTAAAGTACTCTCCCATCCTTTCAGATTTGAGAAACTTTTATCTTTCTGCCTAATTTGATTCTTCTCATTTGTTTTATCATACATTGTAAACTTTCCAATGTTACAGAATTATACTTAACCTCATAAGTATAATCATATTTACTAATCTCTAGTAAATCATGACAAATCAATCTTTGTGGTGGACCTTGACCAGCGCACACCCAGTGTACCTAATTCCTTAGTCCTTCAATTGGCTCACATATACATGTGATCAAAGAATTAGTCTTAATTTTCAAAGATGAAAATTCTCATTCATCATACAATACAACTTGTATGATTCCAAGTTTCTATCCAATTGAAACTTGGGTGATGAAAAACTTTCTTCATTTGGTAAATTTAGACACTACCACAAATGAAAGAATCAAATCCACTTTCCAATATTGCTATTACTGGAAACATATAAGCAACAATTTTCCACAGATGCCATTGTAAGGATATTTTTAAAATTAAATAAAACTAAAACCCTTTTTTCTTTTATTTTAAAACTTTGCGGAAAACTTATCCTTACAATCCACATGAAAAGCTTGTTGTTATCTATTCATAAGCAATATATTATAACTCTTAAGCAACAGCTCAAAATTTTGATTGCCGAACCATGCGATCGAAAACCCACCTTTGCAATCAGAATCAACATATACTTACTTTAAGCTTCCTATATTTTCTTTGATTCTTAAAACATAAGCATGTAACCCATTCACATTATGTAATAAGAATCTCCAAATAGGAACTTAATAGAGTTAGACAGTGGACTTTACCCGCAGTAGAGTCAAACCTCTTGACTTGATCAACCTTATGACCTTTCAGGTGAATAGGGCAGCTTCGCCACCAATGCCCCTTCCTTTGGAAACAAAACACATGGACCCTTTGGTAATGGCACATGAGACTATCTCAAAATTTGCCTTTCTCTTTACTATTTGGTCAACCGAGTTGACTATAGCCGATCCCTTTCCATTGGGAAGAGAAATCTTTTTCTAGATATCCAATGCTACCATTGTCAATGTCCATGTAGACTTGGGAAGTTGTTCTTTTAATCAAATTTGCTTTACTGGTGTTCCAAATCATTGCTGATTCCACAACACCAAGCAAATAGATAACATCATTAAGGGTCATGTCATAGTCCGTCTCATAGTAGTCCCAAAGAGACTCACTATGTTACTAAGAAAGTGATTGAACATCCAACTTTCACGAGATTTTGACACCCAACTCTCCCGGCTTGTCAATATGTGACTTTATCTCCAATACGTGAGCACACATAGACTATGCTTGCCAATAGGGATTGAGTGACTTTAAACTTTTCAAGAACTTGTGGGTGAGGGAGAATAATTGGAGGAGGTGGAGGAAGTGAAGCATGATGTTGAGGGACACCATCTTCAAGAGATTTGGGAAGATCATAGTTGTCTGAACCAGACATCTATAATGGGAGAAAATCAAGTTAGTTGATTCAAAGTCCTTAATATAACACCCAATATGAAATATTAAGGCTAGGACCCAACACAATATTTTATAATTTGGAAGAGGGATGCCGTAATCCAAGCTATAAAATATTTGAAGGTAGGCGAATGACGATTCACCAATTTCCACCATGAAAAACGAAATAATTTATTAGGTTTTAATTGGATTTGAAATTCCTAGATCTTTTGAGATTCATTGAACTTTTCAATGGCATGTTTCAATCTCGAGTGTGTCCTCTTAAATTTTGTGACTGGGATGCCGAGGATCACAAAACAAGGTGTGAATAACCATACCAATTCACTTGGTACCCTTAATATTATCACTCAATCAATGTGCCGGTTAACCACACACGCTCCATTGATCTATGACAAATATTAAGTCACCCTTCGTGATCCTTACTAGTCTAAGTTAGTGTGCCGGTTAACCACACACGCTCCACTAACGACTTGGTAAGGTACAAAGTGTGAATTCCATGGGCTAGCACCAAATTCACATTTTTCCTAAATTAACTAAGATTGGGAATTAAATAAAAAATATTTAGTTACTTTATAATAATCATTATACTTTTAATGAGGATTTAAAGTCATTGTCCTACCCGTTCGGCTAACGACCCTCCACCGATCAAGCAAGCGGTGGGTGAGAGTGGATACCCATTAAGCTGCCATTTTATAGGCAACAACCTTATACCCACCTTATAGACCAGCTTCGTGAATGAGGCCTACTAACGGTAAAACGACTTGTTCTTATACATATATATAATAATTAACCATTAATCTTATAATAGTATAAGGGTAGAATTTTAACTTTTAAAACTTCTAGGGTATGGAATTAAAGTTTGTGTGAGACTTTACAAATTCCAAAACTTGAGGGAAAGTTTTGAACAATTCATAAACTTTTGGATATTCATAACTTATAAGTTTTAATTAAGTGTTTTAAAGCTTTTAATGAAGAGTCTCTTGGAAATCCATAACTTGAGGACAAGTTATGAAATCCATAAAAGCATTTATGGGAAAAACTCTTCAAGAAAATGTAACCTACAACTTCTTAAAAAACATTTAAAAGAAAAACTTTTGTAATTCCATAACTTGAGGACAAATTATGAATTCCATTAAAACACATTAAGATCAAGAATTAACTAACAAACAATTTGCAAATAATTCCTATGATCTAACAAAACTCATATGAACATGAACATCCACATCAACAATTTCAAGAACCATATGAACACATATAAACTTGAAATTTTGATTATAACTTTGAAATTGGTCCACCATCATCATTACCACATCAAAAACAGGTTTTATGAGTCCAAAACAGTTTAAGGTAATGATTCTAGACCAATTCCAGCACCAAAACTCGAAGATATGCTATCTGGGGGTCCAACTTGTCGAGTGCATGAACCAACTCGCCGAGTTGGATGAGTTTTGCCTTGGACTTGTCGAGTACCTTCATGGACTCGCCGAGTCTGCTGTGCAGACAACACATAAACTTTGATTTTCAGCAATCTGCATCAAGTATTCAAGAAAACAAGCCTAGGCTCTGATACCACTATTGGGTTTTGAGCAATCTAACACTTCCTAAGTGTGCATGCAACCCTAATAAACCTTGGATCTATGTTTGTCTAAATACATGCAAAATAATATTTTTTCCAAGGTTCATAACCTATCTAACATGGCATGGGGTACTTTTAAACATAAAAGAATTAGATGAGATTACATACCTTTTGATAATGAGTTCGATTCCTAAGGAGTTTGAGGGCCAAGCACCAATAGTGTGAATGCCTCAAATGGAATCACAAATCACCACAAACTCTTGGAAAACTTTGAGAGAGTGTATACACACTATAATTTCGGCCACACACAAACACACACACTCTAGTGACCCTAGTCACACTAGTGGCCATTTCATGCAACATAAGCATGCTTATATAGTGTACATGATTAGGGTGAAACCCTAATAACCCATGACCTTTCCTTTTCCAAGGATCCATGGGTTAAAAGCTCCATGGATCATCCATGGACTTCCATACAAGCCTAACCCATTAACAAATGAGTGTTAGCCCACACCATATAAAACCAATAGCCCACAATCTAATTAGCCTTCCTTTAAATCTCTAAATTAATTCATAATTAATTTAAGACTAAGACTAATTAAATAACATAACTTCATATTAATATATTATAACTTATAATATATTAATAAACATATGTGTATAACTCTCATAAAATTATCCATAAATAGTTCGGGTGAAGTGCAACCCAAATGGACCATGCCGGGCCGGGTCAAGTATGTACCAAATAAGTTATGGACTTAGACACCTTATCCAACACCTTCCGGAAGGGATGGAGGATTTTGTGGTTTATTGTGATGCATCGATATCCGGATTGGGAGCGGTGCTTATGCAGAGGGGGCATGTGATAGCATATGCATCGAGGAAGCTTAAGCCTCATGAGTCGAAATATCCGACTCATGATTTGGAGCTGGGAGCGGTAGTGTTCGCTCTCAAGATTTGGCGACACTACGTGTACAGGGTTCGATGTACAATATACACGGACCACAAGAGCTTGAAGTATTTGATGGATCAGCCCAACCTAAATATGCGACAGCGGAGGTGGTTGGACGTGGTCAAGGATTATGATTGTAAGATCCTGTACCACCCGGACAAGGCTAATGTTGTAGCCGATGCACTGAGCCGTAGGGAGGAGAGCGCCCCATTGCGAGATGTATGTTTGAGATTGAAGGTGATGACCCCGGTTTTGGATGCTATTCGAGGGGCCCAGGCTGAGGCTGTGCAGCCTGAGAGCCAGAAGAGGGAACGAGTTGTCGGGCTGGTATCGGAGTTCGTTACCGATAGCCGGGGGCTTATGACATTTCAGGGTCAGATTTGGGTACCGTTCGTGGGCGGGATGCGTACCATTTTGATGGAGGAGGCTCATCGGTCGAAATTCTCGATCCATCTCGTGGCCACTAAGATGTTTTTGGAATTGAAAAAGGATTATTGGTGGCTCTGTATGAAGAGGGATGTCGCATGGTTTGTAGAGAGATGCTTGACCTGTCGCAGGGTTAAGGCTGAGCATCAGCGTCCACATGGTAAGTTGCAGCCATTAGAGATTCCCGAGTGGAAATGGGAACAAATTACCATGGACTTCATCACCAAATTGCCAAGAACCGCGAGGGGTGTCGATGCAATTTGGTTGATTGTGGATAGGTTGACAAAGAGTTCTCACTTCATTGCCATTAGTAAGAGCTCTTCCGTGGAGAAGTTGGCGGAGATGTATGTGAGATAGGTGGTATCGCGGCATGGAGTGCCGATTTCGATTGTCTCAGATCGAGATGTACGTTTCACTTCCATATTCTGGAAGAAGTTTCATGAGGAATTGGGTACGAAACTGCATTTTAGCACTGCGTACCATCCCCAGACCGACGGGCAGAGTGAGCGGACGATTCAGACGCTCGAGGACATGCTCCGAGCATGTGTGTTGGATTTAGGCGGAAGTTGGGACACGTATTTTCCCTTGGCAGAGTTCTCTTACAACAACAGCCA
Source organism: Lactuca sativa (assembly GCF_002870075.4). Classification (NCBI taxonomy): domain Eukaryota; kingdom Viridiplantae; phylum Streptophyta; class Magnoliopsida; order Asterales; family Asteraceae; genus Lactuca; species Lactuca sativa. Next base: position 4,967,992 of record NC_056631.2, read on the forward strand.
TCATTCGAGCATTGGCATGCCGCCCTTTGAGCTGTTGTATGAGAGGAGGTGTCGGACCCCTATCTGCTGGGGAGAAGTAGGGCAGCGCGTGATGGGTAGTACCGAGATCGTGCTTTAGACGACAGAGCAGATCCAGCAGGTCAAACAGAGGTTGTTGACCGCTCAGAGTAGTCAGAAGAGTTATGCAGACAGACGCCGGTCCGAGCTTGAGTTTCAGGTCGACGACTTTGTGCTCCTGAAGGTCTCTCCTTGGAAAGGAGTGATTCGATTCAGGAAGAGGGGCAAGTTGGGGTCCCGATATATTGTTCCTTTCAGGGTGGTCGCGAGGGTAGGCAGGGTAGCCTATCGTTTGGAGTTGCCAACAGAGTTGGGTTAGATTCACGACACTTTCCACGTGTCGCAGTTGCGAAAGTGCGTAGCCGACGAGTCGGCAGTAGTGCCACTAGAAGATATGCAGGTGGATGCGAGCCTGAATTATTCTGAGAGACCAGTGGCGATCAGAGATCGGAAGATCAAGGTCCTGAGGAATAAAGAGGTTTCACTGGTGCAGGTCCAGTGGCAGCATCGGAAAGGGTCAGAGTTAACTTGGGAGCCGGAGCGTGAGATGCGTGAGCAGCATCCGGAGTTATTTGCAGAGTGAGACTTCGAGGGCGAAGTCTGATTCTAGTGGGGGATAATTGTAACACCCGGATTCCCAGGTATTATTTTTTTTTATTCTTTTATTTTTGGGTGATGTGAGGAGACTCGGTGAGTTGGAGTCTAAACTCGCCGAGTAGGATCACGGTTTTGCACGCGGGTTCGCGTCTAGACTCAGCGAGTCCAAAAGTGGACTCGGCGAGTCCACGCTGTTTAATGAAACCCTAATTTCCAGGGTTTGAGACCTATTTAAAGGGGCTTATGGCCGTCATTTGCGGCCACCAACCCCATAGAGAAACCCTAAAGAGATCTTGAGCGTTTTGGGAGAGAGAGGAGGCCATTGTTAACCTTTGAAGCATTGTTTGGCAAGGAAAAGGAGGTTCTAGCTAAGAGGAGGCAAGGGAGGTGGACATCCTTCGAATTTTGAGCTTAGAGCATCACTTTGGAGGTAATATTTTGGCTCCCTTTCTGTTGTTATGATGAACATGGGGGTTTAGGGTTTCTTGACCCCTTTGTTGGTTAGATTTGATGTCCATTTCATCCCTATTTGTGATGAGGCTTGAAATGGGATCCATAGAGGTCCAGAGAAGCTTTATTCCTTAAGCTTTATGAGGATTCATGGGAGTTTTGACCAAGGGTTATGAGATATGGGGCTAAAACATCATATAGGAGCAAATAGATGTTGTTTAAGCATCAAGGTTTGGACTTTACGTGATTATCATGCTTGGGGAGGCCAGATCTATGATTTTATGGAACAGATATGACCTCAGAAGTGGGTTTGAGTTTATGTATGGTATGAACTCGCCGAGTCTGAAGAACAGACTCGACGAGTAGTATGAAGTTTGCCCGTAACCACTCAGTGAGTGGTCTTGTCGAGTTGAGGGAACGACTCAGTGAGTCAGGGTGAGTCGGGGGAACTGAGTCAAGTCGGAACTCACCGAGTTGTTCTGGAGACTCGGCGATTCGAGTCGTGGTGGCCTCGCGATTCATGCCAGGTGGAACTCATTGAGTCAGGGAGGTACTCGGCGTGTCAAGAGAGGATCCAAGAGAGTCAGTGGACATGTATAGACTCGTCGAGTTGCCCTAGTGCACTCGCCGAGTCCGGTCAAAGTTGACCATTGACCTTGTTGACTTTTAGGGTTGAGTGCAATTGTATTTATGAGTGTATTACTTTGTGTGATTAGGTAGAGGCTAGATCACATTTATTCCGAGACAGATATTTACCGAGACATCGAGGTGAGTCTTCTCACTATACTTACCTAGAGTGGTACATTGTGCAGACCAGAGGGTCTTATGTGTTATGTATGAGATTATGTGCTATGTGTTATGTGTATGTTGTTATAGACCGGACCAAAGGGTCCAACGATACAGACCGGGCCGGAGGGCCCAACAAGCTATGACCGGACCAGAGGGTCCAACGAGCTACGGGACTAGAGGGTCCCGCTGAGACATATCGACCGGAGGGTCGTATTATAGCCTTGAGTTGCGTATGTGTTGTATGCGGTATATTTGGGGAAATCACTAAGCATTTATGTTTACAGTTGTTGTGTGATGTGTTTCAGGTACCAGTGATGAGTGCGGGAAGGCGCCGGCATGATCCGTACACACTTGAGGAGTTTATGTTTTGGATTCTGGGGAGATGTCTTTGTGATAAATACATTTGAAACAATATGTGAGGTTATTTTGTGAAAAATGATTGCTTTGAAAATGAAAATTTTGTTTTGAAAATTTACGTGGTTACAATATACAATGCCTTTGCTAGCGTTGAACCTACCTTTAACGCTCGTTTTAAGATTAAAAATGATGCAGGCTCTGCGCATTCCAAGTTCTTGGAATGGCATGCCTGTCCTGAGCTTCTAGGACATAAGCACCATTCTCATGGCTTCCATAATTTTGTATGGTCCTTCCCAAGTAACACTGAGTTTCCCCAATGGCTCAGCATGAGTGGACTCGTTTTTCCTTAGCACCCATTCTCCACCTTTGAAATTCTTGACCTAGACTTTTTGGTTGTAGTAGTTTTCGGTGCGCGATTTATACAGTGTTTGGTTGTAACATACACGTTTAGTTATCGTGTTTTGTAATGAATAATATTATGAAATATTATATGAATTTGAGTATTGAGTTCTAACAGATAGTTTTTACTTGAATTAAAGTAAAACTATGTTTAGAATCATTCAGAATGTTTTGGAAGTCTTATGAGATTCCAAACAAAAGTAAAATATTGAAATTTAACGAAAATATAAAATTCAAAAATAAGTATAATTTTATTATTTAAAGTTGTAAAGAATCTCGTTAGAAACAATTAGGCGAAAACCTCATCGAAATCCGAGTTATAACGAAGAAGTTATGACCAATCGAAGATCCGCGACAAAACTGGCAAACACTTTTTAGCGTAGAAAGTGAGTTTTCGATAAAATTATTTTTAGCTTTAGTGATCTAAACGAAAGTTGTAGTATTCGTTAAACCAATAATTTTCATAAAAATAACGTCCAAAACTGACTTCGTATGAGGAAGTTGTAATTTTTCTAAGTTTCGGAATAGGAGTAGACCGCTAAAAACTCGAAATAAAGATCGAGTGATTTTTAGCCGACACAACCTAAACGAGAATCGAAGGTCTCATCCATAGGAGTAAAACGGTAAAAAGACAGACGAAAACGGATCTTGGATGAAGAAGTTATGAATTCTTAACGGATTTTCCTGTCCCGGTCTGTTAAAAATATAATAATAAAAATAAAGTGAAAATTACCCGACGGAGTCTAAACGAAAGTTGTAGAACATAATTTCACCTACGCGTGCATATAAAGAACGTCAAAAAAGGGAGCTCGTATGCGAAAGTTATGGATTTTTGAAGTTTGGGACACAAAAACCGAGAAAAATCCCAAAATCCGATGAATTTCGCATGGCCAGGCTTCGGCCACGTCACCCTCGCCTGCGAAGTGCCCCGTGTCCGATCTGATGAGTCATCCGAAGCGGAGGTCTAACCGGAATCCGAGTGTTGCTGACTCCTCGCGTCCGAAGCCAACTGTTCGCCGCATGTCTCGCCTCGCACCTGCCATCTGCCCCCCCCTCGCATGCGAGCCACATGCTCCCTTCTCCTTCCTTCGGATCTGAGGCTCGCACCTATATAAAGGAGGTGTGAGACCTCCCAGCTAATGTTAGCAAATTTTCACATTGTCACTCGTAAACCCATTTTTAAGCCATCCCAATTTCCCCTGAAGCCTCAGGATCATACCAACACCCGAAATACGTTTCGAAGTGCCCGGAGACCCCAATAAATTTATCTTTTCGGTTTGAAGCTCAACCCTCGCAAGGCACGGTTTTCAATAAAGCTCACGGTTTTCATCAAAGAAGCTTATTTATTAGAACAAAGTGCTGGCCAAATTACTATTTTAACCTCCGGTTATTTCACAGTGAGTTCAATATATAGGAACAATTGAATGTTATGTGTTATATGTGCTATGTGCTTTTCCGTGTTATTATTTCATGCTATTATGGTAGCAAAGTTGTACCTCTTACCATGTGATCAGTGAAAGGACTTAGATTCACGACGGTATTGATATGTAGCCTCTAGCCATGTAGAGCATGCCTCGTAAGAGAATGACTTCTACCCCTATGGCGTTGGCAGAAGGTTGGATAGGGCTAAAAGCCTGAAATCTACCAAAATGTTGAATCAGAATTGTATGTCTTCTGTGCCACTTGGGCTAAAGTCTTATTGATGTATATCAAGTTGAAATTTTTGTATCTCATTGATTGTATATCTTTGAATCAAATCATTGATTGATATGGAAATCTTGTCACATAATTCACAGATGCCTTTGTTGTTCCTTGCTCCTCTTTTCTTCTACCATATTGAAGTATATATATATATATATATATATATATATATATATATATATATATATATATATATATGGCATAACGTATATTGTATCTATTATTGAACTCACTAATCGTCACCGCTTATCCCTCTCAGCGTTAACTATTGCAGGTAATAAGGATCCAGTATAGTCATATACTGTTGGAAGATTTAGAATAGTTTATACTATTACTTTTGTATTTAGTGATCGTGTATGTATAAAATTATAATATCCTGGGTAGTTATGTAATATACTAAAACTTAGTCGGTTTGTATCCAAGATTTTGTAATCAAATTACAATGTAAAATATTATTAATAAATATGCATGTAGCATGTTTTGAAGTAACTTGGATTAACAATGACTTTAGTATGAAAGTTTGGGTCTTTCATTGGCACATCTGTGCAACCTCACGTTTTTCTTCGAGCATGTCCAGGTCCTGGCGTCGCCCCTCTTCATTGGCCGCTTCATCAAAACTTTCTGTTCGCAAGGAGTCTGCCACTATTTCTAAGGGGAGGACTGCTTCCGTCCCATAAGTTAGACTAAATGGGGTTTCTACCGTGCTTGACCTTGCTGTGGTACGATATGACCACAACACGGTCGGGAGCTCATCTACCCAGGCGGACTTTGATCTGGGTAGCCTTTTCTTCAAACCATTGACTATGGTTTTGTTTGATATCTCAGTCTGTCCTTTGGCCTAAGGGTGCGCTACTGATGTAAACCGACGATGAATTCTCTTGTCTTCGCACCACTCCTTGAAGGGACTTCCTTGAAATTGCATACGGTTATCACTTATGAGGACTCTAGGAGTGCCAAAACGACCCAATATGTTCTTGGTCATGAACTGTATCGTTTGCTTGCCAGTAACGGTGGCCATCAATTCTGCCTCTATCCATTTGGTAAACTAATCCACGACCACCAACAAAAATTTCGTGCCCCCCGGCGCTGGTGGGAATGGACCCACTATGTTGATCCCCCATTGATGGAATGACCAGGGGTTGGTGATGCTAGTTAATGGCATGGCCGGTTGATTTTGGAAAGGAGCGAATGCTTGACATTCTTTTCATTTCTTGGTTAGGGTTGTGGCGTCATTGTACATGTTTGGCCAATATACCCCCAGGCGGAGTATTTTGCCTGTGAGCGATCGGGCACCTTCATGTGCTGCCGCGTCCCCATAATGACTTTCTTCTAGGAACGTCTGCACCTTTTTTTTAGATATGCACTTTATCCATGGGCTTAAGTACCCTCTTCAGTATAGTTGGTTGTCCCTGATTGCAAAATGTGATGCCCTGATTTTGACTTTTCTCACCTCCTCTGGGTCATCCAGGAGCACGCCATGGCACAAGTAATCGACATAGGGTTTAGTCCATTCTGGAGTAATCGATATTGTATTGACCCTTTGGTTATTAATACTTCTCTCCGGCCGTTCTTCAACTAGCACTTTCTTTGTTAAGTGGTCATATGAAGTAGAGGCTAGCTTTCTTAGAGCGTCTGCCGTTGCATTCTTTCCCCGAGAGATTAGTTTTATTGAAAAACTTTTGAATGTGATGGTTAAGCTACATAATAAATCTAGGTATTTCTACATCCTAGGGTCCTTTGCCTCATATGTTCCATTTATTTGGTTTGTGACAAGTAATGAATCACTTAGAGCTGCTAGTTGTTTTGCACCAGCCTCCTTGGCTAGCCTCAGACCCGCTAGGAGTGCTTCGTACTCTGCCTCGTTGTTTGATACTTGGAGTTCGAATCACAGCATGTAAGTGATCTCTTCACCCTTAGGGCTTTGTAGGATCATGCCTACGCTTGAGCCTTCGTTACCTATTGCACCATCAGTGTATAACTTCCAAATTTCCTTACCGACTTCAGGCTCTACGGGATCGACAGAGATTGTCATCGGCACTCCCTTAATAGTATTTGGAATCTCGACCAAGAATTCTTTGGGGGTCTGGGCCTTGATGCTAGTCCTGGGATGGTAATGGGTATCATGTTCGCCTAGTTCGATTGCCCATTTGGCCAGACATCTAGACTTTTCCGGCCTTAGCAACACATGCTTTATCGGGTAACTAGTCATAACATTCACCTTTTGAATTAAAAATACCTCTGTAGCCGTTTGACAAGGTATACCAGGGCAAGGACCAACTTTTCCAAGGCCGGTCCGGTCCTTGCAGGGCCTTACTAACAAAATGGATGGGAACCTACTTTCCTTCCCTCTCCACTGCTAACGCAGAGGAGATAACTTCTTCAGAAGATGCTAAACACACCTGTAATGTCTCCCTCGGTAGCGTGCAGGCGAGAGCCGGTAGTTGGTGTAAAGCATCTTTCAATTGTTGCAATGTCGCATCTGCTTTTTTCTGTCAATTTGAACTGCTTTTTGTCTAGGCACCCTTTGAGTTTTTGGTATAGAGGAAGCATTTTTTCTGCAAATTTGGCAATGAATCTTCCCAATGCCGTCAACCTATCGTTGATCTCCTGTACACCCTTGAGGCTGTGGGGAGTTTTTGACTCAAGGGACTCCTAGATTTTGGTGGGCTTGGGCAGAATCCCTTCCTTGGATATCTGATTGCCAAGGCATTTCCCTTCCTCAACCCCATAAGTACACTTACCTGGGTTTAATTTCATCTGCGCTTTGGCTAGCATTTTGAAAGTTTCTTCCACATTGTGGAGCAATGTTTCTTCATTACGGCTTTTAACTACCATGGCGTCAACGTAGACTTTGATGTTTCTACCGATTTGATCAGCGAATATCTTATCCATTAGCCTCTGATAGGTAGCACCCACATTTTTGAGCCCAAACGACATTTTCTGGTAGCAGAAAGTGCCCTTCTCGGTGTGGAAGATAGTTTTCGCCTCGTCTTCTTGTTTCATCTGTACCTAATGGTAGCCCTTGTACGCATCGAGGAAACATTTGAGCTGAAAACCTTTAAGCAATTGTACTTTCTGATCAATCTTCGGGAGATGGTAACAATCCTTTGGACACGCGTTTTTAAGATTTGAGTAACCAATGCACATTCGCTATGACCCATTAGCTTTCTTTACCATGACGAGATTTCTATCCATTTCAGGAACATTTCTTCCCTGAGTATGCCAACATTCACCAGGTCAGCCACTTCTGTGTTTATAGCGCTGTTCCGGTCTTCTGCCTGGCCCCTCTTCTTTTGTTTAACCGGATTGCTTCCGGGTGTGATATTAAGGTTGTGTTTTATAACCTGTCAATCAACACCTGTCCGATCTGTTGGTTTCCAGGAGAAGACGGTAGAGTATTGCTTTAGGAGTGCTACCAGTCGTGCCTTGGTCTCGTCTGATAGGTGAGCGCCACTTCGCATGAGCTGTTACGGATATTACATGTTTATTTAGTGTTGCTCAGTGGAACATCCCTCCTTCGACTTCTTTGGTGCTTGCACCAGCTCGGGAGAGGCTATGATCTGGTGGCAATGCTGTGCCCTGGTGTTTGTGGCGAGGATTGTTGCTGATCCTTGGCGCGTGCTAAATTTAACTATGCCATGTATTGTCGATGGTACAAAGTGTAGCAAGGAGATTACCGACCGTCCAAGTAGAATATTGTGTTCTGATGGATACCGGATTACAGAGAATTCGATTGTTCTTGTGATTCAGTCCCTATCATCATGACTGACCAATGTTAGAGGAAGCCAGATAGTGCCCAATGGCTGTAAGATAATAGGGATAAAATAGCCTTGGAAATCAGCTCGATCCCAGCCAGGGGCTCTGCCCCTTGGACCCCGCCAGGGGCTGCCGCCCCTTGGACCCCGCTCCAAGGGGCACTGCCCCCGGACCCCCGTTCGTTCAGGGGTTGCGCCCCTAAATGACAGTCTACTTTTAATCTTGAATAAACTTAAATAAGTGTGCACTCCACACCTTCCTTACTTGTTTAATATTTATCAAGATCACTTTTGGTCAACAAAAGTAATCCCATTACACTTAAATCACATTAGTGAAAAAAATCTCCAACAATGGCCACAAGCTATGCCCGTTGAATCCTACTAGTGGCCCACTGGTTGGGGGCTGTAACCCCTCTTTCCATGCATCTGGTAGTTGCCAGAAACAATGCTCATAGAGTATATCGGAGCAACTACCATTGTCAATATATATTCAATGGACTTTCATGTTACGAGTGAATCCAGATATGAGGAGTGGATCTCACAGATCCCAGTTCAGTGGTCTGGGATCACTTCTCAAGAAACTAATATTGAGTATATTTCTCGAGAGTACCTTTATCTCTTCCTCCGCTTGGTGGGTTGTGTTTCTCTTATGAGACTTAGAGATAGTGCGTACCTCCGTGCCATCATACGAAAGTTTTTGCAACATATCAGGATGCGATATCGCCGTCTGAGGTAGTGAACCATCCAATGACAGTTGCCGAAGATTGTTGTTTAAGCAAAAAAGCGACCCACTTAAACTAAAGTCATCCGCAATCATCTCTTTCTACCGCAACTAATTCTTTTGCTACCGTAACTCTTTTCTCTACCGCAACTACTCCCCTGCTACCGCAATCAAGAAGTGAACCGCAATGAAGACTTAACTTTTGTAGTGACTTAGTGTGATAGCATTTGTTTATCTAATGGACCTTGTATGGTCATTTTATTTAGTAGTTTATTAATTATTTATTCTGAATATAAGTCTTTGAGGCTCTATAAATAGAGTGCTCATGTTTTGTATCAAACACTTCTATCACAACTTCTAATCTCACTTCTGAATTCACTTCTGGTTCAAATTCTATTTCTACTTTCTTATCTCTTCTCTACTATGATCTTTTGATCATGTAAGTCCCCAAATATGCCTGTGTATCAATCAGATCCGTTTGATGGTGTGGAATCCCAATCAAACGGATGATGTCAGATCAAATAGAAGAGAAGGAGAAGAAGAAGATGATGATGAATATTGTATGATATGATTAGAATGAAGATCCGGATACAAGATTCACACACACTCTCTTTTCTCTCTCTCTCTCTAGAACACCTTCAAATGCACACACTTAAGCTCCTTGGTGTTTATCCTTCTTTTCCTCACACCCTTCACCCCTATATATACACACGGGAAACATGGGTGTTTACGGCCGTAAACCTGTTTACGACCGTAAACACCTCCCTGGCCGTAAACACATATAAGATATTACATAAAAACACAATTTCCTAGGAAAGCAAAGTATAAACCATAATATTGACCCAACAATCTCCCCCTTGGTTCATAGCTTTCTTTTCTTGTCTTAAATGACCCAACAAGCTCCCCCTAAAAAGTAGCTGACTTTCTTGATAATCTTCATTGGGAACTTGGCTTCAACATTATTCTTCAAATTCTTCACGACTTCAAGATGAACTTGATGAATCTTCAATGAATGACTTCATCTTGAGCAGTTGGGCATTTCTTCAGAGTTTGGCTTTAAACGCACGTCAGGTGAGGAGGCTTCTTGTACTGATTCTTGAAAGATGGCGCTTTCAGCTTGAGAATCTTCAGAGAGAACATCAGAGAGAACAAATCTTCTGGATCACTTCAACAGGTACAAAGATAGCAGCAGACTGATTGAGGAGGCTTCAATGCAATCCGTCACATAATCTTCAATTGCAGCTTCACCTTGCTTCTGGGGTTGAAGGATTGAATGTTGAAAGAATAATCTTCATCTCTTGCTCCTTCGAATTGGAATTCTTCGATGCTCACGGACGAGGCTTTGGCTCAGAAATCTTCAACACAAACTCCATGAGTGTTATCTATACCTGAAATCACTTTTCAAGACAAAACAAAACTAAAAGAGAACTTAGCACACAAATTAAAACATAAACAAAAATATTTTTGGATTTTGGATTTTTCTGAACAAGAAATAAAACTATTTTTGGATTTTTAATTTTTCTGATTTTTTTTTATTTTCATTATTTTTAATTTTTAATTCTCCCCTAATATTTAAATTAGAAGAAACTATGACAAATTTAACAAAAATAAAAATGATATCTAACTTTAAGAGTGATTTGGGATCAAAATTTTTAGACAACCTTTATCCACTTGTCGGTACCTTTCATATTCACATCTTTGTCTGGTCGATCGTCGGTATTGTTGTCCACTTAAACACGAAAAATTGTGACAAATTTAGGACATACTATTTGTTACAAGACAAGTGAACTTAAGTTCCTAGATATTATATCTGATCCTAAGTTCCTAGATACTATATCTTAAGGACCATTCATCTGACGACGACCAGGGATATTGTGATCCACCTAAATTGAGCAGCGAGATCTATAGACAATCTGTATGTGTCCAATTTTAAGTGTACTAGAACGTGTTTCCCGCTTCCTGATATGCCCCAGCCATCAAGAACTTCCAGAGTACTCCTTACACCGGGTGAGCAGACAACCATTCAGAGAGAGGATAGATTCAAAATTCTATTACTTATTACTTCAGAGGGGTTGAGAAGAAGAAGGTTGCATATGCTGTGTACCAGGTCGGATTAGAAGTCACGCAAAGGAGACAGCATATGGCTAACAGATAAGAAGTATTTCACATATATAACATGCAGAGAAATAGAGTTGCATATGTTGTGTACCAGGTCGGATTGGAAGTCACGCAAAGGAGACAACATATGACTAACAGAAGGAAGGAAAGAAAATGATATTCTACAGACCTAATTTATTGGAATTTACCAGTCGCCCCATCCAACCGGAATTAAGGACAGAATCCACACATCGAGGAAAAGTTAAACCACGGTTCCAAGTACGGGTTCATTTAATGTGACAAGTAGATTCCCATATATATCTCCTTGCTCAACCTATCCGAGCGTCGTATTGTCAGGCTGAATGGATCTAACTAGGTCAAGATTTGTCAAGTCAATAAATTTCCTAAGTTCAATTCTGCCTAGTCATGTCCATTCAAATTTTTTTGTGCCTACCGACGCATCAAACCAGAGCATAGACCCTTCAACTTTGAGTACGTTACGCAGACTCAGGTTGCCTGTTATCACTTGATAATATCACTTCCCAAAACATCTCCCTCAAGCACATTTCATAACCAGCATATTTTTTTTGATTTTCTAATGTTTTTGGATTTTTTGAAAATTTTCTAATTTTTGTTTTGTTTTTATTTCTCCCCCTAAATTTGTGCATAGGAGAGAAACGAAAATAAATGCGCAAATTTAAACTATCCTAGAACAAAAATTAGTCTTTAAAGCGAATCAGCTTAAGAAAAACTCAGGAATATAGAGAAGAAAATGCAAATCGTAATTCACCGTTTGAATCTGCATTCAAAAGGTCTGAGAATAGCAAACATAATCTCAGAGCAGATCCAAAAATTCTTCATATCATTAAGCACTAACCCCATTTGTGATCTCTTCCTTTCTTCCTTTCTTCCTTTCCCACAAAAGGACACATACTCTCAAACAAAGGCCTGAATGTTGTACAGTTGAGAGATGTCCCCAATCATATGCCAGGAGCAGCCACTACCAACAAACCGAAGTCTGATGATATGCCTCCATAGCTGTTCCAACACAGAGCGGGATTAGTTGGTCTTTCGAACCCAATCCATTTTGAAACTGGGTCGACCTTTGTCATCCTTGCATGGTACTTTCTCCCAAGACATATCCTGTTTATCATAAACAGAAGATGTAGAAACGTTAGAAGCATTAGGAGATTTGGGAGAGTGAGCCTTTGGAACCCATTTGTAGTTGGGTTTAACCAATTTCTTTTTTGATCTGATGGGTGGCTCGGTACTTGCTTTGGAACTTGATGTCGTCCATTGAGACGACTTTGATTTTGGTTTCACGGGAGCATCTCTTGGATTGGACTTCTTGGCCGACATTCCCTTCTTGCCCTTGGGATTTTGATTCTTGGCCTTCTACGCGTTCCAGTCACCATTATATGAACGTGACCTGGAAGGGTTTCTTTTGAAGTATCTCCCACTTGGTGCATTCTGCCATCCTTGTGCATAGTAAGGAACGTGTGCGCGATTTGGACAAATTCGGGCAATGTGACCAGGTGTTCCACAGTGAAAACAAGCCTTTTTCTTCACTGAGAAATTGTTTCTTCCTGCCCCTGGTGGTGTATCCTTGCCTTGTCTCTTGTTGTTCCCACATGCACACTTGCCACAAGAACTATGTTGCGTTGGAATTGGTGGCCTGTATTTCTCAACGACAGGTTGATCAGAAGCAGTTGAGTTCGAAGCAACAGATTCAGAGTTCAAGGAGATGTTGGTTTGTTCAATGGCGCTCTCTTTGTTCTCATCTTCTGCTACTTTACCTGCACATGAAGCAGAAACATTAGTATTTTCAACATTAATAACTCCTCCTGACACAAATCCAGCTCGTTTGTCATATCGAAGATGTGCCTCCCTGTCAGTTTCGTCCTGTGTCATAGGGATAGATGTGTAGTTATTATTATAAGGAGGAGGTACACTATCATACCCCAGACCCTTGTTTTGACTTTCTTTGAATATTAATTGGGTTTCCTATAAGGACTCGACTATGACAACCCGAAATTTCCATTCTGAACAAACCATATCAAGCCAATAGAAGTTAGAACAACTACAGTGAAATTCCAGACTTCGGGTATAAGTTTGGCAGTTTTCAGGATTTACACTTAAGGAGATATCAGGAGAGTGGATGCACTAGGGTTTTGTGCAACACTGTTATTCCAATACTCTAGGACATTAGAGTTCATTTCAGGAATAAAAATATTTTCTGCTAAAAATCCCAGGACTATATATAGAAATCAGAACCAAAATAATTCATTAGTTACATTTCCAATTAGAGAAAAGCCAAAATTCTCTCTCACGGATCTTCAGGTTTTTATCCCAAATTATGAGTACTTCAATCTAGTTATATTATATAGCTTAGATTGTGTTTTATAACATCAAAATCGGACCAAAACCCCAAGATTTGGGAGTTTACCGCCCAAGAACACTTGGGGAGTAAACTCTAGTTTAAGGGCCAAAAGTGTCCTAATGTCCCTCAAAGCCTCGGGAATGAACCTAGGAACTACCATTACATGTTTTAGACCACAAATCAATCAAGATTCATGGCTAGAAATGAGTTCACGGCCAAGGGAGTTCTTGGGCCGTGAACTCCATTTTTAGGTGCCAAAACCCCCTAAGAACCTTCCTTAAGCCAAGAGAGTAATTTAGACAAGTACCCTAATGTGTTTAGGACTAGCAAACACACTTAGAACACCAAGAGTAAGGTGTTCACGGCCCAAAAGGTTCTAGGGCCGTGAACTCCATAAAATGGTGCCATAAACTCTTCTAAAGCCAAGTACAAAAGCCTAGTTTAGTTCCTAGTTAATTAAGGGACTTGAAAACACAATAAACATCCTCCCAAGGGAGATTACGGCCGTAATCTCCAAGGGAATATGGTCCCAGGTCCGTAAACTCCTAAAAGGAGTTATATTATGCCCTAAACTCTTCCTTAGACGAAGCCATTAAGTAGAAATGCTTATTAGGGCCTTATAGAGCATCAAACATCAAATGGTAACCTAAGGATGAGCTTACGGCTGTAAACTCATGAGTTTATGACCGTAAACTCATTTGGTAGTGTTATTAGGGTCGTGAACTGTTGGGTTTTGAGCAATCTAACACTTCCTAAGTGTGCATGCAACCCTAATAAACCTTGGATCTATGTTTGTCTAAATACATGCAAAATAATAATTTTCCAAGGTTCATAACCTATCTAGCATGGCATGGGGAACATTTCAACATAAAAGAGTTAGAAGAGATTACATACCTTTTTGATGAGTTTGATTCTTAAGGAGTTTGAGGGCCAAGCACCAATAGTGTGAATGCCTCAAATGGAATCACAAATCACCACAAACACTTGGAAAACTTGAGAGAGTGTATACACACACTAATTTTCGGCCACACACAAGCACACACACTAGTTCACTAGTTCCATTTCATGCACCATAAGCATGCTTATATAGTGTACATGGTTAGGGTGAAACCCTAATAACCCATGACCTTTCCTTTTCCAAGGACCCATGGGTTAAAAGCTCCATGGATCATCCATGGACTTCCATCCAAGCCTAGCCCATTAACAAATTAGTGTTAGCCCACACCATATAAAATCAATAGCCCATAATCTAATTAGTCTTCCTTTTAATCTCTAAATTAATTCATAATTAATTTAAGACTAAGACTAATTAAATAACATAACCTCATATTAATATATTATAACTTATAATATATTAATAAACATATGTGTATAACTCTCATAAAATTATCCATAAATTGTTCGGGTGAAATGCAACCCAAATGGACCATGCCGGGTCGGGTCAAGTATATACCAAATAAGTTATGGACTTAGACACCTTATCCAACAGACTCCCACTTGGATAAGTTTAATAACTCTATTTGCTTATATAACTTCAGGAACCAACCAGCAATCGTAGCTCTCGAAAACTCTGTTGAACTATGAAGCGCCATTTTAAGACAAGTGATCATATAATCCTCTGTTCTCATGATATCAGCTGGAAAAACACATGGAACTATGTCTTGCTTATTGTCTGGCAGTTGTTTATCGATTTCCGATTTGTTTGACAAAGAACTTTACTGAACACATCAGTTTAGTTCTGACCGGGCCCGGTACATGGGTCAACACAAAATCATCGAGGGGCCCAGATATTGCTTCTATTTCTAGAAGGAACAGATAAACTTCGACTCATATGCTTGTTCTACTACTTGTTGAATTGTACACAAAGGCACGTTTTATAACATCAAGTTACTGATGCGTTTACGTGCAATCAATGCACAACCAACTCATAGGTAACAACTCATATCTCTAGGTTTGAAGACTTATATGATATTATTGTCTCACGATCACTTGAGATAAATTCCATGAAGTGGTACAAGTGAGCGTGGGTTTATACCAATACTCATAACTTATGAGTACTCATGAATGTTGCAACAACCATTGCCATGTCTAAACACCTTTAGCCATCTACAAACCCAATTCATGACAATCTTGATTCATACCTACTTCCGGCGTATGATCGATTGTGGAGGTTTGAATAAATTAATTATTCTGGAAGTCAAAACATGCAAAACTGAAACAATAGTAAATAATTGACAATGATAGTAACACTTTACTCATAAATAAAACACAAATTTTATTCATCATCAAACGTCGATTACATTTTACAAGTTTCAGGAAAACTATCTAATCTGTAAAACTAATATCGTCCCTCAGCCCGATGCGCCTCGCATGCTGAAAATGCTTAACCCTCATCAGTCCCTTCGTAAGGGGATCTGCAGGATTCTCATCCGACGATATCCTCCTTGTCACGAAGAGTCCTTCTTCAATCTTGTGTCTTATGAAGTGATATTTTCTGTTAATGTGTTAGGATCTGCCATGATCTCTTGGTTCCTTGGCTAAGGAAACCGCATTATTGCTGTCACAGAAAATCTCCATAGGTTCTTTAATAGCTGGTACAACTCCAAGGTCTCCGATGAAGTTCTTTAGCCATATCGCCTCCTTTGCTGCTTCACTCGATGCTATATACTCTGATTCACAAGTCGAATCAGCCACCGTCTCCTGCTTGGAACTCTTCCAAGAAATTGCCCCTCCATTTAAGGTAAAGACCCAGCCCGACTGAGAGCGGAAGTTATCCCTATCAGTCTGAAAACCAGCATCACTATACCCTAATACTCTCAAGTCATCACTCCCACCAAGGGTAAGGATCCAATCCTTAGTCCTCCGCAGATACTTGAGAATGTTCTTTACCGCAGTCCAATGAGCCTTGCCAGGGTTCCCCTGATACCTGCTGACCATGCTCAAAGCAAATGCCACATCAGGGCGGGTACAAGTCACTGCATACATGATTGAGCCAACAGCGGAAGCATACGGTAATTGGCTCATCTCAGCTATCTCTGCCTCTGTACTCGGACTCTGAGTCTTACTTAGTTTGGCATTGCTTTGGATCGGTAAATCTCCTTTCTTGGAATTTTTCATGTTGAACCTTTTCAACACCTTATCCAAGTAGGTACTCTGACTAAGTCCAATTAATCTCTTACTCCTTTCTCTTAATATCCTTATCCCTAGGATATAGGCAGCCTCCCCTAGGTCCTTCATAGCAAAGCACTTCCCAAGCCAGGACTTAACCTCCTGCAAGGTTGGGATGTCATTTCCTATAAGTAGTATGTCATCCACATACAGTACCAAGAAGCTAACTATACTCCCACTAGCTCTGACATACACGCAAGACTCATCTTCACTTCTCGAGAAGCCAAACTCTTTGACCTTCTCATCAAAACAAAGATTCCAGCTACGAGATGCTTGTTTTAATCCATAAATGGATTTCTCAAGCTTGCATACTCTATTAGGGTACTCTGCACTGACAAAACCCTCTGGCTGATTCATGTACACATCCTCAGCCAACTTTCCATTAAGGAAAGCGGTTTTGACATCCATTTGCCATATTTCATAATCATGAAATGCTGCAATGGCTAGCATAACCCTAATAGACTTAATCTTTGCTACCGGCGAGAAGGTTTCATCATAATCAATACCCTGAGTCTGAGTAAAACCCTTCGCAACCAGTCGAGCCTTATAATTATGCACCTTTCCTTCCATGTCGGTCTTCTTCTTGAAGATCCATTTGCACCCGACTGTTTTACGGCCTGGTACATTGTGAACTAAGTTCCAAACTTGATTGTCATACATGGACTGTATCTCGCTGTCCATAGCCTCCTTCCATTTAGCAGACTCCGGGCCTGCCATGGCTTCCTTAACACTACTAGGTTCATCTAAATTTACCAGTGTACTATCGCTGATAAACGTATCACCTTCCGTAGTAATATGAAAGCCATAATAAAACGAAGGTGTGTTCCTAACCCGTGTGGAACGCCTCGGAGGTACAGACATGTTAACTTGCTCAACAAGAGTTTCCTCCTCAGGTTGATTGCTAGTTTCTGAGGTTCCTTCATCAATTGCTTCTTGAATTTCTTCAAGATCAATTTGCCTCCCACTGTCTCCTTGGCTTATAAATTCTCTCTCACGAAAGACCCCTCTTCTTGCTACAAAGACCACATTCTCACTGGGTCTGTAGAAGAGGTAACCAAAAGATTTCTGTGGGTAGCCGATGAAAATACACCTTTCACTTCGGGGTTCGAGCTTATCATGAGTCTCACGCCTCATGAAAGCCTCGCAACCCCAAATCTTGATGTGGTCCAAATTGGGAACCTTCCCAGTCCACATCTCATGAGGTGTTTTGGTAACCTTCTTTGTAGGGACTAGATTAAGGATATGGGCGACAGTCTCTAAGGCATACCCCCAAAAAGAGATTGGTAGCGAAGCTCGACTCATCATAGAGCGAACCATGTCCAACAAGGTTCGATTACGCCTCTCAGCTACACCATTCAGTTGTGGTGTCCTGGGAGGAGTCAATTTTGAGACAATCCCACACTCCTTAAGATAGTCAAGGAATTCGGTACTAAGATACCTCGATCGGATCGAAGCATCTTAATGTTCCTGCCCAATTGATTTTCTACTTCCTGTTTGAATTCCTTAAACCTTTCAAAGGTTTCTGACTTATGTTTGATTAAGTAGACATACCCATATCTACTAAAATCATCAATAAAAGTCACATAATACCGATTAGCATCCCTTGTGGCAGTTTTGAATGGCCCACATACATCAGTATGTATTAGGTCCAACAAACCCTCACCCCTTTCACAAGTTCCAGTGAAGAGTGATTTTGTCATCTTTCCAAGTAGACAAGATTCACAACTATCATCCGATTTAAGGTCGAATGACTCCAAGACTCCACTCTTTTGGAGTTGGCCTATGCGTTTCTTGTTTACATGTCCAAGACGACAATGCCACAATGATGCTTTATCTAGGCTAGTAGAAGAATCAATACCAACACATTATTTCCTAAGTCGTCTACAATCGACACAGTTTCATACACACCATCACAAGGTAACGCTTTAAAATAAAACACATTTTTAAAGAAAGCATTAATACCACCACATTCATTATCAAACGAAAAGGTAAAACCTTGTTTGTACAAAGCATGAAAAGAAATAATATTCCTCACCATTTCAGACGAGTACACACATTTATTCAAATCTAATTTTAACCCATTATTAAGCAACAAAGTATAAACTCCAATCTTGGAAACAGGTGAAGCCTTCCTATTCCCCATGATCAAGTTTATCTTCCCGTGCTCCACATCCTCACTTCTTCTTAGGCCCTACAAATCAGAACATATGTGAATACCACATCCTGTATCAAGCACCCAAGAGTTAGAATATGTTGAGTAATTAGACAATATAGTGTAAATACCTGCATGGGTGGGTTTCACTTTCCCATCCTTTAGATCCTGCAAGTACTTAGGGCAGTTTCGCTTCCAGTGTGCCTTTTCATGGCAATAGAAGCATTCAGCATCCTTGGGAATGGCAGAAGGAGTGACAGAACCGCTCTTGGTCTTCGATGAGGAGACTTCAAGAGATTTTCCCTTGGTACCCTTCGAAGGGTGCTTCCTCTTTTTCCCTTTGCCTTGCCCGATAGCCAAAACAGGGGTAGATGTTGGAGTAGGAGTAGTAGAGGTAACAACCGCCTTGCCTTTAAGACCAGTTTCCGCGGTCTTCAAGAGTCCTTGAAGCTTGCTGAGGGTAACTTCCTCCTTGTTCATATGATATGTCATACGAAATTGGTCATAACAAGAAGGTAAGGAGTGCAAAATGATGTCAATTGCCAACTCCTCAGGGATGTTCACATTCAGCTTCAGCAAACGGTCCACATACCTTTGCATCTTTTGCATGTGAGCCGTGAAGGAATCACCGTCCTTCATGTGGGTAGTTATTATGGAGGAGATTATTTCATACCGCTCCTGATGAGCACTCTGATGGTACCTTTCCATCAAGTCTTGGTGCATCTCAAAAGGGTAGAAATCTTCATATGACTTTTGGAGCTCGGCTGTCATTGTGGCCATCATGATACATGCCACCTTAGTAGCATCTCTCTCATGTGTCCTGAATTCAGCGATCTCCTCAGGAGTAGCAGTAGACTCATCAAGCTCTTTTAACTCCTTATCGAGGACATATTCCTTGTCCTCATAACGAGTAACCATCCTGATGTTCCTAATCCAATCCATGAAGTTGGAACCATCAAAGATGACTCTCCCACAAAGATTCATGAGAGAGAAAGAACCAGTTGGGTTAGAGCCTGAAGCATTAGTGTTGGAAGACATCTGAAAGAAGAAGGCAAGTTTAGATTAGCTATATAGAATCCTTAATAAGACACCCAAATGTAATATTAAGGCTAGGACCCAATCACAATATATTATACTTAGAAGAGGGATGTCGTAATCTAAGTAATAATATATTTGAAAGGTAGGTGAATAACGATTCACCAATTTCCACCATGAAAAACAAAATGAATTATTAGGTTTTAATTGGATTTGAAATTCCTAGATTCTTTTGAGATTCATTGAACTTTTCAATGGCATGTTTCAATCTTGATTGTGCCCTTCAAGTTTTGTGACTGGGATGCCGAGGATCACAAAACAAGGTGTGAATAACCATGCTAATTCACTTGGTACCCTTAATATTATCACCTAATCAATGTGCCGGTTAACCACACACGCTCCATTGATCTATGACAAACATTAAGTCACCCTTCGTGATCCTTACTAGTCCAAGTTAGTGTGCCGGTTAACCACACACGCTCCACCAACGACTTGGTAAGGTACAAAGTGTGAGTTCCATGGACTAGCACCATGTTCACATTTTTCCTAAAATAACTAAGACTGGGAATTAAAAAGGTTTAGTTACTTTATAATAATCATTATACTTTTAATGAGGATTTAAAGTCATTGTCCTACCCGTTCGGCTAACGACCCTCCACCAGTCAAGCAAGCGGTGGGTGAGAGTGGACACCCATTAAGTTGCCATTTTATAGGCAACAACCTTATACCCACCTTATAGACCGGCTTCGTGAATGAGGCCTACTAACGGTAGAACGACTTATTCTTATACATATATATAATAATTAACCATTAATGTTATAAATAGTATAAGGGTTGAATTTTAACTATTAAAACTCTAAGGGTTGGAATTAAAGTTTATTAAAGTGTGTGAAACTTTACAAATTCCAAAACTTGAGGGCAAGTTTTGTAACTATCCAAAACTTTTCATTTCATAACTTATGAATTACAGGTTCATAAAAATGAAGACTCTTCATTTTCATGTAACTTATGTGTTTAAATGTGTGTGTTAAAGAAAGTGACCTTTGGATATCCATAACTTGAGGACAAATTATGGACTCCATTAAAACACATAAATGATCAAGAATTAATTCTAAACAATTCAGCAAATAATTCCTATCATCTTTTAAATTCATAAGAACATGAACATGATCATCAAAATTTCAAGAATTATATGAACACATAAAAATCATGGAATTTTGATATATGCTATTGTAAATGGATTAGAACAACCATTACACCAACTAAAACAAGTTTTAAAACAACAAAACAGTTTAGGGTAATGTTTCTAGTCCATTTCCAACAGCAAAAGTCGAAAATCTGCACTCTGTGGCTCCTACTCGTCGAGTGCATGAACCTACTCGGCGAGTAGGTTGAAGAAACACATGAACTCGGCGAGTCCCCCCATGGACTCGGTGAGTTCATCAGACAGACAACAAGTTTTTCGACCTTTTCAACTATTTTGCATCAAGTATCAAACAAGCAAGCCTAGGCTCTGATACCACTGTTGGGTTGTGAGCAATCTAACACTTCCTAAGTGTGCATGCAACCCTAATAAACCTTGGATCTATGTTTGTCTAAATACATGCAAAATAATAATTTTCCAAGGTTCATAACCTATCTAACATGGCATGGGGAACATTTCAACATAAAAGAGTTAGAAGAGATTACATACCTTTTTGATGAGTTTGATTCTTAAGGAGTTTGAGGGCCAAGCACCAATAGTGTGAATGCCTCAAATGGAATCACAAATCACCACAAACACTTGGAAAACTTGAGAGAGTGTATACACACACTAATTTCTGGCCACACACAAGCACACACACTAGTTCACTAGTTCCATTTCATGCACCATAAGCGTGCTTATATAGTGTACATGGTTAGGGTGAAACCCTAATAACCCATGACCTTTCCTTTTCCAAGGACCCATGGGTTAAAAGCTCCATGGATCATCCATGGACTTCCATCCAAGCCTAGCCCATTAACAAATGAGTGTTAGCCCACACCATATAAAATCAATAGCCCATAATCTAATTAGTCTTCCTTTTAATCTCTAAATTAATTCATATTAATTTAAGACTAAGACTAATTAAATAACATAACCTCATATTAATATATTATAACTTATAATATATTAATAAACATATGTGTATAACTCTCATAAAATTATCCATTAATTGTTCGGGTGAAATGCAACCCAAATGGACCATGTCGGGTCGGGTCAAGTATATACCAAATAAGTTATGGACTTAGACACCTTATCCAACATGAACTCCCTTATGGACTTTTCCTTGAGCCCTACACACAATAGCTTCACCTACAAACACTTAGATGCAATCCTAGAGGCTAATAACACTTGATAAAGGTGTTTAGCATGTCCTAGGGTGTCTTGACTTGTTTATTAGTTGTTTATAGACTAATTTGTTACATATATGTGAAATTATATGTTACTAGGATCATATAGTGTGTTCAAGACTTCACTTGACACCTAGCGGTCCGACCTCTTCAGTTCATCCGTATCACCCACAACAGGTGAGTTCATACCCCTTAATCAATGTTTTAACTATTTTTAAATTTTTTATGGGAGGGGATACAAGTAGAATCATGCTACTTATTATATCAATCACATGTGATTAATAAGCAGCATTCAAATGATTTACTACTCATTAGCCGTTTACCAAACAGTTTCCTTCAAATGATTTTCATAAACACTTTATATGTTTAAAACTCCTTATTACAATGTACATTTTACTCTGTATATTACATTTCAAACTTATTTACAAATTGTGTTTCAAACAAATGTTTCTTTATACTAAACCATTTTATCAAACCCATGCCTTCAAAACCCTTTTATAGATCGACATCAAGTCGATCTTTTCTTAGAAAATATTTATGTTCAAAGGTTTTTACAAAACTTATTTTATGCTTTTATATTATAAATTGCATGCCTTTATATGTATGGCTATATAAGAAATGTTTAAAAGACTTAGGAAGGCTATCCACCTTGTTTCCTTTTCCTTGATTTGGATGTGGTATGATAGGATATCGGGTACCCGTCCAAAGGTCGTTTAAATATTAGTTATATATCATGTGTACATATATAGTCATAAAAGGTCTTTCCAGTTCATCCAATGCCCTTGGGTAGCAAGGGTATACATCCATGTTCATACATACCAGTTATATTACTAGTAAGCTACCATATGGGTAGTCTAGGAAGATACTAGAACTATTACTAGAACGCGATATCATACAATGAGTCAGTTCATTCATGAGTCAATACTTGCTAGATAGAGAGAACATACATTACAGCTAAAACATTACAGTACATTACTATACAATTACATGATTACGTTTACATAAAGATTTTGTTATAAGCATGTCTATATTTGTATAATTATATAAGTAATGTTTAAAAGACTTAGGAAGGCTATCCACCTTGTTTCCTTTTCCTCGATTTGGATGTGGTCTGATAGGATATTGGGTACCATCCGAAGGTCGTTTAAACATTAGTTATATATCATGTATACATATATGGACATAATAGTTCCTTTCAGTCAGTTCGGTACCTTTGGGTAGCAAAGGCATACGTTCATATACATTACATTACTATGAGTACATATACAACTATACTAGAGGAAGAACATATACAACTATACTAGAGGAAGAAAATATACAACTATACTAGACGAAGAACATATACAACGATACTAGAACGAGTAACAATACATTACATATACATATATACATTGACAAAATTGTGATCCTGTATCGGAGCATGCCTTAAATGTCATGACCCGAGTTGTAGCCAGAGTCTCTTGGAGGGAGAGCGTGAGTTTGCGTATAGATCTATACTAGATTGACTATCCTACACCTTGCTGCTAGCTACAGCCGGACCTGCAGGTCTGCGGGTGCCAAACGTCATTTTCTTTTTACAACCATACATATGTCGTTGTTACCAGTCAATAGTATGGTGCAATTAATCACATGATACCTTAATATAAATCCGGTTTAAGGTAGTTAGTACAGCAGTAGTTCCTATAATACAACACTGCAGTACTACATTAGTTTTCCCTTTACATATATTTAGTGATCATTTCACTTAAACATTAAATGTAAAAACTATATTTTGTTAATGATAGTTACACTTGGGAAAATTACACACTTTTACAAGAAATGAACATTTAGAACAGTTAAGTCTTGGTAGAAGACTACATTCAGAACAATTAGGTCTTGGTAGAAGACACCCTTATTTAATAGTAGGAATCATAGGGATTTCTAGGGTTTTTCAAACATTTACAGTTGTTTTACAAACATTTTCATACTTACAGTTCACATACATTTTCAATACTTATAGTTCATATACAAACAATTTCTTACATACAAATTAAGACACTAAAATACTTATGATCTCACCAGCTTCAAAGCTGATACGCGCTTTCAAAATTACTTGTATCCTCAGGTCATCATAGACAGGTACCGATGCAAGGTTAGAGAAGATGGAGCTCGTTCAAGACTCATCTTTCATTTTGATTTATGCTTTAATGTCTATTATAATTTGACAGAACACATTTGTATAATAATTATATTATTAATGCAATGGATGATGTTGTTGCTTGTTTACTACTTTACATTGTTGTGATATTGTACATGACGTCATCCGCCCCAGAACGTTTCCGCCGTTATTGGTTTTGGGATGTGACATCGACTGTCTGACTTGACGCAGTATAATTTTTAAAACTAACGTCTGTTTTTCCACACTTAATTTTTAAATCGTCAAGTTCTTCAGTTACAGCAGCAAGTTGTCTCTTAATATAGTTATAATTTTCACACTTGTTGTTATACTCTTCCTGAAGCTTCCTAAGGTCCTTGGTTTTTGCTTCTAATTCTGTCCTTTCCTGAGTTGATATCCTTTATATCTCAGGTCCTCAACTTCCCTTTTTAATAAATCAATTTGTTCCCAAAGAAATTTAATCGTATCTTCACTAGATAGCGTACATGAAACTTCACATGATTGAGAACATGAAACTTCATTGACCGGGGGGTTTGTGGAACTCATTGTTTTTCGACAATTCAAAGCTGTGACATCCCTAATTTCACGGCCAGAAAAGACCGATTTGTTTATGCTTGTTTTTAAAATCAGAGTAATCTTTTAAAGAAAACAATTGCGGAATTTGTTCCCAAAATATGATAAAGATTTATCAAAGCATTTCTTTAAAGAAATGTATTTTTATTATATAACAAAATCTCGGGATGTCATGTTCCGATACAGACACATAAGCATAAACAGAACTTACAGTATTTACACTAAAGATTTTACATCTCCTTTGATCTCTCCGTGAAATATATCTTCGTATCGATACCTGTGATACAAAGAAAACTGAGTGGGTCAGGCTTGGGAGCCTGGTGAGCATATAGGGTTTTCATTCCACAATGTTATATCATATAAATATATATAGAACATCCAAAATTATATAATTTCACCATATAAAAGCAACTCTTATCCCACCCCATCGATCCTCACAACGACACGATCTAAACTCTCGTATCTAAACTTTTCCTCTTTATCTGATCCCTACTCACGGATCTAAACTAATCTCTCCACCTGATCCATACTCTCGGACCTAAAACTAACCTCTTGGTCTAATCCATACTCCCGGATCTTAACTAATCTCTTGGTCTGATCCATACTCCCGGATCTAAAACTGTGCCCAATCCATACTCCCGGACTAGGGACAATTAACTATGTCTTAATCCATACTCCCGGATTAATAACAAGTTTACCTATTGGTCTGATCCATACTCTCAGATCTAAAACTGTGCCCAATCCATACTCCCGGACTAGGGACAATTAACTATGTCTTAATCCATACTCCCGGATTAATAACAAGTTTACCTATTGGTCTGATCCATACTCCTAGATCTAAAATTGTACCAAATCCAGACTCCCGGACTAGGGACAATTAACTATGTCTTAATCCATACTCCCGGATTAATAACAAGTTTACCTATTGGTCTGATCCATACTCCCGGATCCAAAACTGTGCCCAATCCGTACTCCCGGACTAGGGACAATTTACTATACCTAAATCCTGCTCTGATCCATACTCCCGGATCTAAACTGTGCCTAATCCATACTCCCGGACTAGGGACAATTAACTATGTCTTAATCCATACTCCCAGATTAATAACAAGTTTATCTCTTTTCCTATTCCACATTCTCGGATCTAAATCCAATCTCTTGATCTAATCTATACTCACGGATCTAAAACTAACCTTTTAACCTGATCCATACTCACGGATCTAAAACTACCTGATCCATACTCACGGATCTAAAACTAACCTTTTAACCTGATCCATACTCACGGATCTAAAACTAACCTTTTCCCCTAATCCATACTCACGGATCTAAAACTACCTGATCCATACTCACGGATCTAAAACTAACCTTTTAGCCTGATCCATACTTACGGATCTAAAACTAACCTTTTCCCCTGATCCATACTGTCGGATCTAAAACTAACCTCCTGATCTGATCCATACTCCCGGATCAATAATTGTAACCATTCCATACTCCCGGAATAGGGACAATTAACTATACCCTAATCCTGATCTGATCCATACTCATGGATCTCATCTACCCATGTCCTACCCAACATATTTGTAGTTACAAAATAAATATACAGTTTAACTCATTAAAACCTATATAGTTCATGTATTCCACCAACATCTCAAATAAACAACAATATATAAACACATAGCACGTATTTCATAGAAAATACTTAATATTTATGTGTTAGAAGAAAGTGACCACACACTCACACATATAAACAACTATATATATACACATAGCACGTATTTTATAAAATACTTCATATCTATGTGTAAGACGAAAGTGACTATACAGTCACACCAAACATATACTTAATACATTCAAACAATACTTGTATTATAATCGTGTTTATGAAAGGTAGTATACACTCACTTGATCAGAAGATGATCGGACAATACTACAGCTTGTAGAAATAGTATTCTTCGGTGAAACCGGGATCACTTCACACACTGGGTTTCTCGCGGGCAGAGCTTCGGCTCGGAAACTCTTTTCTTCTCGGGATCTTCGGTGCTTCGGGACTTGCTTCGGGTCTTGGGGTTGATACCGGGGCTTCGGGGGGTTAAAATAGGGCTTAGAGGGTGTATCGGGAGTGGGAGAGAAGGGATGGAGCAACCATAGTCGGCTGGCCCTTCAAATCTATTTATAGGGCAAATTTGGCCCTTGCCACGTCGTGGGATCCTTTTGCCACGTCGTGGGCTTGGACGTCACTGCATGCGTCATCCCAAGTTGCATTTGGGGGACTCCCGGAGCTGTTAGGAGACTTGCCACGTCGTGGCACTGCTTGCCACGTCGTGGTCTCTGACAGTTTTGGGGTTTCGCGCCCCGAACTTCAGAAATTCATAACTTTCGCATACGAACTCCGTTTTCGAGGTTCTTTATATCGACGCGAAGGTGAGATTATGATCTACAACTCTCGTTTAGACTCCATTGGCTAATTTTGAATTTATTTTTAATATATTATAAGTATATTACTTATATATTATCTTTAGTAGGCCGGGACAGGAAAACTCCGTTATAAACTCACAACTCCTTCATCTGAACTCCGTTTTCGTCTGTCTTTTTATCGTTGGACTACTATCGATGAGATCTTCAATTCTAATTTAGATCACTAAGGATAGATATCTATCTACCTTAAATTCACTATTTACGTCGCGCTGGGTCATGCCGGTTCTGTCGCGAAACTTCGACAGGTCATAACTTCTTCGTTATAACTCGGATTTTGGCGTTCTTTATATGCACGGAAACCTTGTGACATATACTACAACTTGGTTAAGATTAATCCTTCTAAATAATCTTCCATAAAAAAGTCATTTTTGATGCTTATCGTCTCTAAATTGACTAGCCCGGATCTACGGGCGTTACAAAAGCGTTAAGTTCTTCAATTATATCAGCCAGACTAAGACGATTGAGATCTTTTATCTTTTTGATGCCAGCCACGTCCATATCCCATGATTTCGGAAGTGCATTCATCAGCTTTTTGTTTATCTCAGATTTGGTCAAGACGATCCCATCTATATTCATCTCAGTAGAGAGTGTGGTAAATCGCTGCAACTGAGTTTCGAGAGTTTCTCCAGGGATATAATGGAACATGTTGAAGTTTTGTCTTAACATCTCCTGATGACTCTCTTTCATGTTTTTCAATTCCCTCGTAAAGCACAACTAGACGTCAAACTCTAAATTTAAAAATGCCCCTTGACTGTAAACCTCAAAAGTCAACCTTAAAAGTCAAATTTAAAAAGTTAAACTCAAAAGTCAAACTTGAAAAGTCAAACCGAAAAGCTAAACTTGAAAATTTAAAAGTCAAACGAGAAAGTTACAGTTTAAAGTCAAAGGTCAAACTTGAAAATTCAAATTCAAAATTTTAAGTAAAAAATCAAAAATAAAATTCAAAAATTAAAAATTAAAATTTTTGGTTGAAAATGGAGCTTAAAAATAAAAGAAATTGATTTTTGGGCTGAATTTGACAAAATTGCGAAAGTTTGGATGTGACTAAGAGTGTTTAAGAATTAAATTTTGGAGTGAATGCACAAGTTATTGGGTAGCATAGATTGTTAGGCGCTTGGGTTGTTGATCCGGAGGTCGCAAGTTCGATCCTTGCAAGACGCAAAGGCGTCTTATTTTTTTGATGCGAGGCGAGGCTTCTGTGATTCGATGCGAGGTGAGGCGAGGCGAGGTTGCTGCGATGCGATGCGAGGAGGTGCGAGGCTGCTGATCGAGAAGGCGTACGAAGCTACTGATGTGATGCGATGCCATGCTTGCTGCTGCTGAGAAGTGTATAAAGTTTAAACAATCAAATGGTTTAACAAAGTCCCTTGTAGCTCAACTGGATAAGTCGCGTGGTTTGAAGAGTTGGAGTTCTCTAGTTCGAACCTCGGCACCTCTAAATCCCCTTTCTTTTTATAATAAAGAGCTGCTGACTCCGGACCGTAAACCCTTCAAAGACCGTAAACTTTTCAGAAATCGCTGTTCTTGACGAAAAACAACGTTTTTTTCACCCTTTTTGCTCCAAAACTCGATCAAAAACTCGTTTTTAGGAAAAACGCGAAGAACAAACCCCCCTTATTTTTGCAAGATCTATCCAAAAACGCAAAAATATCTTCAAAATAATATCAAATAAGCTCCAGATCTGAAAAAAATGATTGATACAACCAAGCTCTGATACCAATTGTAAGTCCCCAAATATGCATGTGTATCAATCAGATCCATTTGATGGTGCGGAATCCCAATCAAACAGATGATGTTAGATAAAATAGAAGAGAAGGAAAAGAAGAAGATGATGATGAATCTTGTATGATATGATTAGAATGAAGATCCGGATACAAGATTTACACATACTAACACACACTCTCTTTGCTCTCTCTCTAAAACACCTTCAAATGCACACACTTAAGCTCCTTGGTGTTCATCCTCCTTTTCCTCACACCCCTCACCCCTATATATACACATGGGAAACATAGGCAGTAAACAGGGTTTACGGTCGTAAACCTGTTTACGGCCGTAAACACCCCCTTGGCCGTAAACTTGACCGTAAACACATAAGATATTACATAAAAACACAATTTCTTAGGAAAGCAAAGTATAAACCATAATATTGACCCAACATATCCTTCTCTTAGAAATATAAAGATCATCTTCTCATATCTTTCTTACTGACCATCATTAAAGACCCTCTTCACTTTAAACTGATCTCACTTACTAACTCGTGTTTGAATGCAAACCATGTTTCGTATCAGTTTGGTACTTACTTGATATAACTTGTCATTTACATTTCCTTTATATTTCAGCACTTTATATTTCCGCAACTAACAATCTAACAAATCTAACTTATTATTGTTGAGCTTTCATGATCCTTTGAGATTAACTTATTCCGCAATTATCATCTTGTACTAATGTTTGTTCAAGTGTTTCCCAAAGTTCTTCTCTCAACAATTGCTCTAGAGTATTGGTTGTACTATTTCTGCCGTAGGCGGTGGGATCTGTGCCACTAGCACCTGGATTGGGGCATGTGTTCTATACTCGCGGTGACAATCGTTTCTTATCGTTACCGATATTATGAATAGATCTCCCACTGTGGTTGCAGATGCAGTTGGATTTAGATCCCCCTTTTGCAGAGGACCAACGTCGTTTGTTGGCTATATCAATCTGAGGATACGTCCGGATGGCGCCAAATGTTGTGACATGCTCTTCAGGGAATGGAATGTTGGATGATGGATCAGACCTCAATGTTTTCCTGAGAGCACAACATAGAAAGATTGTTAAAGGACGTACGAGTGTTCTCCCGGGACGTCACTCCGGCGATCAAGTTAGTTTTCTCGAGAGAGTTTTAGGGTAAATTTTGTGAGGAAGAAGACGGATCCCTTCCCTCAGCCGGAAGAGATCCTTTTATAACTGATACTAAAGGATCGTGGGGACCTTGTCCAGTGAATGTAAGACATGACCTCCTCTTACTGGGAGTATTATGCCCATTCTAACTAACTGCCAGATGACGTCAGTTCTGGGCGTCACCCATGCTTTTTGTCACGCCCTGATTGGTCGTGAGTGAAGGAGAAGATCACGGGGAATATTCTTTCCTCGTGAGGGAAGGTGAATTGTCTCCCCGATACTAGCTCATTTAGGCCAAGACCAAGTCCTGGCCAAGGATCTGGCGTGATAACGTCTCAATTATGCTTTCCGTTATATTTAACATGGCCGTACAAGGTAACGTTAACATATATATATATATATATATATATATATATATATATATATATATATATATATATATATATATATATATAAGTATTTATGCATCTATAATTTTTATAAAATTTTTAATTTGTTTTTAATAATACTTATAAATTGATTAATTTAAATTAATAAATATAAAAAAGTATATTTATTGAAATAGAAAATGATAACATTTATAAAATTCAATTTTACAATCTATTTACAAAAAATAAATTCAATTTCAACTGCCTGCAAACAAAATGCTTATAAGTTTTTTTTTAATAACATTAATATTTTAATTATTTAATTTAAATTTATGTGTAGCGTGTGAGATTCACCTAATATAACTACTAGTGCATAATTGTCATAAAAATCTACAAAAATTGAAAAGTTACACTATAGAATGAGTTATCTTAAGAGGGTGTTTGGATAGGGGAAAAAGAGGAAGCTTATAGCTTATTGTTTATCCCAACCGCTATAAACTAAGTTTAAGTGTTTGGATAAAAACACTAAAAATCAGCTTATTGTGGTGGGGATAAACTAAATAAGTTAATTTTAATAAACGTCTCCCTTGCTTATATCTTATTGCTTATTTTTAATCCAAACACTTTTACAAAAGCTGCTTTCTCTCACCGCAATAAGCTAACAAGCTATAAGTTAATCTATCCAAACACCCTCTAAATAAACCCCTATAATGGCCAATGAGCATATGTGTCCAATGAGCATATGTGTGTGGTATATATATATATATATATATATATATATATATATATATATATATATATATATATATATATATATATATATATATATCCTATTACAAGTTTTTTTTTAACAACATATAGTATTATATATGTGACTAGGATTGTGAAAGTATGGTCATTGCCTAAAGATGAAATTAATTTAAACAAAAAGAAGAAAAACAATCTCACTTTCCCATAGGTGTCATTTACACATAATTTCTTACTTCAACATTTGGATTAAATGGTATAATGAAAAACTGATCGTATTGCACAATTCTGTTAACATTCTCTTAATAGGGCGGTCTTTATGACCACGTGATAGAACATAATAAAACCAATTAAGATAATGTCTGATGCGGACGTGACATACATAAGATTGAACAAAGACCAATGTGATGTTTGGCTTAGCTTTTTAGAGACCAAAACTCCTTTTTGGAAGAGTTACAAAAAGTTAGGTTTTCCTAACTTTTCCAAAAAATTGATTTTCCCTCTATCCAAAATCCAACAGTAGCTTTTAAAAGTGTTTCGCCAAACATCTTTTACCTTTGATCTTTTAGAAATCTTTTCCTAAAAGGACTTTTGGCCTCTCAAAAGCTAAGCCAAACACCCCCTAAATCAAATGGAACTAAACTTTTAAATTTTATTGCCGTTTAAAAAAATGAAACGAAATTAAATAAACACATATTACTTTAACTACCCTCAAATTTTAAACTTGGTGTGTTTTGGTCCATATTCAAGAAGTAGAAGCTTGGTACAAGGTGGTGGATCACGAAAGAGCTTGTGGATCTTGATTATTTGCTTCATTTCCAGATTGTTTGAGATATAAAGCTATGAACTTGCTCATTTATGGCTTAGATCAGTTATATATATGATTTTTGGTCCCTTTTTAGCCCAAGAATGAGATCTAGTGGTTTTGATACCACTCCAGGAGCTATGAGTTGCCACTCTTGGTGTTTTTGAGGTTCTAGATTCATAAAGTTGGCACCTTTAGGGTTTGGATTCATCCATGCAAGAGTTTATGTCCATTTAATGAAAGTAGAGTGTTATATTTTGAAGTTGGGTCTTTATGGGGCATGCAAAGTCACCAAGTCAATGACTTAATGGTTATAGATGCTTATTTGGATTTGGATATGTGGTTTGAGCTTCTGGTCTTAAGCATTGAGTGCTTAATGTGTAATTTGACTTATTGGGTGAGTATATTGGGCATACAAGTCTGTACGCATGGCGCACAAGCTATTTAGCAAGTACGCTTAGCGTACAGCTGAGTACGCCCCGCATACTCAATCTGTTGGGCTTAGTGTTTTGGGCTTCATTTTATTGGGCTTGGATGCATGGGTCCTTGTTGGGCCAACTAAAAACAAGTGTTTTGGACTAGGAAAAGTTATTCGAATTTAGGGTAAGGCCCATGAGAGGGGTTTGGGATCAATTTGGAAAATTGGGCCATAATTGGGACTTGGTTGATTATTTGGTTTTGGGCCTTTTAGATTGTGAGTTTGGGCCTTAGTCTTCGACCAAACTAGATGAGGGGTAAAATGGTCTCTTTACCCCAAGTTAGGATTGTTGGACTTATGGTTATGAATTTTAACCTAAATGTTAATTGTGTGTTTGTTTTGGTATTGTTTAGCTCGGGGATTTGTTGGACCAGTAGCCAGAGATTTTTCAGTGAAATTTAACAGTCGAGGTGAGTTTCCTCACTGGGTTTAGTGGGTCTAAAGCACCAATGCTGGACCTTGTTGTTTATGTTAGGATGCTAGGAGTCTGCGTGACCCTAGCATGTGTTATGTGCTACTATGTATATTGGGCAGGGCTCGATTCCGGGCGAGGCCTGATGTTAGGGTATAAATGTTGTAATAAGTCGAAGTGTTAGTTGTATGGTTACGAAGGATCTCTAATCTTCGTAAGTAGAGTCTTCGGATGTAATGTTATATTTACTAAGGCATTTTAATGAATAGTCTGAATGTCTAGTCCTTAGTATTTTGTTATGCTTTTGTACTCCTATAAATAGAAGACTGTACTGAGTGAGTACTTAACTTTCACATATTCTTTACAGAGAATTCCTTTGTACTCTGTAAAATCAAAAGCATAATATGAGCTGATCAACTATTATATTTACTCTCGTGTTCATCGTATTTCTTCTTTCTTAATTCTTATGTGAATTGATCTTTAAACTCGATTTCAAATCTCATCAATTGGTATCAGAGCAGGAATCCTTCTGTGATCTGATTTTAATTTGATCAAAAAGGTTTTTGAATCTACTTTTTGATTCAAAAAGTTTCCGTCCTTTTTGAATTTGAAAATTTCATCTAGATCTCAATCTAGGATTTGATTCTGCAAAAATATTTGTTAATCGAGTGTTCGGTGTGTAATTCTAAATTGAATTATACAATTTGATTTTCAAAATTCTCAAAAGTTTAGTATCATCTTGAAGTTTTTGTCCGTACAACAATGGCGTCATTCAATCTGAATTCGATGACATCATTTTCTCATTTGCTTGGATCATCCATAAAAATTCCAATGCTTATTCCAGAATATTATGATCAGTGGGCAGATCGTATGGAAGATTACTTGAACGGATTGGATGAAGAATTATGGAAATGCGTCTCAGGTGAAATCAATCAACCTGCACAAGTTCAGCCAATCGGCATGTCTTCAAGCAGTTCAGAAGTTGATAATCAAACCGATCGTTTAAAACGTCTGGAGAAGAAATGCATGAGGGAATTAAGAGGTGCATTGCCTCCTGTTGTGTACAATTATGTCAGAACATGCAAAATAGCTAAAGAAATCTGGAACAATCTCAAAGACAAATTTCAAGGGAGTGAAAAGACGAAGATCACATCTGTGAAACAATGCCTGGTAGAACTCAAAGATTTCAGACAGAAAGAAAATGAGTCTATTGAAGCATACTATGATAGGCTCAACGAGTTAATCTATCGTTGTAATCGTTATAGTATAATAAGGTCACCAATGGAGTACAATTTGATATTTGTAATGGGACTTCGAAAGGAGTGGAGAAGTGTGAGCATGATGGTGAAAAATCAACAAAGTTTTGATACTTCGACTTTGAATGACTTGTACAATCAATTAAAATCTCATGAAAATGAAGTTAATGAAATAGCTGAAGAAGCTATAGCAAGTCTTGGTGGTCCTTTGGCTCTAGTTTCGAAGGTTTCAGAAAGAGAAAGTGAAAAATTGAAGTCTGATGAAGAAGAAGGTTTTTTGATGAATTCTGATGATGAGGCTGTTGCTTTTTACTCAAACAATAGAGTAAAGAAATTTTTTAAGAAACCTTTTAATCCAAAGAAATCATCAGATTCGAAGGGTAGTTTTGAGAACAAAAACAAACTGGATGAAAAGAAAATAGAAATGAAGACAAATTCGAAGAATGAGATGGAGCAAATGAAGATGCTATTGAAAGGTGATACGGGGATCAATTGTCATTATTGTTATGGAGCAAATCATTTGGCAGTAGATTGCCTGTTGAGGACGAAGGAAGAAAAGAAGAGTAAAACAAAGGATGAAGCTTACTACACTGAGAAACTGGAGGAAGTAAAGAAGAAAGCGAAGAATTTGTCATTGGTGGCTCATGGAGAAACTGAATCGGATGGCACATATCAAATATGGTCTTCGGGTTCAGATGATGAAGAGATGAAAAATCCAACTCATGGAGCTATGTATGCAAAAATGGAAGAGGATTCAGATGATGAACAGACTGACGAAGTGTGTGGGCAATGCTTCGTTTCGAAGACTATTGACAGGTCGCCCATGACTACCAAGGTACGTAACATTCTTGAATCTTTTAACATTCCAGTTTCTGCATATAATTCTGAGTTAGTATCTTTTGATGAAACTGTTACTTACTTTGATTCAATCATTGTGTCTGCTAGCAATGAAGCTAAAAAGTTAAGTGATCAATTACTAGAGACGAGAAAAATGTTGGATTCAAAAGTCACTAGGATTGATTACTTAGAATTGCAAGTTTCAAATATCATGGAGGATAGAGAAAAATTAGGAAAAGAAATAAACTTGTTGTTAGCTCAGAGAAATGTTTTTTGTAATTCAGCAAAAAGATTGTATGGAAAATTAACTGAGTTACATCATTCGTGTGAAATAAGTAAGGAACAACATAGAAAATTACTACCATTTTTAGCTTATGATAGAGCTAAGGTTGATAGTATTTCATATGATTGTGAAAAAGAAATTTCTGATTTCAACAAAGTTCCAGATGATAGGTTTAGATATGGAATTGCAAAAGTCGAAGATTATCTTGATGCTAATGATTTAGTAAAAATTGTAAATGAAACCTTAACTAAATCAGAACAACTTCGAATTTTGAAAAAGACTGAGAATTCTACATCTAATAGTGAAACTAATAATGCTAATATTGAAGAAAATTCTGATAATATTAGTGAAATTAGTGATTTAGAAGATGTAGATTGTTCACAGTTGTCTGTCATAAATGTTGCAAATTCATTTAAAAGGAAAGAAAAATGTGACGATTTATTAATGAAAATTGAAACTAATAAACCCTCAACTTTGAAAGTTTGTGATATGGAATATGTGGAAATACATGAGAGTCAAACGGATGATAGTGACAATGAAGAAGAAAATACAAATTCAAAGCAAAGTCAAAGGTTGAAAGAAATTGAAATTCCTCGAGTGGTTGTTGATCAAGTCCATTTGGATACACAAGAATTTGAGAAAATTCTTAGTGAAAAAGGTGCTCATTATCTTGAATTGAATACTGTTGTTTATCCAATCTTCAAATGCACTGATGATATTGTGTTCCCAAATCAAGTCTTCGTAACAACAGGTAATGTTGAAAATATAAAACCTGAATTCAAAAAGATGGTTGTGGAAGACAATATGAAAACATCAAATGAAGGATTCTTTTCAAATCAAAGTACAGTTGAAAATAATCTTACAAAGAATTCATATAAATTTCAACATCATAAACCAAAAAGAGTATGGATTGAAAAGTCAAAAGTTGAAAAGAAGGAAGTTGTCTCAACTGCAAATATGTTTTCAAAGCACGAAGATGTTAAAACTGATGTTAAAACAATTAACAAAGTGATAAAATTAAATTCAAAAGAATTTAAAGCTCAAGTTGAAATTTTTTCAAAGGAAAATAATATTTCGATACGTCAAGCAAGGAAAACAATTTTTTGGCAAACTGTTGAACCATCAAAAATGAGATCAACAAATTTTTCAAAAAGAAGAAAAGTTTTTAAAGAAAAATCAAAATCTCAAATTTTTGAAGAGAAAAGTGCTTTGTTTTCAAATAAAAATTCAAAAGTTTCATATGAAATAAAATCTACAATACCAAGAAAAGTTTTTCAGAAAAAGGTTGGAAATCAAACTTCAAAGTTTCAAAATAAGACATCTTATCATGAATCATATCTTTCAAAACCAAAAGTTGATTATGTTCCAAATACAGCAAAATGTTATAATCGTTTGAAGAAACAAGCTGACAAAGTCTCATATGCAAAGGGAATAACAACAAAGAGAAATATTGATCATTGGTTGGAAGGAAAAGGAAAGATATACCAATCAAGTAAGTTTTCAAAAGAACAGATACATGAGGCGTATGACAAATATGCTAATCCTTCAACGAATGGCAGTTTATCATCTAAAGAGTCAAATATATCAGTTAAAGTTTGCCAGCCGGTCACAAGAGCAAAAAAGGAAAAATCACAAACTCAAGATGCGAAGGGTGAAATTAGTGAAAATTTGAATAGAATAAAAACTCATATATCTGATCCTTCGAATGAAAATGTTAGATTTATAGACAGTTTCAAAACCAAAGTATATGATTGGGTTAATGGTTGTACTTTACAATTGAATCTCAAACCTAATTTGAATGGACCCAACAAAGCTTGGGTACCTAAATTTTTCTAAATTTATTAATGATAACAAGTGGTATATTGATAGTGGTTGCTCACGTCACATGACTGGGAAGAAGGAAAACTTGCGTGATTTTCGAAGCCTAGAAAATGGAGGAGTGGTTAAGTTTGGTAATAATCACAAATGCAAAGTCAAGGGTTATGGGAAGATAACGAATGGAAATTTCACTATCAATAGAGTTGCATTTGTTGAAGGTTTGCAACACAACTTGATAAGTGTTTCACAACTTGTTGTGGGCACTGGCAATCAAGTTCTTTTTAATGAAGAAGGAAGTGTCATTTCGAATGTCAAGACTAAGGAAGTTTTACTTAAGTCAAAAAGAAAAGGTGATATGTTTACATTGGATATTGTTCCTATTGTAGGCAAACCTGTTGTGTGTTTACTTTCAAAGGCTGCTGCTGATGTTAGCTGGTTATGGCACAGGAGATTATCACATCTCAATTTTCGAAACATCAACAAACTTGTCATACAAGATCTGGTAAGAGGTTTACCCATTCTTAAATATGATAATGACAGTTTGTGTGCATCTTTCGAAGTAGGGAAACAACACAAACAAGGTCATCCAATCACAATAGATTCGAAGATTGTTGAACCCCTTGAACTCCTGCATATAGATTTATGTGGTCCTTCAACAGTTGCTACTCTTAACAAGAAAATGTACATTTTGGTAATAGTAGATGATTTTTCAAGATTCTCGTGGGTTTATTTTCTCAGGTTAAAATCCGAAGTTCCACAAATGATGATTGATTTTATCAAAAAGATGGAAGTTTCATTGAAGAAAACAGTTCGAAAAATTAAAGTGATCATGGAACTGAATTCAAAAATCATGTCTTCGATACATTTCTAGTGGAAAAAGGAATTTCGCATAATTTTTCATCTCCTTATACACCACAACAAAATGGTGTAGTTGAGAGAAGAAATCGATCATTATGTGAAGCTGCAAGAACAATGTTGGCATTTTCAAATTTACCTCAATATCTTTGGGCTGAAGCTGTTTCAACTGCGTGTTTTACTCAAAATCGATCATTTATTCATAGACGGTTTAATGTTACTCCTTATGAAATCATCAATAATCGAAAACCTAATGTCAAATTTTTCCATGTTTTTGGATGCAGGTGTTTCATAATGAATCTCAAGGATAATCTTTCGAAGTTTCAAACAAAAGCAGATGAAGGAATTTTCTTGGGATATTCACACAATTCAGTTGCTTATAGAGTGTTAAATAAGCGAACTCGCAAAGTCGAAGAAACTTTTAATTTGACATTTGATGATCATTACATTAAAAATTCTAATCATAAATTTGTGAATTATCCTATTTTGCAAAATTCTTCAAATATAGATGATTCAATTGAAATGAATGATGTTGATTATGATTCGATTTTCGGTATTTCAGATCAAGCAATTGATGCAGAAAGAAACGCAACTGATAATCAAACATCAGAAAATTCGAAGTATAACAATGATTCAACTTCAAATTTGAATCTAAACCCAAATGCACAAGCTGATGATCCAGTGGAGGGGGAGCACTTGGATTCAAATACTTTTGTTGAGGGGGAGTGTTATAGTGAACGAGATAACATGTCAACAAATGTTAGTGTCGAAGAGGAGAAAATTCTTGAAGAAGAACCGATCAGTGAACCAGAGCAAAATATCGAAACGGAGTCAATCATCGAGGGGGAGCTCATACTAGAGAATGATCCAATTCTTGAAGAAGAACATTTTGATGATGCTGATGATTCTATTTCTATAAATGGATCAGAAACAAATGTAATGTTCGAAGATGCACTTTTGGAATTTGATCCTAATTATCCACCATTGGATAAATGGACAAGAAATCATCCAAAAGATCAAATTCTTGGTGATCCACAAGCAGGAATCATGACAAGAGCACAACTTCATGCACCAAATGAGGTACTGAACAATCATCAAGAGTTCTGCATGTTTCATGTTTTTATTTCCAAAATTGAACCAAAGACAGTTAAGATTGCAATGGAACACTCTGAATGGGTTGTTGCTATGCAAGCTGAATTGTCTGAATTCGAAAGAAACAAGGTTTGGAGATTAATTCCAAAACCTGATGATGTGTCAGTTGTTGGACTTAAATGGATTTATAAAAACAAAACTAACAAAGATGGAAACATTATTCGAAATAAGGCTAGACTTGTTGTTAAAGGATATTCTCAACAAGAAGGAATTGATTACGAAGAAACATTTGCCCCTGTCGCAAGACTCGAGGCTGTTCGTATTTTTCTGGCTTTTGCAGCTCATAAAGATTTTGATGTCTATCAAATGGATGTCAAATGTGCATTCTTAAATGGAGAACTTGAAGAAACGGTATATGTTGAACAACCTCCAAGTTTTATAAACTCAGAGCATCCTGATCATGTTTATATTTTAGATAAATCTGTATATGGGTTAAAACAAGCACCAAGAGCATGGTATGCAACTCTAACATCATTTTTGAAACAATCTAAATTTAAAAAAGGTTCAGTTGATCCCACTTTATTTCGAAAGAAAATTGGAAATCATCTGATGCTTGTTCAAATTTATGTTGATGATATAATTTTTGGCTCAACTGACCCTGCTTTATCTAAAGAATTCGAAGATTTGATGAAAAGCAAATTTGAAATGAGTATGATGGGCAAAATTAATAACTTTTTGGGTTTGAATATTAGAAAAAATAGGGAAGGCATATTCCTTAATCAAGAGAAATATACGAAGAATTTGTTGGAAAAGTTTGGAATGACAAATAGCACAAGGTTACGAATACCAATGGCAACGGGCATAAAGCTAACTCCTTCGTTAGATAAATATGCTGTTGATATTACTTTATATCGAAGCATGATTGGGTCTTTATTGTATTTAACTGCAAGTAGACCTAATATTATGTATTCTGTTTGTAATTGTGCAAGGTATCAATTAAATCCACGTGAACCACATCTCACAGCAGTAAAGAATATTTTCCGATATTTGAAAGGTACTACTTCGTTAGTATTGTGGTATCCTTCGAAAACAGGGTTCTTTGTACAAGCTTATTCGGATGCGGATCTTGGAGGATGCAGTCTTGATCGTAAAAGCACAACTGGTGGGTGTCAATTGCTAGATGGAAAGCTGGTCAGCTGGCAATCGAAGAAGCAAACATGTGTTTCAATATCAACCGCTGAAGCTGAATATGTTGCTGCAGCT
Organism: Lactuca sativa; assembly: GCF_002870075.4. NCBI lineage: Eukaryota > Viridiplantae > Streptophyta > Magnoliopsida > Asterales > Asteraceae > Lactuca > Lactuca sativa. Next base: position 5,008,314 of record NC_056631.2, read on the forward strand.
GCGTGTACATCACAAATAATTTGGATTCAAAGTCAATTAAGAGATTATGCAATTAATATGAAAAGGATTCCTTTATATTGTGATTCACAAAGTGCAATAAGAATTTGTCATAATCCTGTGCAACATTCGAAGACCAAGCACATTGCTCTTCGATATCATTTCATCAAAGATCATGTTGAAGAAGGAAATATTGAAGTTCATTTTGTAAAAACAATGGACCAATTGGCAGATATTTTTACAAAGACTTTGGATGAAAAATCGTTTCTTCAGATCTTAGATGGATTGGGAATGATTGATGGAAATTCTCTTCAAACTGATAAAAGCGAAGAGTGATGGGTCTGAATCATTTGGTGTATGGACAGAAAGAATGATTCAGTGTTCAGAGGTTACTGTTCATGGTCAACGCTTCGAACGCTTTGCATTCGGAAGTTTTTTTTAATAATCAAAGGTTACTGTTATTGGTCAACGCTTCGAACGCTTCGCATTCGGAAGATTTACTTCTTATTGAAATAACAAAATCAGAGATTACTGTTCAAGTCAACGGTTCGAATGCTTCGTATTTGTACACATTTCAACTAAGGTTAGATTTTTAGTTTGTTTAATTTTTTTTATGAAAAACCTGAAAAATCAAAAATATTTTCTTTTATTGAAAAATCAAAAATCCAAAAAGATTTTGTTTCAGTTTGTCTTTAATTTGTCTGAAAAATTTCAAAAATACCAAAAATATTTTTTATTTTTTTCGGTTTTAACATGTGTGTTGTGAGTTTTGTCAAGTTTCAAATACAAAGGATTCATGCAACTGGTTTTGAACGAAAGGTATGATCTCGATACACTTTGGATTAGTTAGGATGTCCCTAGAAGCATGTTGCTGCATGTTGTCTCAAGCCTCGTATGATTCTATGTATGGGAAATGAAAGCCTTGATGAAATTATCTCATGAAAATTTCTTCCTAACAAGGCTTGTATTTGCATAAATCAACAAGAGCTACCTTACTCTTCTCAAATGAGTTAAGAGTTTTCTGTTTTGTCCATTATAACAGAGGTACCCTTCGATTCTTATCCAATCTTTTTAAACCAAACAATTCTTACATTCCAAATATTCGAAGCAATTTGTCCTTGAGGTCTTTGATCAAACCAATCAAAACCTAGACAAATCACAACTCTGTGTTTATGATCTAATATCATGAGTCCGTGATAGAAGTGAAATCCAAAATCTTATAAACCTTAAGGAATTGACGGGGAACCATGTTCCAGATCTTATGAAGCTTTTGCTTCAGTACCTTTTATACTCCAAATCCTATTCATTTCTTTTGAGTGATCTTAATCAAACATTCGAAAACTACGATGTTTGTTCCCAACAAGATCCAGCATAAATGTTTTTATGAATACGATTTCCGTGTGAGTATATTTTCAAAATCATAGTTACTTTGAATATCATTCGCAACCAAGTTGTCACTGACTACATTGGTCATACAACTAATTTTGTTTACAATTCCTCACCTTATTTTAAGGCTGATATGTAACAAAATTTTCGAAGCCACCCATTTGACCTATAAAAGAAACCCTTCGAAACTTCTCTACAAGTTATCGATTGTAATTCACGGGAAACCAAACAAGCTGTTAATTATCTCTCTTGATAATTTTCGAAGATATCTTTTCCTGGGATAATATTGTTTTCGTGTCAAAAGAAATCGTTGACATCACAAGTTTTCAAAAGTTTTTTTTTATCCTTGTTTCTCATCTAATTTCTTTTGGAACACAGCATACACGAAATCCTTGAGGTTTGAGTAACACCAACTTAAACTGACGATTTCGAAATTCTGGCAAATGACTTTGCTTTTTAAACCTCAAAGTGAAAGAGCCTAACCTCTATTCCGAAGGTATCCGACGGTTACAATTCTTTTGGGGAATACCAAACTGTCCTATCTCTTGATGACGCATGGTGTATGATAAGCGTGTAAGGCGTGTTGACAGTTACGATTGTTACTTTTTGATGAGTACATTCCGTTTTTCAAGGTGCCATGTCAGCAAGCATTTAATGCATCCCGCTTCAAATTCAAAATTCTAGGGTTACATATAAAAGGGCAAATCAGAACTCCATAACACTTTACGCGATCAAACTTTCTGAAACACAAAAACTCTCTGTGCAATTCATCTTCTTCATACGTTCTTTACTCCAATCATCTTCAATGGCGACTACTTCATCACCAACTACAGATGAAATCATTAGTGTTCCGATTCTGAAGATCTAGGGTTCCAACTACCAAGTCGAATCGGATTTGTCAAAATATTCGGAAGAACTACACATGCTTGTGGTTGCTTTATAGAATTCTGTTTTGTCTAAAGAAATGTTTGACTCATTTGCTGCTCCAATGTCCTGGTTATCAAAGGCAGGTTCTACGACATCATACAACAAAGAGACTGGGTGTGTTGAATTCACAATGGTCATAGATACAAGAATTAGGGTCTCAAAGCGGTTGTTTTGCAAGATTTTGGGAATTCCGAATTCTGGTCCGTTTGATGAACTTACTTCTTCACAAGTGGTGTATATGTTCAATGAGATGGGTCACCAACCTCCATTGACTCGTATTAGTGACTTCAAGAAGTCAGGGTTACCAACAATTTGGAATTTTTTGTTTGGCATCTTTCTTAGATGTCTTACTGGAAGAACTGTGGGGTTGGATAAAGGAAGGATGGAGGTCTATGCAATGGTAGCTGGGCTATACTACGATTTGCAGGTTGATTATTCTGAGCAGTTATGGATAGAGTTCATCACAAGTATTTCGAAGACTAGTGCTAAGCAAGGAATTTCTTGTGCAAGATATTGGAGTCTGATAGTTCAATATGTCTATCAGAAGGAGAAAATCGAAGTTCCGGATTACGAAGAGAAAGCCGTTTTTCATATATATGGGAGTCCGAAGGAAGTACATGATGATCCGACTATTTTTACCACAGTTGCTCGCATTCCGGATGCTATGCTCAAGAAGGTGGATCCCACGAATAATGTGTTGGTGTCATATTTACAATCAATTGACACAACCGTTGTTACTGGGATGTTACAACAACATATAAAGAAAAAGTCAAAGAAATCAAAGAAGACAGAGGGTGGGTCTTCAGAACAAGGGGTAAAAGCAGAACAAAAGAATCAGGAGCTAATCGTTACATCTCGAAATGTCGAAGAGGTGTCTCCGGTTTTAACCTCAGTGGCTGATACACCGGTTATCGAAGCCTCTCCATCTAAAGAAACGATTCCTTCGAAGACGGGGGTTTTTCGAAGAATAAAGATCAAAAGCAAATCTCAGTTGGTAAAGAAAACTCAGGTTACTCATCAAGGGGTTACTGTTCGAGAAATTCCAGCTTCGGTGTCTTCATCTTCTAAGAAGCGAAGGGCTGAAGATATGGCGAAATTTTTGAAGAAAACCCAACGTATCGAAGAAGTGGATCAAGTGCCTGAGACTCCCGAAGATGAAATTCCAAAAGAAGAAGAAATTCTTCAGTCTACAGAAATCTCGAAGCCTGCTGATATAAAGCTCATTGAATCAACGTCTCTACCACAGGTTACTTCAACAACTGATTCTCCTACATTCCAATCTATTATGGATCAACCCTTCACCACCATATTCTCTACACAATCAACTGATCCACCAAATCCATCATCACCTGTTACTGAAACCATGGCTATTGATGAGGAAACTGATAACGAAGGGTTTGGAGGAACATTCGAAGCTCTTTCCTTTGATAAAGCTGAAGAAGATTTTCCTGACCATATGCTGATGATGATGAAGCAGTTCAAGATATTGAATTCAAAATTGAATTCTATATTGCAATCTCAAGCGGATGTAGGAAGTGCTGGAATCAATATCTTGGAAGTTGATTCTCTTATGAAGGAAATGGAAAGCAGGGTGATTTCGAAGACTTCAGGGCTAATACGTGATTCTGAAAGCCGCATTCTTGAGAAGACTGATCAAACTGATAGTTCTATGAGATCTGATTTTCTGAAAGAAGTAAAGGATTTGAAGACTGTTATGAAAGAGAGACATGTGCTCTTCGTACAGGAAGTGAAGAAGGTTCGAGAAGACGTTAATATGTAGATTTGTGAACTTCGTGAAGAAATGACAAAGGAAGTTCAGCATATTCAACAGGGGTATGAATCAGCACATCAGAAGATCGATATCATTTTTGATGCGGTTGTTCAATGTGTTAAGATGTTCGAACAAGTAAATCCTCAGATGATCTCTCTTTCAGCCACAGAAGAACAACATTTTGGAGAGTTGGTGAAGCTGCTGAAAGAACTCAAAGAAATATCTTCGAAATCATCTTCTCCAATTATCTCTCAAGAATTTCTTTCTCATAAATTCATTCATTTCGAAGCCATTCTTCAAAAACACCTTACTCCATTACTTCGAATTTCAAGCCTTTTGCCGAATGTATCAGATGCCCCACCTGCTGTCACATGGGTGCAAGGGGGAGAAAAGGTTGGTCAAGCAAAGGCTGGGGAACATGAGAAGATATCTGAAGATTCGAAGGTGGTAGGAAAAGTTTATCCTTCGAAAGTTATGGTTAAACCAACAATAGTTTCAGCTGCTCTAGTCATTTCGACTGTGACTACAACTGTTCCAATTTCAAGACCTAGTACAAAAGGTATTGTAATTGAGAATGTAGTTCCTTCGAATGTATCTTCGTCAAAGAATGCAGCTCCTTCGAATGTTAAAGACAAAGGAAAAGGAGTCATGGTTGAGAAGACTAACAAAGAGAAGAAAGCTGAGGTGGCAGCTGAAGTTGAAAGAATGAGGCATGTGGAAAGTATTATGCGACAAAGAGCTCTTGAAGGTTCGAATGTTGATAAGGGAGATCCTTCGAAATTGTTCAACTACGAAACTATTGAATCAAGGGTGATGTTCGATCATATGTATTCGTTTGAAAAGATTCCGAAGAAGAGTTTTGTGGTGACAAATACTGATTTTGGTCAACTTGACTTTCCGATCAACGAGATGATGTTCGTCATGCCACAGTTTAAAGTAGAGACAAAGTCTATGGATGTCGAAGAAGGAAAGAAGATGAAGATAAGATTTCATGCTGTGTTAGCAAAGGCTCAAGAAGAAGTTTGGTACTTGGAGAAGATTAAGAAGGTGATATCCATAAAAAGGGATGTTATTTTCGAAGGAAAGCTTCAGAATTTGAAATATGTTGTGACAAGAGCAAGTGGAAAGATACAAGAGTTCACTGTGGCGGACTTTCCATTGATGAACACTTACGATCTCATCAATGTTGCTCTGATTCTTAAAGACAAGTCCTTCTCTTTTCTCCAAGAAACAGAACCAGATGTTTTCAGTCTTGGGTGTAGGCACATAAAGATTTTCTTGGACAATTATTTCGAATGCTTAGCTCAAACTGATGTCGAACTTGCTACTGTTAAAGGCATCGACATTACAGCACCAATGGCTCCTACGAAGAAGCAGGTTGAGTTGAAAAAGTATGAAGACGGAGAAATATGTTTAAAGCCATTGGGGATAGTCTTCGCAGGAAAAGATAAATTTGGAAGAGCCAAGAACTTAATTGTTCGTATGAATCATTGCAAGAAGAATTCAGAAGGAGACAAGAAGGAGATAAAGAAAGTTATCTCTTGGTACATGGAAATCCGAAGAGTGCTGATGTATGCTGTTCAACTACTAACTTCATGAAGACTTCGACCTTTATTCCAATGGGGGAGATTGTTAGGGTATAAATGTTGTAATAAGTCGAAGTGTTAGTTGTATGGTTACGAAGGATCTCTAATCTTCGTAAGTAGAGTCTTCGGATGTAATGTTATATTTACTAAGGCATTTTAATGAATAGTCTGAATGTCTAGTCCTTAGTGTTTTGTTATGCTTTTGTACTCCTATAAATAGGAGACTGTACTGAGTGAGTACTTAACTTTCACATATTCTTTACATAGAATTCCTTTGTACTCTGTAAAATCAAAAGCATAATATGAGCTGATCAACTATTATATTTACTCTCGTGTTCATCGTATTTCTTCTTTCTTAATTCTTACGTGAATTGATCTTTAAACTCGATTTCAAATCTCATCACCCGATGATTGAATCGTATGCAATTGTTTATGATCATTGAATGTGTTAGCATGATTAAGTGATATTTATTGTATGTGTATAGTGGGAGGGGCCCAATGTCAGGCGGGGCCTAAGAATAACAGATCTGTATACCGAGCGGGGACCGATGGAGGGCGGGGGCCCAGTATGTGATTTATTATGTATGGTATGAGATAGTTTGGAAAACTTGCTAAGCTTTGTGTTACCATTTTCAGGTACTTTTGGTTCCAAGGGGAAGAGCTCGGGTTGACTAAATTGCACACACCACATGGATTTCGCTTTTGAGATATCACTTTGATTGATATGATGTTTGATATACTTATTTTCATTTGGGTTGTATGTATAATGTTTTTGGAATACCGTTTTATTTAAATTAAAAATGAAAATTTTGGATCATATTTTTGGGACGTTACAAGTTGGTATCAGAGCCTTGGTTTGAAGGATTCGGGCACACTCTCAGGTGTGCCTGAACTCAAACTAAGGATTTGGTAAGATTTTTCAAAAAGAAATATATTTTTAAGAAAATGATATTTTCTAAAAGAATGAAGGGTGTAGTGCATGCAATCAACTGAGCTTAAGTAAGTTTTCCCAAACACTACAAGAAAATTTTGATTTAACTACGGAAAAATTCTGTAGCAAAATGATGTAATTCCGTAGCTAAACCTAAATAACTACGGAAGTTGCTACGGAATTTGTCAATGAGATTCCATAGTAAGATTTCTTGTAGCAAAATGTTTAACTACGGAATTATCGTTCCGTAGCAAATTTGCTATGGCCGTTGCTACGACGTCTATCCGTAGCATTTCAACTACGACACACTTCCATCACAATTCCGTAACAATGAATTCTGTAGCAAATTCCGTATCTATTTTGTTCCGTAGAAAATTCCGTAGCCATTTGGTCCATATTAAATTTCGTAGCTAATTGTTCCGTAGCAAATGCCGTAGCCATTTGGTCCGTAGCAAATTCCGTAGCCATTTGGTCCATAGCAAATTTCGTAGCTAATTGTTCCATAGCAAATTCCGTAACTAATTGTTCCGTAGCAAATTCCGTAGCTATTCGTTCCGTAACAAATTCCGTAGCCATTCATTCCGTACCAAATTTTGTAACAACTTTTTTGTAGTCAATTCTATAACAATAGTTCCATACCATTTTTCTATAAAATTTGGTTATTTAACTTGACTTATTATATCAATTTACAAAAATACAATTAATATAAAACCAAAAATAACAAAGTATTTCTATAGAAACTAAAAGAAATATCCAATACATCAAAAGATACATATTTCAAAATCAAAAGTCGCTACAAATTTAATGTAAAACATTATTCGATACATAATATTCTATCATTGATTAATAAAAGTTTTGACCTGTTCACTCAATGTGTTAATGACATTCATTGCTTGTGCAAGTTGTTGTTCAAACTTTGCTTGAACATCCACATTTTTCTGCTGAAACTCTACATTCTTTTTCTGAGCATCCTCATCTTTTTGCTGAACATCCTCATATTTTTGTTGAATATCCTCATATTGTTCGCGTTGTGTCTCAACTAACTTCTTCAAATTCTCAATCTCGACTTTTGTCTCGGCATTATTATCCTCGTTATTCGCGATGCATTTCAGAAGATCCTTTACTAGAACGAATGCACTTTCCATATGATCCAAATCCATATAATCTCTTTTTTCGATCATGCCCCCCAACAACATCATAAAATAGTTTGTCCTCATCAATTTCGTCTCCTATTGCTTCCAACTGATCACATCGTTCCATAAAATCATCCTATAATTTTATAATTGTGTTGAGATAAAACTTATACAAAAAAAAAATCAAAAAAAAAAATTTACATGAAATTATTATAAATAAAACTTACATGAATTTTTTAGCTTTGTCAACTAAAAAAGTCACTCCATCGTGATTCTTAGTGTGTGTATACACAAATAGTTCATGGTGTGCCGGATCATGTCCCCGAAGCTTCTTCTACATATATACAAAAAAAATCAATATTAAAGTAGATTGCTATTTTTACATTTAGGCTTAGATATTTAAAAATGAAAAAATAGCAACTTACTTTTAGGCATAACCCATTTAAAAATCAAATGGAACTAGATTGCTATGATACAAAAGTAAATGAAAGTAGATTGCTATTTTTTGCATTTAGGCTCCACTCTTTAAAAATGAAAAATAAAATAACATACTTTTTAGGATTAGTCCTCTTAAAAATCAAAATGGAACTAGAAAAACTATAACATACAACTAAATGAAAGTACATTGCTATTTTATGTATTTATGCTTAGTCCTTTGAAAATAAAAATGGAACTAGAATGTTATAATATAAAACTAAAAGAAAGTAGATTGCTATTTTATGCATTAGGATTAGTCCTTATAAAAATCAAAATAGAACTAAATAATGGTATTTCTAAATGAAAGTAGATTGCTATAATATAAAATTAAATGAGTACTTACTAAATCAGAAGCAATCTTGGAATGAGAAGCCGATCCATCGGTATGCGTAGAAAGGGCTTGTCCAACAGCTACACCTCTACGCTTATTTTTTTTTGTTTTGTTCTAATTTCTTCTTGAACTCTTCAGTATTCCATCTTGCAGTCTAGGATGTCCACACTTCTGATGTTATATTAACAGGTTTTTTTAGAGTCGACTTTTACCATTTTGAGCTTATATTGTAGATATATTGTCTATATCTTTCCTTTGCCTTATTTTCCCAACAAGCCTGGACTAATGGAGTTTTTGCATCATCCCAATAGCACTTTTTCTACAATACAAAATATATAGATGAGTTTTTAAGTTAATGAATACCAATTGCATAAACAAGATACATACATGAAACTCGTCCCAATAAAGGAGTTTTGTCTCGTCGCTTGAAGGTGCCCAACTATACCCATTTAAATCAGCTCTTTCACCAAAGGATTCATAGATAACGGCAGAACATGGGCCCGAAGGAAATAACCTACAAAAGAAAAAATTAACAACATTGTAAAAATCATGAAGCTCAATGTTGATAAAAATGTAAGAATTTGAACTTACTCCTTATCTCACACTCCAATATATAGACCCCATTCAGTCCTGTAGATCCAAGTAAATACTCTTGATGTTGAACGCCAACATTTTCCTTAACCGATTCACTACAATTTGTTGTGGATGTAGGTACAGATGATGTAGTAGATGTAGGTACAGATGATTGGATAGATGTAGGTACAAATGATTAGGTGGATGATGTAGGTAAGAATGACTGGTTGGATGATGGAGGTATGGATGATGCATGTGTTGATAATGTGGCACCCATAGTACCAACATGTGAAACAAATGCTGGGGTAGATACAGTACCAACAGATGATAATGTGGTACGAGATGATGATGACGACAATGCTGGTGTAGATAATGCTGGTGTAGATAATGGGACAAATATATTACCAACAGATTTTGCATCATTGGTACGTTTGTTTATGAAACGTACACTTGTATGCTTTCGTTTTAATGTGTCTCTTAATAAGAATTGTAACATATTTTCTGAAATTTTAAAAACTTAGGAAGTTATAAATATGTTAGATCACAAATATTATAGAAATATCTTACTAAAAATTTAAGCATACTACTTTTTAAAGACATTCAAAATTTAAAAAAAATATTTCATACATAAAGACTATTTGAGTATGATCGATTACTGTTTTACCCTTCACCAACTTAGCACATTATAACATAGTTCAAAGGAATGTTAGGAAGGGAAAAAAGGGGTGTCGAGATAGTATACACAAAATGAGGCCATTACTCAAATCATTTTAAAAGTGTTAATACACAAAAAAGATATAGGACCAAAAATTCAAAATTATCTATAAAATATTTTGAATTTTATCTAAAATAAAGTTAGAAAAACAATAAAAACTAGAACCCTAATGGAATGATTTCTATGGTTGCACAAAAACTACAATTAAAATTACTACCAATCAATAGGTTTGTTGGTATAAAAGTGTATGCATGTTTGTTTGTTGGTAAAGAAAGACCTTTCCTGTAGTACTCCCAATCAATAGGTTCTGGCTTCTGCATTCTCCAACAAGAAAAATCATTAATTGATATATTATGAATGCTGATTATAAAGATATTTCATATACTTGAGATGCCAACAGTAGAATTTCAAGTCTCTAAATTAGACGACAACAGTAGAATAGAAGAAACAAGCATAGAAGAGTCAGGTAATTTTAAACCTAGAAAATTATATCAAATGGCAAATAAACTTCCACAGTTGAATGACATTGATTTAATTGGGTAGATGTTTGTTGCTATTTTTCTTTATAATATTTTTTACAGGTATTTATATCCAAGAACTCAGGACATGGTGCTGCACAACTTTTTAATGTTGTTGCACATAAGCAATTACAATAAGGGAAGAACTTGTTTTGAGATGGAGTATAGGTTACTTGGAAAGGGTGATGTTTCAGAAATTAGAATTGCCCTAGGAAAGATCATCTTGAAGATGAAAACAAACAGTTTACTGAAGAATCTGATTCAAGATTATGGCTACTTAATGATGCCCATATGAAGCAGAAATGGAGCACTAGAAAGAAGCAAAATATAGTAGTTACATAGGTAAAAAATATTAAAGATGAAGAAGTTTTTACAGTGGAGAAGGCAGAAGAGATGAACACATATGAATCTAGAATCCAGAAACTTGAAAGCACAATTTACCCCTTCAGGAAACAGATTGTTCATATGAAACCCTTAAAACCTGTTAGTCTATTACGAATGCTTTTGTTCCACCAATTTACCAATTTTAGCACCATGAAGAGAAAGGAGATACAAAGAAAGTTTCATGATTCCCTGATTAACATGCTCTATACTCCACCTTCGCCACCACCTCCTGAGAACAAATATGATCGACAAACCCTCGATTTAGCCCGGGAAATCGCCAATTAAGATCATCATCGTATTAGTGGGTTTAACTTTTGATTTTATTTCGTTTATGTGAACACAAATTGAAGCTACGTTCTGAGAAATCTGTCTATACACTTGACACTCTGAATTTTCGAAAATTTTATAGATACAGATGAATTGGAGAGAGAAACGGAAACGAACTTCTCAGCGTCAAGCGAGGAAGATGATGAATTAGGGTCTCAAAAGCTCACAAGAGCACAGAGGAAGAGACTTCGAACAAAGAAACTCAAAGAAGCTGCTTCCCACCGCAGACAGATTATCGGACTGGAATTGCCTCCTACAGTCGATGATCAAAATTGCATGATTTGTAGCTCTCTGTTCTTGTATCCTAATTTAACTCTCGATCAATCTTATATGTATATAGATATCATATAATCAAGCAAAATAAAAGGATAATCAAAGCGAAACAAATTCATAAAAAAGTGAAATTATCAGCTATTAAATATAGAAGAACGGAGAAGAATGTTACCTGGTAGGGACGATCGAGAAAAATCTACTTATAGAGTGATGTCCGATCGATAATGGCGTTTTTTACCCTAGCAATTTTCCGAGATCGACAATTTTCAGATTTGGGATCGACATAGTTTTTGGAACAACGACACGATCGACTGTTTCCTGATTTGGGGAAGAAGTATATTTGGATCATGTGATTTGACCCATTTGCCCTTAATAAAATTACTTCTTTCTCAATTTTCTGCAGTTTGAACCTTCCAATTGAATACTTCTATAGGGGATGAGGGCGAGCTGCGTGTAAAGGAACTAGACGAACTTATAACTTCTGTAGGGGCAATTACAGAAAATCAACCATTGTTGGGGAAGGATGGGCTGCAGGAAGAAAGTAAAGAACAAACATGTATGAAATTTTGGTGTTTCATTTTTATTTATTACAGAAAAACATAATATAGAAAGCAAGAGAGATAATGTTTCTTACATTTCTCATCGTATTTTTATTTATAAGTTGTTATCTCTAATAACTTATTATCTATTTATGTTATAATAAGTTGATAGTAAAAATGTTAATTAATTATTCCTTAAAACCTTGTTTTTGCAGGCGAAGTGAACAACAATATTGATGCAACTCAAGCAGTGGCTGTGGATCTTTCTTTAAGCAATTTTTCCGAAATTTAAAGCAATTAATTAGTTAATGAAATAGGTAAGATGTGTTTTTTTCATCTTATGTTGAGGCAAACTGAGTTAAATACCTTCATTCATTGTTGATACATTTTAGCTTGATTATATGCATTTGAATCTATCTTGTTAGTTTTGGAACAATTGGTCTTCCATTTATTAAGATTTTGAGAGGGTTTTCTTATGCGATCTTATTCTTGTGATAGATTTTAATTGTTGATAGTGAATATGAATCAATGGTCATGAAGAGTTTATTTTATTTTATTTTTTCTGATTGAAAGTGATGGGGATTTTGAACAATTGATGTTTGGGTAGTAGCAAAATAGATATGTCGACTGGATTGGATAATAGCAAAATAAATAATCATTTGTTATTTATTATTGTTATAAAACAAATAATATATATATATATATATATATATATATATATATATATATATATATATATATATATATATATATATATATATATATATATATATATATATATATATATATATATATATATATATATATATATCACTTTATTGAAACGTACATCTTTATTCATTCGGTCACTTTACTTATACAAGTGAAGAAAAGAAAAAGTTCTTTCATAATTGTTTTTATAACCCATCTTAGAATTTGTAATCGTGAGTATATTTATATCTACTTTCAAGAAGCAAGAAGTTGATATAAAAGGGAAAACGTATGCCTAAAATAACAAAATGCCAATTGTTTCTGGTTGCAAATGAGAGAACACATAAGCAAAATTACCTCTTGAAATCGGAAAGCTGTGAGTAGCAACAACAGGTGTGATGGGTGGTGAGCAACAGCGGCGGCTCTATGAGAGAGGGAGAGATGCAATATTTTGAACGTGATACCTCTAATTTGAGGTTGGGGAAGAAGTAGATTTGTGTAGATTTACTAATTTACCCTTATTAAAACATTCAAACAAACGTCATGACACAAGTTCATTAAACCATTTTTTTTACTAAAAAACCAAAATAAAACAAATTAATTCATTTTTTTTAAACAACAGGTAAATAAATTTTGATTTAGGGATAATAATTTCCAAAGCCTTAAAAATATGGGGATAATTTTATTATACAAAAATTAGCAAATGTATGTCATCAAAATCTAATTGTATTTATAATGTAAAAATAATATTATAATTAAATTTTCAACAGAATTAAAAATAATATTTTATTTTTGTTGTTGAGTTTTCAAAAATAATTGTGTATTTTTAATATATATTTTTTTCAATAATCTTCTATATTTTGCTACGGAAACATATTCCGTAACTATTTAACTACGAAATTTTCCGTAGCCAAATACCTATGGATTTTGATTTCGTAGCTATTTTGCAAATTCACCTTTTTGTAACAAGTTCCATAATAGATTAGCTACAAAATTTTATTTTGTGACAAATTTTCCTAGCAAAATAGCTACGGATCTTAATTCCATAGCTAACTAGATACGAATTTTTATTTTGTAGCCAATTATGTAGCTAGTTATGTAGCCAACTAGCTACATACATGGATTTTGTAACAAGTTTCATAGAGAACCTGCTACAACCAAAAAACTTGTAGTATTGTTTATAGTAAACTAGCTACGGATTTTAATTCCGTAGCAACTATTCAAGATTTAGCTACGTAATGCAATTCCATAGCAATTTTGTAACGACCCAATTTTCACGACCAAAAATTTTGTTTTAAGACATTACTTTAGAAAATATTAATAACTAAAAACATTGTTTGATCAAACCATAACACAAAGTGAACCATGTCTAAAAGCCAATTCATACACCCAATCAAAATATCAGAGTACAAATCCCAGTGAAGCTTGTAAATGCGGAAACCGGAGAGTGTGTGTGTGACATGCTGCTACCGCGTCGGCTCCTTTCCCCTAGCTGAGGAGGTACCTGAAACCAAAACTGAAAACCGTAAGCACAAAGCTTAGTGAGTTCCCCCATCGTACCACATACCATACAAACACATAACATACATACTGCCAGGCTATTCTGGGGTGCCTGACTACTCGGTACGGCCGTTCTGGGGTGCCGTCCTACCCGTGTCAAACCATTCTGGGGTGCTGACTACCCATCGGTCCTAACAACCGATCCTCGGGGACTAGTCCCCTCTTACTACCTTTATCTCATATAACATAACAAGCCAGCATGCAATCATATCATCACGTACTGTCAGACATATCTGGGGTGTCCGACCTACCCTTCGGTCCTAACAACCGAACTCTACAACTATCACATATACATATCATGCCAGCATACAACATATCAGGTAGTAGCAAACCTAGATGATATCACAAAGACAATCATCTAACATACAACTCCTACTGGTGGGCCGACATTGTGGCCGTAGACCCACCGCTACTGGAAGGTAACTCACCTCGAAGTAGCTGCTGATCTGATCGGGAACTGACTGCCTACTGCTGCTGCTGCTACTCCGGAAATCCTCCGGCTGCAATTCCCACAACATACTCAATCAAACACTGCTCACTGACCTTTGGGTAAAATGACCATTTTACCCCTGACCATGCCCTAAGTCAAAGTCAGAGTCAACTTTTAGTTGACCTGACTCGCCGAGTTGGCTTTCCAACTCGTCGAGTTAGGCGACGACTCGACGAGTTCTCCTTCTAAACTGATATTCAAGTCCTTCATCCTACTTGCCGAGTTGTATGAACAACTCGTCGAGTTCATCTTCATCCGATGAACACTTATGCTAAGACTCGCCGAGTTGTATGAACAACTCGCCGAGTCTATTCTTGATCTAAGGAGATTGCCTTGAACTCGCCGAGTTAGGGCATTGACTCGCCGAGTACCTCCATAGATGAGTTCAGCTTCCGACTCACTGAGTCACACCCCGTGACTCACTGCTCACTCGACACTACGAAAAGGGGACAAACTCGGAGACTCGCGAACAGACTCGCCGAGTCACATGAACGACTCGCCGAGTCGTTGCCATGCACCCACTAAATACACAGATTTGCTCGATTCTAGTCCATGCCATTCACAGATCTGGACTTCTAGGACACGAATCATACGTAAAGTTTCAAACTTTACGTGTGGATATTCACCAATATGGATTTTAGGGCTCAAAATGCCTCAAAAGGGTAGATCTAGGGTGAACAAGCAACATGGGGCCATAAAGCTAACAGATCTGAGCTCCTGGAGCTCAATCTTGCGTAGATCTAGAGGCCAATCGACTTATTACAAACCCTCAATCATACACAATCTTGGAAGTGGCTCAAAAATGACTTTTATGGAGCTATAAGCTTAAAACAGAGGGGAAACGAGCTATACCTCAGGGGAAACGTTGGAGTGACACAGAGATGCTTGGACTCCTTCTCCTCTTCCTGATTCCCTCTTCTTTTCCTTCAAAAAAAACTTCAATACACCACAAAACACTTCAAACTCACAAGAAAGCAAGACTAGAGAGAGATACAGGGCTCTGAGGGTGAATGGGGGCTGGCTTGGGGCAGTTAAGTCGTTTAAATAGGGTGCAAACCCCTGAAACTTAGGGTTTCATCCAACAGCTGTGACTCGCCGAGTCCAGGATATGGACTCGTCGAGTCGCCAACTTAAACTTGTCTTGGGTCCCGCCTCCACTCGGCGAGTCGGACCTATGACTCGCCGAGTCCAAGGCTAAAAGAAGGGAAGTACTCAAATAAGATTTACGTACCAGGAACCAGGTGCTACAAATCTCCCCCACTTATTTTAGACTTCGTCCTCGTAGTCTGCTTCTCGATCCTGAAATAGCTCGGGGTAATGCTCCATCATCTCGTCCACCGGCTCCCAAGTCCATTCCGAACCCTTGCGGTGCTGCCATTGCACCTTCACTAGCTCCACCCTCTTGTTCCTCAAATCCTTCAACTTCCTGTCGAGGATTGCGACTGGGCGCTCAATGTAATTCAGGCTGTCATCAACCTGAATATCCTCCAAAGGCACTACTGCTGAATTGTCCACTAAGCACTTCCGCAACTGAGAAACATGGAAAGTGCTGTGGATCTGGCTGAGCTCGGCTGGCAGATCCAACCTATACGCTACCTTGCCCACCCGGGCTACGACCCTGAACTGTCCGATGAATCGCGGGCCCAGCTTGCCCCGCTTCCTGAATCGAATGACGCCTTTCCAAGGCGACACCTTCAGGAGAACCATATCCCCGACTTGGAACTCCAAGTCGGATCGATGCTTGTTGGCATAACTTTTTTGCCGACTCTGAGTAGTCTGAAGCCTGCTCCGGACCTGCTGGATCCTCTCGGTCGTCTTGAGCACCACCTCGGTGCTCCCCATGACCTTCTGGCCAACTTCACCCCAGCATATCGGGGTCCTGCACCTCCGTCCATACAACATCTCGAAGGGAGGGTGGTCGATACTCGCGTGATAGCTGTTGTTGTAGGAGAACTCGACCAGGGGAAGATAGGTATCCCAGCTACCATCGAAGTCTAGCACGCACGCCCGCAGCATATCCTCCAGAGTCTGGATGGTCCGCTCGCTCTGACCATCCGTCTGCGGGTGAAAGGCAGTGCTAAAATGCAGACGAGTGCCCAACTCGTCATGGAATCTGTAACAACGCAAATTTTCAAACAAATTTTTCATTTTTTTTAGACAAAGTATTTCCATTCAAAACAAGGCATAAATAGTTTAAGTATTATGTCAAATACAAATAGTCTAAATCCCAAGATCATAAAAGCATTCTTCAGTGTGTATCGATCACGCCGGCGCCTTCCCACGGTCCTCGCTAGTACCTGAAACACATACATAACAACTGTAAGCATAAATGCTTAGTGAGTTCCCCAATATACAACTTACGCACATACGCCTTTCCAGGCCCTAACCTTCCGGTCCATGTGTCTCAGGGGACTTCCGTCCCTACTGGGTAAACCTTCCGGTCCTACCCACGCCGACCTTCCGGTCCATCACACAACATATTGCCTTCCGGCTCATAACATATTGCCTTCCGGCCCATAATATAATCGCCTTCCGGCCCATAACATACATAGCACATATAACAAACAGCTTACCACATATAACATACATATCACATATCATAGCTGACCTTCCGGTCACACAGTCAAACCCTTCCGGGTACAGTATAGTGAGAAGACTCACCTCGTGAATGCTGAAAGCTAGCAAATCCTGAAATCACTCGTGCACAATCCGACGAGCTACAACCTCCCTATAACATCACATATCCCTCATTAACACTTATATCTTCTAAGTGTGACTATCCCTAAGAAGTCAGACTTAGGTCAACTCTGGTCAACGGTCAACGGTCAACGGTCAACTTGACCGGACTCGGCGAGTACCATGGCGACTCGGCGAGTCTAGACGTCCTCCCCAACTTCCCCTGATGTTCCCTTTCTACTCGTCGAGTATCCCTCTTGGCTCGACGAGATCCTCGTGGAAGAATCGCGGGGCCACCCCGACTCCACTCGCCGAGTCTGAAGAACAGCTTGACGAGTTCCAGTCAATCTCCAAGCTACTCGCCAAGTCTGTTCATCGGACTCGGCGAGTCCATGCCATGCAGTCGATCAAACTGCTTCCTGAGATAAGTTTTGTCCCGAAATACACAAGCATGGGACCTTCTGGACCTATAAAGGTCCTAATACAGGGTTATAGTCGTTTGGGTAACAAAGTACTAATTCATCTAATCACCAAATGGGTTCCATAAACCCTAAATCCATGCACACATCAACATAACAGAAAGAATCCGAAATATTACTTGAATAACGCACTCTCTGTGTCCCCAAACCGCAGAACTCGAATCCCTTGTTGTTCCTTTAGCCAAAACCCTTCTCCTCCTTGCACAACAATTTCTTCAAGGCCCTAATATCCTTCAATCTTGCTCTAGATGCCCACAGCCGTTTAGGGTTCTTCTCAGTCGACTAAAAACGGACAATGACGGCCTATAAGTGCATTATATACGTTCCAAAACCAAACGGCTAGGGTTTCCGCTGAACAGCGTAGACTCGCCGAGTCCATATCTGGACTCGTCGAGTCCAGTCGCGAACCCGCGACCAAGTCTGCGATCCTACTCGGCGAGTCTAGGCTCCAACTCGCCGAGTCCCCTCTTAAATCACCCCAAAAACATAATTTAACAATACCTGAGATTCCGGGCTGTTACAGAATCTCTTCCAAAATCTGGAAGTAAAACGCACATCCCTGTCCGAGATCACCGATACTGGCACCCCATGCCGTGCCACAATCTCCCTGATATAGATGTCGGCCAATTTCTCGGCCGATATGCTCTCCTGAATCGGGATAAAGTGAGCACTCTTGGTCAATCTATCCACGATGACCCAAATCGAATCCACTCCACGTGCGGTCCTGGGAAGCTTCGTGATAAAATCCATCGTGATATCTTCCCATTTCCACAGTGGAATATCCAACGGCTGCATCTTGCCATGCGGTCTCTGATGTTCGGCCTTGACCTTCCTGCAGGTCAAACATCGCTCGACGTACCATGCCACATCCCGCTTCATGCGGGGCCACCAATAATCTAGACGAAGATCCCTATACATCTTCGTTGCCCCGGGATGAATAGAGAATCGGGACTTGTGCGCCTCCTCCATCAAAACCTGGCGCACGCCTCTGTGATACGGCACCCACACCCTATGGTGTAGTGTCAATAGTCCTCGGCTATCATAATCAAAGGAGGAAACCTGACCCACCACATGCTCGCTCTTCCAATGCTCCTCCTTGATAGCCTCCTGTTGAGCCTCCCGAATCTGCTCCAACAGGGGAGTCACCACGGTCATCCTCATGCAAACGTCCCTGATCGGCACCGCCTTGTGGCTAAGCTCATCGGCCACCACATTGGCCTTCCCCGGGTGGTAAAGGATCTCACAATCATAATCCTTCACCACGTCCAACCATCGACGCTGCCTCACGTTCAGATTTGGCTGATCCATGAGGTACCTCAAACTCTTGTGGTCCGTGTAGATGGTACATCGAACCCCATAGAGGTAATGCTGCCAAATCTTGAGGGCAAAAACCACCGTCCCCAACTCCAAATCGTGCGTCGGGTAGTTCGCCTCATGAGGCTTGAGCTGCCTCGAAGCGTAGGCAATGACATGCCCCCTCTGCATCAGTACCGCGCCCAACCCAGAAATAGACGCATCACAGTAAACCACAAAATCCTCTACGCCCTCTGGCAGGGCTAAGATCGGCGCCTCGCACAATTTCTGTCTCAGCGTCTCAAATGCAGCCTGCTGCTCGGGTCCCCACCGAAAGACCACGACTTTCTTCATTAGCCGCGTCAGGGGCACGGCTATCTTGGAGAAATCCTGGATAAATCTCCGATAGTAGCCTGCCAATCCCAAGAAACTCCGAATCTCAGATGGAGACTTCGGAACCTCCCATCTCATCACGGCCTCGACCTTGGCTGGATCGACCAGAATCCCGTTCTGGTTGACGAGGTGTCCAAGAAATTTCACCTCCCGCAACCAAAACTCATACTTGGAGAACTTGGCATACAAGCTCTCCCTCCTTAGGGTCTCCAACACCTCCCTCAGATGCTCCTCATGTTCCTCCTGAGTCTTGGAATAAACCAAGATGTCATCGATAAAGAATATCACAGACCGATCCAGCATCGGTCTGCACACGCGGTTCATGAGGTCCATGAACGCGGCAGGAGCATTGGTGAGCCCAAACGGCATCACCACGAACTCATAATGGCCATAGCGCGTCCGAAACGCGGTCTTCTGCATATCCTCCTCCCTGACCCTCATCTGATGATAACCTGAACGAAAATCAATCTTGGAGAACCAAGATGCTCCCTAAAGCTGGTCAAAGAGATCATCAATCCTCGGAAGCGGGTAACGGTTCTTCACCGTTACCTTGTTCAACTCCTGATAATCTATACACATCCGATGCGACCCGTCCTTCTTCTTCACAAACAAAATCGGGGCTCCCCAGGGCAAACTGCTCGGACGAATAAATCCCTTGTCTAGCAGCTTCTGCAGCTGCGTAGACAACTCCTGCATCTCGGTAGGATCCAACCGATACGGTGCCTTGGCTATCGGAGCCGCACCAGGAACAAGGTCAATCCTAAACTCAACCTGTCGCTCCGGAGGTATCCCAGGAAGCTCCTTTGGAAAAACATCTGTGAAATCTCGGACCACTGGAACCTCGCTCACTGTCGCCTTACCCGCCTCCCGGGTATCCATCACATACGCGACATATCCTGCGCATCCCTGCTGAAGGTAGCGCCTAGCCCTCGCTGCTGAACATACAGCGGGTCCATACTGAGACCTCTCACCATGAATCACTAACTCTCCCCCGCTTGGGGTCCTGACCCACACTAGCTGTTGCGCGCAATCTATCACCGCCCCATTAGGGCTCAGCCAATCCATGCCTATAATCACCTTGTTCCCACGCAACGGAATGGGAACCAAATCTACCAAATAGCGCTCCTCGAACAAACGCAGCACGCAATCTCGAAATACCATCGATGCTTGCACCGATCGATCATCAGCAATCTCCACCTCCAACGGGCAATCTAACTCGCCTGATGACTCATGAAACTTCTTGCTAAGCGCAAGGGAAACGAATGATCGGGATGCACCCGAATCAAATAACACCTGAACTAGGAGGTCATTCACATGGAACGATCCTAATGCATACATATACATACAGAGCACATATCAATAACATAACATCATAAAAATAAGATAGAGGGAAAGAATCATACCCGTCACCACATCGGGTGCGGCGCGTGCCTCCTCGGTAGTCAGCTGAAATGCTCGGCTCCTCACCACTGGAGCCTCTGTCTTGCCCTGTCGGCCATCCGTGATCCGCAGAGTCGCTGGAGCTGGCGCCTTCACCGGCGCTGAGACTGTCAACTGGGGGCAATTGGCCTTCTTGTGGCCCCTCAGGTTGCAGTGGAAACACAGCAACTCTGATGTCTGAGTGACTGCTGCCAGAGCAGTGCAATCCCTGCTGATGTGCCCAGTCTTGCCGCACTTGTAGCAGCCTGATGATCCCATCCTGCACGCCCCCTCGTGCGGCCTGCCGCATTTCCTGCAGCGGCTCGGTCCTGACTGGCCTTTCGGCCTACCATCTGATCCCTTGGGCTTCTTCCCCGAATCCCCTCCTGCCTGACCCTCCTCTAATTTCCGTTTCCGGATGTGCTCCAAATCTATCTCCCTCTCCCTTTCCCTGGCAATCATAGAGTCCAAGGTAGGGCAAGCCGAAAAGCTAACATGCTCCCGGATGTCAGCTCATAGCATATCATGATAACGAGTCCTCCTCATGTCCTCATCACCAGCATACTGGGGCACTAACAAAGCCCTCTCCCGGAACTTGGCGGTGATCTCCGCCACAGTCTCTGTCGTCTGCCTCATGTCTAGAAACTCCCTGGCCAGCTGCTGAAGCTCGACAGCCGGCGCAAACTCTGCCCTGAACCTAGTCACAAAGTCTGACTAGGTCATAGCCTCGATAGCTGAGGCTCCCAACGAGTCACCCACTGACTCCCACCAATCCCGGGCTCGGTCCCGTAAACACCCTGCTGCGTACCTCACCTTCGACCCCTCGAGGCAGAAGCTAGTCAACTGGGCAGACTCGATGTCTGCAATCCATCGCCTGGCAGCAATGGGGTCTTTCACCCCATGGAAATCCGGCGCACCACTGCCCCTGAAGTCCTTGAAGGACAGTGTGCGAGATCCTGACTGGCTAGATGCCATATCACTCCTGAATGCCCGAAGGCGATCCTCCATCAACTCCATTATCCCTTCCTTGATCGACCCAAAGAGAATGGGGGTCGACTCAAGGATGCCTCTGCTGATCTCTGACGCGATGAACTCGCGTAGTCCTTCATCAACCGGCTCGGAACCTGATCCCGAATCTGACCCTTCTCCTGAACCGCCATCTACCGGCCTCGATCGAAGTACCACCATTCTGCAATACTTCACAACAATCATTAGTGATACTGATACTTCCTGAGGGATCACAACTATTTACAAGTTCCCTGGTCTTATCTTGGCCTTCCTTGGTTCGGGTACGGATCCTATGCTTTCAGTAGTACGGGCCCATACTACCTTCCACATCTATCCGTACCTTCTTCAAGGAATGCCTCGACTCCACCAGATCCCTTTCATTACTGCTGATCACTGCTATACTCATCCTAGGCTTGCCCTAGGGAAATCTCTAATTCCACTCTAACCAGTCCTCAGCTGCTGCAGGCCTCCTTGTAATGCCAATTAGCCATTACCCGAATACCATCACATGTGACGAGGCTCAGATAATCCTTCGAGTACCCGACTCGTCCCTACAACGGTTGGACTCAAACAAGAGCTGCGCAGTAGGATCAAATCCGGCACTCTAAGATTATTCAACCCTGATCACATGTGACGTGACGCATTCGCCTAATGGCTAACGCCCATTATTCAGAGTCCCACGTAGCACGAAGCAAGCAACATTCAGATAAGGGTCTTTGTGATATCATCTAGGTTTGCTACTACCTGATATGTTGTATGCTGGCATGATACCCACCGCTACTAGAAGGTAACTCACCTCGAAGTAGCTGCTGATCTGATCGGGAACTGACTGCCTACTGCTGCTGCTGCTGCTGCTCCGGAAATCCTCCGGCAACAATTCCCACAACATACTCAATCAAACACTTCTCACTGACCTTTGGGTAAAATGACCATTTTACCCCTGACCATGCCCTAAGTCAAAGTCAGAGTCAACTTTCAGTTGACCTGACTCGCCGAGTTGGCTTTCCAACTCGCCGAGTCACCACCCAAACGATTGACCTGGATCCCGTTCCTACTCGTCGAGTTAGGCGACGACTCGACGAATTCTCCTTCTAAACTGATATTCAAGTCCTTCATCCTACTCGCCGAGTTGTATGAACAACTCGTCGAGTTCATCTTCATCTGATGAACACTTATGCTAAGACTCGCCGAGTTGTATGAACAACTCGCCGAGTCTGTTCTTGATCTAAGGAGATTGCCTTGAACTCGCTGAGTCAGGGCATTGACTCGCCGAGTACCTCCATAGATGAGTTCAGCTTCCGACTCACTGAGTCACACCCCATGACTCACTGCTCACTCGACACTACGAAAAGGGGACAAACTCGGAGACTCGCGAACAGACTCGCCGAGTCACATGAACGACTCGCCGAGTCGTTGCCATGTACCCACTAAATACACAGATTTGCTCGATTCCAGTCCATGCCATTCACAGATCTGGACTTCTAGGACACGAATCAAACGTAAAGTTTCCAACTTTACGTGTGGATATTCACCAATATGGATTTTAGGGCTCAAAATGCCTCAAAAGGGTAGATCTAGGGTGAACAAGCAACATGGGGCCATAAAGCTAACAGATCTGAGCTCCTGGAGCTCAATCTTGCCTAGATCTAGAGGCCAATCGACTTATTACAAACCCTCAATCATACACAATCTTGGAAGTGGCTCAAAAAGGACTTTTATGGAGTTATAAGCTTAAAAACAGAGGGGAAACGAGCTATACCTTAGGGG
Organism: Lactuca sativa; assembly: GCF_002870075.4. NCBI lineage: Eukaryota > Viridiplantae > Streptophyta > Magnoliopsida > Asterales > Asteraceae > Lactuca > Lactuca sativa. The sequence goes on from NC_056631.2 coordinate 5,031,957, forward strand.
AAACGTTGGAGTGACACAGAGATGCTTGGCCTCCTTCTCCTCTTCCTGATTACCTCTTCTTTTCCTTCAAAAAAAAAACTTCAATACACCACAAAACACTTCAAACTCACAAGAAAGCAAGACTAGAGAGAGATGCAGGGCTCTGAGGGTGAATGGGGGCTGGCTTGGGGCAGTTAAGTCGTTTAAATAGGGTGCAAACCCCTGAAACTTAGGGTTTCATCCAACAGCTGTGACTCGCCGAGTCCAGGATATGGAGTCGCCGAGTCGCCAACTTAAACTTGTCCTGGGTCCCGCCTCCACTCGGCGAGTCGGACCTATGACTCGCCGAGTCCAAGGCTAAAAGAAGGGAAGTACTCAAATAAGATTTACGTACCAGGAACCAGGTGCTACAAATTTCTGTAGCAAATTAGTTACAGGCAACTATTTTGTAACCTATTCCATATTAAAATAATTATGAATTTAGATCCCGTAACAATTTTACGTAGCTATTTAAGATTTAGCTACATAATGCAATTCCGTAACCATTTATGTAGCAAAATAGCTACGAAAAGTCGTTCCATAGTATATTCCGTAGTAAAATAGCAACGGATTCTCATTCCATAGTAACTTTCCGTAGCTATTTAGGATTTTTTTTGTAGTAAAATTTCACATACATTTTATCATGATATGATTTGATCTGTGAATTTGTGAATCACATGCCAGTTAGGGATAAGGATCTGCTCAGTTTTTGCATGATAGAATGATAGGAGAGATGCCTTTGTATGCCTATAGTATGAGCTTGTAGACTTGCATGCTAGTACTGATCAGTTAGTGATAGATGGTCTGATTAGGCTATGCTTGGTTCTAGTTACTTGATGCTCGAATGCTGCTTGCTTCGTGCTTTTAGGAGTTCCAACTAGCTTAAGCTAACTAGTAAATAATTTTAGAAGGTTAAGTTTTAACTTTATTGCGCAACTCTTGTTTGAGTCCAACCGTTGTAGTGTGAGACCTCTCATTCGAAGAATTATCTAGTTTTGGTGATATGTAATTGTATTTGTGAGCTAGTTAGAGGGAGTTAGCGGGAGTTCCTTATGCAGTTGATGGCAGAGAGTAGTGTGGAGTTGCCCTAGGAAAACCTAGGATGAGAACTAGTGCTGGGAGCCTTATTTGTGAGGAAAAGTTATAAGGATATAGAGTAACTTGGTTGAGTCAAAGAAATTCTTGAGGAAATCACAGATAGATGTGGAAGGTAGTATGGGCCCGTACTACTGGAAGCAGAGGATCCATACTTGATTTAAAGAGAGCTGCGATGAGACTAGGAATCTTGAGGAATTTGTGGTTCCCCTATATATATATATATATATATATATATATATATATATATATATATATATACTCTGATGGTTTATATGGTCTATTTTCAGTATGGTGACATTGAGGGGCAGACCTATTAGCAGTTCTGGTGCTAGTGAGGGTTCAGGCTCAAGATCTGGAGCTAGGCAGCTTGATGAGCAGACTAGGGAGTTCATCTCGTCTGAGATTACTCATTGCATTCTTGATCAGACTCCTGTGATCTTCGCCACATTCTCATGTTTTTGACTTATGATTTTGGGAGACTCTAATGTTGAAAATGTTTTGAAAACTAAGATTGTAAACAATTTGTGAATTTGGTTGGTTTTAAAAAGTTTAAATTTCTTGTGATTTTTATGGGTGTTACATTTATGTTTTGAAACTATGATTGCAGCTTGAATGGTTTCCCTCTCCTTCCCATGCTTATTTAGTGGGCTTCTTGTGAATGGTTCAAGCATAAAAAAATGAGACAACAGGTTGAGAAGTTTTCCTCTATCCCCTTCATCCATAGTTGAGTTGGTAGCTTTTGCATGTAACAAAGCTATGGAATGCTCGATTTTAGATTTGAAATGGTATATTACATTAACAATGGAAAACGTGTTCACAAATAGAAATATGTATAATTCTCATAAAAAATAACTAACCTAGTAAAAGTCTTGTGTTTTAGCATATTCTGTAAACGCCCGCATATTTGCGCTACTCAATTTAGAGACAATAAACGTTAAAAATGAGTTTTGGATTAAAGACTATTTAGGAGAAATAATCTTAACAAAAGTTATAGTATATGTGAAAAAGATTCCGTACATATAAAAAATGCTGAAATCCGACTTCATATGAAGAAACAAAAATTCCGTACATATAAAGAACGCTAAAATCCGACTTCATATGAAGAAGTTATGCTTCTTCGAAGTTTTGCGATTAAACCAACATGATTCTGTGTATTGTATAAAGTGATTTTTTGATAAATTAATTTTTAGCCTAAGAAGTCTAAATGAAAGTCGTAGTATTCATTAAACCGATAGCATGTATATAGATAACATCCAAATCTGACTTTGTAAGAGGAAGTTATGATTTTTCGAAAATTCAGTGTAGCAGTATATGACTCAGAAACTAAAGTATAAATTGATTGATTGTTAGGAAAAACAATTTAAATGAGATTTTAATATCTCGTCCATATGATTACTTTGATATAAAGACACTCGAGAACATATATCATATGAGAAAGTTATGAGTTTTTAACGAACTTTAACAGTTTAAGTCTGTTAAAAATATAAATTTAAAAATAAAGTCAAAATTAGCCGACGGAGTCTAAATGAAAGTTGTAGATGTCGTCGAGAGCTTTCCAAAGATATAATTAACGTCAAAAACTGAGCTCATATGAAGAAGTTATGCCATTTCGAAAATCTAGAAATTTTTGCACGCGACGACGTGGCACATTCTAGAGGCGACACATGGCATGGTCGGCGGTCAGACTCTCCCTCAATACGAGGCGACGTGGCACCATAATTTTGTGACACGTGTCACATTCTAGAAGAATAGGAGGTGGAGGAATTGGGCGACAACAGGTGTAAGCAGACCAAAGGAGCTAACCAGGTCCATGCGTGCGGCGCACCTCTGGGACCTGCATGGCAAGCCTTCCTGCTTTCTATATATACTTGTTGATTTCTTCTTTATTCTTCACACCAACAAACCCCAAAATATCTCAATTGATTTCCCTTCATAAGTTCTGATTTTGTTTTCGGGTTTCTGAGTATTTTAGTAAACCTCTGTAAATTAAGCTACACTTTTCTGTTTTCATTGTAACTTATATTTATAGTCATAAGTTGTTATTCTTAAGCTATAAATAAGATTGATCAATAATTCTATGTCATTATATTGATTGATATACTTACGGGAGATGTGTCTAGAATGGTCACATTGACTTGGTTATTGGATTTCAGAAAGGCTATACGCTGAAATGGTCCTGCCTCCTAACTGTCCTACCTGACTAATCCTTACTTGATAGATCTTGATGTAGACATTGGGATTAAAGAGGAATCTAGACTATAATTATTTTAGTCACCAGGATTTCAAAACTAGACTAAGGCTTAGTACTTTATGCGTCTAGGTCTTTTCAAAGTACGAAGCGAAGCGCTACCGAAATCGCAATCACCTATTTTAATCAAGTGTGGGCATAGTTACTTTCATCTTATACATATATATGAAGTATGTAAATAACTAAATGTTGTTTGTGCTTATGTGCAAAAATGTTATGTGTTAGAGGAAATATTATAAGATGATTTTTATACGATTTACTATATGTGTATTTTATTACCTATAATATGTTAGGTTGAAATGAGTAACGAGGGAGGAATAAAATATAGAGGGAGATGGATGATGAGAGATGAAATTAATAATAAAAGACCTTAACTTACTAGGACTATTGTACTAGGCATGAGGTCATCTAGCAAAGTATAGATGACAACCACAGACTAATCTAGACAGTCTAGTGGAACGTTAGCATGCTCGCAACATGTAGGTGTTTTTGAACTATGTGTTCACCAGGTGTACTCCAAAACCTATTGACATGTATAATGGGAGGATTCCTAAAATAATACTATCAATAAAGAAGATAATCCCTAGGATAAATCCTTAGGAATAAATATAGAAGAAAACCTACTGATAAGCATCATGGAGGAATCCCTGAACTAGTACTGTCAGCATAGATGATCCTTAGGATATATACTTAAGAATAAAGAAGATAATGAGGATGAGAAATTGGGTTAATTGTTTGATAAGTAAACATATTAACTGTATTATTGTGGGTTGAAAACCCTAGGTATTCACCAGGTTTCCCAACATGACCCACTCAATTTTTTTGTATTATAGAAAACAATACAAAGATATTAATGTCCGGACCTGATGAGAGATTTGAGGAAATATAGGCTATAAACGATGTAAGGTTTATATTTATGCTTATGTTTCTTGTATCATTTATGATATTTCAAAATTTTATAAATTAATGAAAAAAATTTCTTCCGAAATACTTTTACGGGACCAAATCCCACATTTATAAGCATAAATAAAAGTTTTAAAATGACCGTAAATTTGGGGATGTCACATTTCTAAAGCTCAAATATCTATGATAGAATAGATGCTATCCAAATTGATGATCCGATATCTCAATATATGCTCAAAATGATACTTGCAGGCATAATGATGAACCATATAGAAACAATTCAGTCATATCAAATATATAATGTTAGTAGCATTTCTGTTAAAATCTGAAAAATGATTTGACTGTTATAAAAATTATTCATATATATCATAGGGTACCTTCTCTTTTCCTTCCATTAGCTTCTATACAACCACAACATGTGCTTGGAACTATTCCATTAATTTGTTGAACTTCTTAATATTCTTTTCTAGCATACCCTGTTATTCCTCCTTTGAATCCCTTAGTGATGGCCCATACTTCATTGCTCCACTTTGTCTAGGGCGCATTATCACTACAAAATGAATAAGATAAATCCTATCAATGATTTAAGTAGAAACAAAAACATGAAACTTATGGAGGGAAATGAGAGCTTAATTAACCTAGATTCCAGAGTCAACTAAATCAGTGCATTACAATTTACAAAAGACATTGGTTGAGCCAATAACACCACATATAAAAAACTCCAAAATCCTCCGTGTTTTAGACAACTTATATTAATTAATGGAACCAATGAGTGCGATTCAGTTATATTATGAGAAAATATTCAAAACCCCAATTCATAACAAAAGATATTGAAGCGAAAAAGTGGAAAGGAAATAAAAGACACAAACATCAAAGGAAGATAAAATAAATTACCTGGGTAGGTGTGCTTCGTCGACATATATTTTTTTGGTCAATTTCTGGTCCATCGTTGATCACAGGAACGAATGAAAGGATACTCTTGTCCGATAACTGAAAAACCAAGACAATAATGAAGATAATTAGAGCCTGTAATGAATCGATATGTTCTTCTAAGGTTTCTTCTATCCTTTCTCCTTCTCTTGAATCCAAATCGATAATCAAATCGATAAAGTTTATGTAATTGGTAAGCAATTATAGAGGAATAGAGTAAGAAACATGTCTGAGTAAAGAAATAGGAAAATAAAAATAAACAAACCTAGTTTTTTAACACGCTGATTGGGAATTTTACCTTCATCTCTTCATCAACATCGAAGTTCATCTTATTTATCTGCAAAATGAAAATCAACATTCAAAGTCATAGAACTAAAACTCACAATAGATGCAGTTTTGAGAAACCAATATAGATTAAACCAAGAATAAAAATCTAATCTCAAATCATGCAATGCCATATTGGAAGAAAATCGTAAATAGAGGGAGAGGGGAACTCATTTGATTTAACCATAGTCTATCGTTTAAGAGCACTGAAAGCCTACCCTACCTCTATTTATATACAAAGATTTCTTGTTCCAAGAAAGTAGGAGATATAGGATCGCGTGGATGGGAAATCGTTCACATGAACGTAGTGAAAGAAAAGAGGGATGTCACCAGGAGGTCCCGTCTCCATTTGGGAAAGTGGGTGTTGGGAAGTTGAGACGGAGACATCGGGGGAGGAGCAATGTTGTATGTAGTTGTGGGAGGAGTTACAGAGAAGCGGAGGAACGCAGGAGGTGGGGGGAGTTATCGATCGGAAGAAAAGAAGAACCGCTCAAAAAATGTAAATAGACAATTTAAATGATTGCGATTAAAAGTTTGTAGTATCAAACGACACGACTGTAAAAGTAAGAGCAGTTATTCACTCACCTAGGTTACTAATAATAATAATTTTTAAACACAAATCCCCGGTTCCTTACCATTTAAACAATGATGTTTTATAAAAGAATAAAACAAATAGTTCATTCTATTTATGACATTAACCATTTGAAAAACAACTCGTTACATGCAAATTTAAACAACTAAGTGAGACACTTTATTTAGACCATCACAATCTTACTACATTTAAGCTTCTGTAATGCATCATTGGCTATAAAAACTGACCTACACTATCACTTGTTCATCGTCATTAAAGCTCGTATGTCATTCCGACCTTCAACATCCGTTTCTGAGGAACTTCAAACACATTGTAACTTTGCCGCAAATTCTTCTTCATGAAATTGTAAGCATAATCTATTAAGAATCTCTTCCCAATGGAAGACCCTTTCCTCGAAACAATCTCGTGCTCACCCACTAAATGCACGATTCCAGCTCGCGATGCTTTCTCTAATGTCGCAACATCCTCTTCTACAGTACGACCTTGTTCTTCAAGTACTCCATACTCAGATTCAATAGAATCCTTTAAGCGTTCGATCAAAATCTTCTCAAATGACTCATTCTCATTGCGCACGTCGGTGTACCCATACCTCACCACACACCTAAACACATACAACTCGTTTGGCTTCACTCTACGAAACAAGAACCTTTCTTCTGTAGGAACCTTACTTATTGGCAACGACTTGATTGAAACAAACACAATAACCGAATGTAAAGCAGGTACATTGTCAACATAGTGTTTAAAGATTGGGGGAATGCCATGGGCGAGCTCAGAGTAGAAGATTGCGAGTCCTCGCATACGACTAATGTTCATGTCCATAATCATGTCTTTTATGACTTCCTGTGAGACTTTATGATTGATCTCGTAGTTGTATTTCGCACGGTAAACGTAGTTCCATGTGCACATTATGAAGACTAGCGCGATCGCAAACAAGAATGGCAAGTATCCACCTTGGTTGAATTTGTAGAGAACCGAACTTAAGTAGATATATTCCGTGGTGCTAATCACAAGAACATATAAGATCACTAGAAGTATGTTCGTTTTCCATATGACGAGCATGATCACAACCATGAATGATGATGTAAGCGTCTCGGCAAATATCACCGCGATTCCTGAAAGTTATGATTGTGAAAGCTTTATATGTAACTTATAAACCATGCATTATATTTGTAACTGGAACGTATGGAATACTTGCCATAAGCATGTCCGATCTTTTCTGTAGTTTTGAATGTAACGGTAACAAGAACACAACCGATCATAAGAAGATAGTTCATTTCCGGTATGAAAACTTGTCCTTCATACTTGGTCGAAGTATGCACGATTTGAACTCGAGGAAAGCACCCTAGCGAAAGCGACTGTTTAATGATGGAAAATGTCCCCGATATCATCGCCTGACTTGCTATAATTGCCGCCATAACAGCTGCTACAAACACCGGCCAGTACAAGCCATCGGGAACCGAGTTATAGAACGTGTCCACCACTTCATCTTTGTGTTTTCTTAGCCACGACGCCTGACCGCTATATGCTGTGATCAAGGCCGGATAAACCACACAACCCATGCTTAGTTGTATCGATTTGACTGTAAAGTGTCCAACATCAGCAAACATCGCCTCGGTTCCTGATACAAACGAAGCAGATAATTGTGATACAAATTAATTTGAAACCGGTTAATTTGATCGGGAATCGAAGTACCTGTAATGGAGAGGACGATGCCACCAAGTGAAATCCAGGCGTCCTTTTTGTTTCGTTTGAAGTAATCAATGATGTATTTTGGGTTTATGGATTTAGCGACAGAAGGGTCGAACTTGAAAAAATTGTAGACACCGACTCCAACAATGAGGGAGAACCAGACGCAAATAATGGGGGCGAAGGTGTATCCAACTTTGTCAGTTCCAAACCTTTGAACCATGAATAACGTCATCAAGATTACCACGGATATCACAACGATCCTTCCTTCATCAGTATATTTCACAAAAGTCAGAAGACTTGTGTTTTATTAAGAATAAATCTTTAAATTAACATATGCACTTACTCACTTAGTTAATTTGTTAGCTATGAAATTTTTGTTTTTAAGTTGCTTATCTTTAATATTAAAATAAATAGAATTTTGTTAACATTTTATGTAATTAGCTAGAAAGAATGAAAAGTTGAAGTTACCTTCTGTTATGGTACTTGTTGCTTTCTTAAGCCCTGACACGGCCGATAAAACTGCATGTATAACAAAATTACAAATATATGTTAAAAACGATTAAATTTTCATCTGTTCATGAAATTAAAGTTTAGACATTTTAAAAAACAAAACAAGATGCATACATCATGTGAAATTGGTCACCTGAGATGGACGGAGTGAGGATGCCGTCGCCGATAACCATAGAGGTTCCAAGCATGGCGGCAAATAGAAGCAAAAACTTGGCAAATTTTCTACTCTCGAGACTTTTCTTTATCTTTGACGCTATTTTGTTTGTTTTGTTGGGCAATTCAAGTCGGAAATTTGACACCTCCTGATCCTCCACTTGCTCACTTGGGATCAAACCCACCTTTGCATATCGACACAGTTTCGAATACAACGCAAAAGTACCCCCTATATAATATATATATTACAAAACAAATTACAACACTTTACATATTTAATAATTACACCAACAATTTTCTTCAAAACACATACATGTGGAAAGAATGCATACCATCGCCATTATCATTGGCACGTAACACGATCATAACGTACTTAATAACAGGAATTAACGTGATGGTGTAAAAGATGATTGACAAAACACCCAAAATGTCATCTTCATGCTTGATCCCATTAAAGAAAGTGCTTGCATACACGTACAACGGTGATGTCCCGATGTCACCATAAACCACCCCAATGCTCTGAAACGCTAGTTTGACTATTGCTCTCCAGTTACCCTTAAGCCAGTTTCATTCCAAACATTTTAATCATTGAATCCAAACCGTCACAATAAGTATACAGAAATTGAAGATACTGACCTCGGTGTTGTGACGGTCATGGTGGTCGGGAAATCTAGAGGACTCAATATCTAAGGAATCATGTCGTTTCAAGCCAGGGAGTGGGCTTTGGGGGATGTCATTGTTGTGATCTTCTTCTTTGATGTCAAAGTTTCTTTTGCTACCACCGGAGGTAGACATGGTGGTATTACTGTTCCGGCTAGATCACAAAAAGAAGGAAAAGAAACACTAGAGACGAGTTTTGTTTATATATATATACGTATACAAGTGCCCTTCTAAAGAAAAAAAAAAGCGTAGAGAAGTAACACATGGGTGATGATGCGATTGGTAGGGGGTCAATGATCCATATGTTTAGGAATTAGGACTGTACTTCCCATATATTTGGCATTCTATTCGAATAAACACACTAACATTAATTATGAACAAGCTCTTCTTTGTGTTTGTAGAGACTAGCCCGTCCATTATTCATCCTAAGAAAAATTAATCAATCGGCAATATTAATTCCCTTACTCATCCACATAAACACCATCGATAAAAAATTAACCGAATCATCATTCGCAACAAAAGTTTTGTGAGCAACTCAAACACACTATTAGAATTGAGCAATAAAGTGAGCACGATGATTGGTAAGAAATTGAGTACATAATCAAACAACATCAAAACCTCATCATTCATGCCATCAATTTTTTAATAACTAATATGAATGAACTTACATCAAAATTCATTAATTTTAAAGAAAACTCAAGAATATATTTTAAATCTTTTATCAGTTAAACTCCCTTGTTTTCCGTCTTCACCCACCCCTTCTCTTCAATTTGCTACACAAGTGTTCATAAAAGTAAACATTTACAAATTTACAAGAGGTGAAACGGTTATGTTTAAATGAAATAGATGCTTAAAACTTATTGTCATGCCAATAAACTTAAATAAAAATCATAATACCAATTAGAATGATAACTTTTATCATCAACATTATGATTAGGGGTGGCAATTGATAACACGACACGACAAAAATACACGAAACGAAACAAAATTGAGACGAAATTGAAATTTGAATTCGTGTTCGTGTTGTGTTCGTGTCAGGTGTAAAAAACACGACGTTGTGTCGTGTCGTGTTCGTGTTCAAAATTTGACACGAAATTGACACGATTTAACATTTTTGTCGTGTTTTTTGTGTTATGTATGAATAAATATTAATTAAATACATTAATTTTTATTTCATGTTATATTTGTCGTGTCGTGTTTGTCGTTTTTTAATCGGGTCGTTTTCGTGTTAGTTAAAAAAAACACGAGATCATGTCGTGTCGTGTTCATGTTACATAAAACCTTGTCGTGTCGTGCCGTATCAGACAAAAATACGACAGAATGACCCGATTTGCCACCCCTAATTATGATAACCCATTACCCATGTAATCAATCTGTATATATATTATAATCACATCTATATACATATATAAATAATTATATGTAGTATTCATGACGAAATATAGAATAAATTTTTTTATGATCTATGGTTTTGAACTTAAAAGCCAAAAGAAAAATATAATAATCTAAATAAAACCCAAATTAAAAGGCAGGAGCTATTTAGTCAATAGCGACGCTATAGCGGTTAGCGGAGGTAAAGAAACGCTATTTCAAAATAGTGGTTTAGAATAGCGGCGGCGCTATTAGCGCCGCGATTTACCGCGATTATGGTCACCGCTATAGCGGCGCTATAACCGTTATTTGAATAAATTCCATTTTTGAGAAATTTTACATAAAAAAATGTTTTTTTCTGCCATTCCATTGAATAAAATTGTTTTTTCTTAGCCCAAACCAAAACTTTTGTGTAATGCCATTGAATAAAATTGTAATTTTTTTACTGCCATGACTTCCATTGAAACCTTGTATTTATTGTCTTGCTAATTGTGTTGAAAACTTGAAGTACTACATTATGATTAACTATCAAATTACTTAATAATTTTACTTGGTAACTATAATTGTGTTAAAGTATGATAAAATAGTAAGTATTTCATATGTTTTCTTGTTGATTGTGTTAAAGTATGATTAATTGTGACATTGGTAACTGGTCTGTGAAATATGATTAACTAATTATGATATGTGAAGTATGATTAACTAAATATGATATGTGAATTATGATTTACTAATAAACTAATTGACTGGATTGGGTTGAACTTCGAAGTATGATTTACTAATTAATACTTCTAAAATATATAAATTCTAAATAATATAAAAAACGCTATATCACCACTATACCGCCGCGAGAACCGCAATTTCAAATAGCGGCAGGTGACCGCTATTATATTTTTTACCACGATAACTGCTTAGGGCAAGAGCTTTACTCGCATTCATCCAAGAAAGATTGATGCTGATGATCTCGAAAAAGAATTATAAACCATATTAAAAAATCGTGCCAAATATAACCACTTATTTCTAATTTGAGAAAACAAAAATCAAAAATAAATTAGAAATCAAAATGAAACAACTTGAGAAGATACTTACAGGTTAACTCATAGTCTTCATTTTTAGGTGCGCAATCAAATAGCCTTTTATGTTTCAACCTTTTTTTACTACAAAACTATAAAATCCACATTTACTACAAATAATCTCTATTATGAGATTGATAGAAGTTTGAACATTTAGAATAAAGAAAATCATACCTGATGCAGGAATGAGATTCCTTTCACCTATTTTATCTTAAAATAAATAGGAGGCTGTTACCGATTGACATAAGATGATCTTGTATGTTAGTCTTGGCCAACATTTCCTAGTCACTACAACAAATGTTTTAGTCTTTTAGACTCATATCCTCTTTTTTATGGTCTTGAGCAACAATTATATATGAACTCATTTTTATCCATTATTTTTATGACAAAAATACCCCCATATGCTAAAAAAAACTATCTAACAGTAACCAAGTACATGATTTCCATAAACATGACCTTTTCTATGTCCATGAATCTCATGAACACAATACATTCATAGATGAAAAACGAAATATGACCAAATAAAGAAAACCAATTTTAAAAACCATAAAAAGAGAAATTACGACAAAAAGGATGCTAAATCAGATTGAAAGTTGAAAGTAGAATGTTATTTCCTGTGTTTATCCACTATCTAAGAAAAATAGTTGTTGATGTTATTATCTGGATACCAGAACTCAAAAATATCATTTCACTATGTTAGGTGATGCAAGTTGCATTGTTTCTGTGAACCTACTATTACTTGGGCGCTGTTGCTGTTAGTATGTTTCAACATAAGGTGACATGGATACTATTAGTTACCTAAAATGTCATGAACCGGTTCTTGAGATCATAGAAAAGCAATGTACTTTATTATTTTACCCAAATGACTAAACTGCATAAATGGTCCCTGTGGTTAGCTCAAAATTGTCACTTTGGTCCCAAAATGTTTGGACTAGCACCAGAGGTCCAAAGTTTTCATTTTGTTGCGAGTTTGGTCCAAAGTATTTTGAAAAGATCTAAAATGACAAATTTACCCTTGGTGTTTTCTTTTTTCAATTTTTTATTAAGTGTAGTTATTAAAATAAATAAAAAATAAAATTTAAACACCCCTCCCCACCCGACCTTTGTTATCTACCTTTTTGTTTTTATCAAGTTTATTTATCAAAGCTCAACCAACACCACCACCAAGGCTGCCGCCGGTAGCACAGCCACCACCGCCTGAAGCTGGTAGAAGGGAGATAAAGAGAGACAATCGTAGAGGCATAGAGACAGGCGTTGATTGGAGCTAGAAACTAGCGAAGTCAAAGGGTTTTTCTTCTTTCTCTCATTTCATCGTTGAAGATTGGTGAACAGATCTGGGAAATGGAGAAGACGAAGGATGGCGGCTGCGAAGGGAAGTCTCCAATGTGGAAATCTAACATAATCTTTTTCGTTTGAGAAGGAGGCAAAATCATCGTTTTCTTCTGTTAACAAATCTGGATACCATCTGAAACCTCGACGAAGACGAAGAAAGTGAAAACAAATGATTCCAAAGCTTGAACCCAATACAAGGAGGGCAGCGAACCAGGGTTTTGACAGTAAGATTTTCAGATCGGAGGGTCACCACTGCAGCTGGAAATCTGCAAACGTAGAGCCAAAATGGGAAGGGCACTGACACCACCAATGATTAGAGTTTCAGTAGATCCTCGGAGACGCTAAGGGTTTTGCGAAGAGGTGCAGCTTCGTTAGGGTTTCTCGGAGGAAGAAGATCAGAGAAAGATACATCCACAGATAGGAAGAAGATCAATGGAGCTCTACCAATAATTATCATATGCATTCCACACTCTATCTAATTGTTCTCGTCACAAATTTGATATTTCTTGTGGGTTTAAAATTCTGGTAGTTCTTGAATTTATGGTTGCAGATCTGAAAAAAAAAAGTTTGAAGTCATCAGATGGTGGTGGTAGTTCTTGAGTTTCAATTTATCTTGTTGTGGTGTTGGTGGTGACCGATGGGGCGGTGGTAGTGGAGGTTGTTGGTGACCAACTGTGGTGGTAGCGGTGGCGGTGGTAATTAATGGTGGTGGTGATATCATAACTAGTAGTAGGCTAAGAGGGGGGGGATGAGGTAGTATTTTTTTTGTTTTATTTTTAATTATAAAAATTGTAAAATGTATTTAAATAAATAAATAAAAACAAAAAAACAAAAAGTAAGGGCAAATTCGTCATTCTTAAAAAGTTTAAATCAAATTAGACCAAACTCGCAACAAAATAAAAACTTTGGACCTCTGGTGCTAGTCCAAACCTTTTTGGACCAAAGTAACAATTTTGAGCAAACCACAGGGACCATTTATGCAGTTTAGTCTACCCAAATACATACATGCATATTTGAAAAACTTTAAAAGAAAAAAAAATTGAAACGAAAAACATTTACCTGAGTTAAACAAAAGGTAATTGAAATCTGGATGTCAAACAACCTGCAAAAACTAGAAAAAAGAAATTTTGATTCGGGTCAAAGGGAGATTAGGCATTCTAGGAGTTATGGTATTACCACCTTGCATATTATGTTATAGGGTTGAAACTTGCATTGTTTTGCAAGAACCCTTAGACATGCTCTCAACGCCTATCATTATGTCATGCATCATGCAAAATGTGTTACATTTTTCAAAGTACAATGCTAAAGTAAGATAAAAATTGAAAGTAAAATGGTATATAATATACTTAAAGTAAATTTTACAAAGTATGCAACAACATCAGGGTTGGACACTCATCAGAATACCATTTTACTCCTAAAATTACTTTAATGAGAGTTTCAAAAATATTTTTACACCTAACTTGATGGAAATCCAAATCCAAATGCTTAGCATCATACATACTTTCAAAGCTTTTCTCAAAGTAGCAGTCTTCTTGAAGAGTTGACCAAAGTGTGACCGGCAATACATAAATCCTTCAAAGCCAAGATACCCAGATGGACCACCTGAAAATATAGCCATTAAAGGCCTATATAAGCATCCATAATACCGAAGTACAAGATGTTGAAATTAGATTTCATTAAAATGAAAAAACCCCTTACGAAAAAGAAAAAATAGACTTATATGAAACTTATAGTTCTCCTACAAAATCCTTTAAATCTTTGTTCATTCGTCCCAACAAAATTTTCAAAACGCAGGAAAATTTAAAAGTAATTATAGAAAAAAGATAAGAAATGATGAAGGTCTGAGTTATGGGTTACCAACACATTCTCCAGAAAGCTATCGTAAATTAATATATTCTCATAAAAACATCATTAACTTGAGTTTTGCTCGGTCATCTTCATATCTCTTGACAAAAAGAATGATTCTATACAAAACCAGATATAACCAACAAATGAAAGAAGAAATAATAAAATTAGAACACTAACATGAATCGATCGATCAAGCGATAGAAGAGATAAAGAGGAACGAATTTGAGGTTTATCTCTTGTGTATTTACCTTAAACTTCGAAGAGAGAGAGAGAGAGAGAGAGAGTATGGTGGTTGATGTAAATAATAGTGATGGAGGTGCGTGTATATCTTAAGTTATTCGTGGTGGTAAGTGTGAGTATGTGGTTGGTTAAAGGCAGAGCTTAGAGTTGTTGACTAAAGGTGGAAAGAGCAAGACATCTAAGGGTTTTTATACCAAAAGGTGTAGAGAGTGTGTACACACAGACTGACCGCTTCAGATAGCATAAAACAAAGTTCTAAAAATGATAACGACTACAGATGGTGATGGATATATTGGTGTGAGAGAGGGATGCAGAGTCAATTTAGGGTTTGGTGAGAGAGTGAGAAGACGAACAATTTCGGTTTTGAGCCGAGCCAAATCGACTTTCCATTGGCTACCTGGTTTTAAGTAGTGGATTCTATTTAGCTGATGATGCGTTGTGTTGCTCACTTCAAACCACACATCTTTCTTGTATCTGGTAACACCGATTAACCTCTTTTGAACCACAACGCCTCCAGTTTTCGTCTTCCTGCTCATTCCACAATGATCGAATCCTCCGCCAAGTGTTTGGTATCGCTTCCTTCCCAACTCATTGTTTTCCACTTTGCGATATATTTCCTTCAGGACACCATAAATATTCAAATACATGGCGTTTCCACAAACCCTTAAATTCCAGCCATCCGCTTCCAATCTGTATTTTTCCACATGCGACACCTTAGGTCGAAGGATCTCCTTCCATCGTCGTCATTTTCAGTACAAACATTCTTGTCTGCTGAAGATGTTTTCTCTTACCCATACATCCATCACTTCCCACAAATATTCTCATTGCGGCTGTAGTTCTCGATTTTGCTGGAAACCTCCTATCATCGATTGCATCACAAAACTTGGCATTCACGCTTGATTAAACGAGAACGGAGGATGACGATATCATAGAAGCACCAAAGATAGAAGAGAAGCAAAGAAGCACTCACATCAGCTGCATGTCTATGCTGTAAATTGAATCCCTCTTCCGTTGTTGCTACAGGTCACCTTTCCAAACTCCTTTGATTCCTCTAGTAGCCTACAAGTAAGTAGTCATGTCTCGTATTTATATGATACTAGTTTATAACCGTGGGAACCACGGTTACAAAATAAATTAAATTTTTATAGTAAAAATTTATAAATTATTTATCAATTACTTTAAATAAATCGTTACTTATGAGATATACCAAATTTTTAAAGTTATTATAACTTCAAATTTAACATGTAATTAGAAAAAGTAAATTTGAATTTTGAAGTGTTGCCTGATATATCTCTTTGACATGTGACATGATATTTATGAAAAGTTGTATTAAAGTGACACATGTCAAATGGAGATTAAAACTATTCATTTATTAGAATAGGAAGACTCATTAATGGATTAAATTAAAAATAAATAAATATAAATGTCAAAATATTTAAAAACTTTGAATTTATAAGAAAATAAAAAAATGAATTATTAATAAAAATATTTGTTATCTTTTAAATTTAAACAAATAATTTAAATAAAAAAAAGAAACTAATGATCTTTAATGTTAAGAATTTTAAAATTAAAAAGTAAATTTATTAATGAAATTGATATATTCATTTATTACTACATTTATTATAAATATTACATTAAAATAATTTAATAAAATAGAAAAACTCATAAAATGACATGTGGAAAAAAATTATATTCAAAACGACAATAAAATGACATTTGACAAATTGAATGAGAGTTTGACAAATGACCAAAATAAACATTCATTTATTAGAGAGGATTTGATTTCACATCTTTTATGCTTTTCTCTTTTACATTAAATTTCCAATATTTTCATTGATTTGATAAAAAAATTCTAAACTTTATTTTTTTGACAATAAAATCCTAACTACTAACAGTTTTTGACACATTTACTATTTTTTCCTGTTAGCCGGTAACTAGAACTTTATTATCAACAAATAAAGTTTAAGACTTTCTTGTCAAAACTACTGTCAGAAAAAAGTTTAGGACTTTTTTTTATCAAATCGTTAAAAATATTGGGACTTTAGTGTATATATCCCTTTTCTGGTTAGAAATTTAATGGTATGATAGTCTTTAAGCATAAGAGTTATTAAAACATGTTTTGGTAAGCTAGATCCTATTGAACTCCTTAACGTTTGCTTCTTGTTAAATAGTTTTATTTTAATCTCAACAAACCGACATTGAAAAAAATGAAGATAATCAAGAAAGAAAGAAAGAACCAGGGTTGTGTTGGCTTTTTGCAGTCTTAAAAATGAAGAACTAAGAAACCGAAGAAAACGAAACTTCCCTTCTTATCCTTTCTCCACATTCACACACTTTTGACTAGGCGTGTTGTGTTTGTGTTTACACAATTTGTCTACACTTATCAGTTCAAGATTTGGCGGCGAACCAAGAAGAAAGTTTTACAAGTCTTCTCACCCTCTCTCGGTCTTTCTTTTGCATATGTTTCCCCTGATCGTGATTGTATCAGGGTAAAGACGATGATGATAACAAAAACAGTGGTGTTGCGACAAAAATCACAATTAGAAATTTCTTAGGCTACGAAAATACACTAATGAAACAACCCAAAAATACCACCCAAAAATTTCGATTTTTATTATAACAAAACCCATGAGACTGAGTATCACACAATAAAACCATATGCTGCGTGTTTCAAAAACCATAATAAAATACTGTGAGAAAAACTGTATCACAACTGTATCCAAACATATCAAGAAAACTAGATCAATTCCCAGGACAAATCTGAAGCTGTGGTGTGTGCGATGCCATCATCCTGAGCTCTTCTCTTTGCTTGCGGAAGTACCTAAAACCAAAACTGAAACTGTAAGCACGAAGCTTAGTGAGCTCCCCCAAACTACCACATACCACATAATAACATATAAGCACATACTGGGCCTTGCCCACTGCATCGGACCGAAGTCCGGGCTAACTGGGGCCTTGCCCCCTACATCGGACCGAAGTCCGAAGCTGACTGGGACCTCTGTCCCCTACATCGGACCGAAGTCCGAAGCTGACTGGGACCTCTGTCCCCTACATCGGACCGAAGTCCGAAGCTGACTGGGACCTTCGTCCCCTACATCGGACCGAAGTCCGAAGCTGACTGATCATAGCATAAACATATCAACTAGCATAAACACATAAATCCTGTCTGAGCCACGGAGGCGTCAAACATACTAGCTACTGCGATAGACCGAAGTCCAGAAACTACGACTAACTGAACGGGCCGACATTGTGGCCTTAGACCCGTTCCTACTGAAGGGAAACTCACCTCGTGAACTGGCTGCTGTGTGAATGGCTCTGGAAGCTAACTGCTACTGCTCTGGTATCTCCCTGGCTACAAGTCCATAAGCACATTCAATCAAATGCTAAACACTGCACTGGGGTAAAATGACTCTTTTACCCTTGGTCAAAGTCAACTCTCTCGGTCAAAGTCAACCCACAGTTGACCTGACTCGCCGAGTTGGGCCGCCAACTCGCCGAGTCTCTATTCTCACTTCTCAACCCTACTCGTGGCTACTCGTCGAGTATGGCATCGACTCGACGAGTACCCTCTCGATCCAAGAACTTAGACAATCTTCATTCGACTCGCCGAGTCATATGAACAACTCGACGAGTTGTTCTTCGATCTAAGAAGATTGCCTTGGACTCGCCGAGTTGTATGAACAACTCGTCGAGTCCCACCATTACTGAGTCCACCCTCCGACTCACTGAGTTCATCCTACTGCTCACTGACCTCCACTCGGAATCACTCAAAGGGGGGGGGGGGTAAAGATCGGGAACTCACGACCGGACTCGCCGAGTCACATGCATGCAGATCCTAAAAACTCGATTCTGCTCAACACCACCTCATACAAATTATAGATCTGAGTTCCTAAGGCTGATTTACCACGTAAAGTTTCCAACTTTACGTGTACATCTACATGAAAAAGGGGATAAAGGCTAAAAAGGCACTTAGAAGAGTAGATCTAGGGTTATCATGCAAAATGGCTCCATAAAGGTGATAGATCTACGATTTTGGAACTGAAACATGGCTAGATCCGAAGGCTAATCAATCTAATGTGATCCCTCTACCAAGAACAAGCTAAGAAATGGCTAAAAGAGGCTAAATATGCTTGCTAAAGAGAAATCAATCATAGAAACAGAAGGAATTCGGCTAATACCTCAATGAACTCTGAAATGGGAGCAAGACCTTGGATCTTCTTCTTCTCCTTTGGATCTAGCCTCCTTCTTTTCTTCAAAACTTCAAGATTCACACAAGAAATGCACAAATAACCAAGGAAACGATTAGGGTTTGCTAAATGATGCTCTGAGGGTGAAGGGGACGAGTTTGGGGGCTCATAAGGTGGTTTAAATAGGGTGCAAACCCGGGGATTTAGGGTTTCTAACTGGCAGGCAGACTCGCTGAGTCCCGAATATGGACTCGCCGAGTCGCCGACTAACACGTGCTCGAAATCTCGTCCCCACTCGACGAGTCGGGCCATAGACTCGCCGAGTCCCTCTCAAAAACTTCTAAATAAATGCCACAGAAGCAACGTACCAGGAATGGGGCGTTACAACTAATGTCATAATATTTTCAATGATTTGACATGAAAGTCCTAAACTTTATTTTTTTGACAGTAAAGTACTACTTCATGATTTGACAAGGAAGTCCTAAACTTTATTTTTTTGACAATAAAATCCTAATTATCGGCTTACCAGAAAATGGGTCAACGTGTCAAAAACTGCCGGTAGTTAGGACTTTACTGTAAGAAAAATAAAGTTTATGACTTTCTTGTCATATCGATGAAAATATTTGGACGTTAGTGTATACATTCCTTTCGCTTTAGGAGTCAAAAGTTGTCCTATTATGTCATATTTTTGTCCCAGTTTCAATTCTAGCAAAAATCATTGTCGATTTCTTAGATTTAGGAATGGTAATCATTTCTTTGTCTATCTGAATCAATTTCTATGATGTTGACATCATCATAGTATCATGAATTTGTAGCACAAGTTGAAATTATGTTGATTTTTCTTGAATTCGGTTGAAGCTAGGTTAAGATGCAATTAAGAAAAATTTATGATTTTAGCTGATTGTTATTTCTTTGTGTTCGATGAATAGAAAACATTATTAAACCATATACTTATGGTTGGATAGTTAATCATGGTAAACATATTGAAATTATTGACACAAAGTTGCTATCAAATTCCTATTTCATTTCATATAATAAGAGTAACAATTAGTTATGCATATTTTGGGTTTCGTATTTAGTTGTCTGCAAAAACTATTTATAACATCACAACTAATGTAGTTATGTGTATATTTTCAACCCATTTGTGTTTCGATTTGACTTCTTCTGTATTACATTTGTCATTTGTCATTGGATGTTTTGTTCAGTAGATTTGTGGATGAAGATAGAACTGCAACGATAAGTGATTAATTTTTTTCGCCAATATACCATTCTGACGTTGATTGATTTTGTTTTGTTCTTGTAGGTATGAATGACTACATCCCATATAACATGTATTTATTTCCAACGATTTCGACATACAAGTATTTTCCTTTTCTTTGTTATTATCATTGTCTGACTTCCAGTTGAATGTCTATGTATGTTCAATGTTCTTTCTTCAACACCACGTCTATTTGTTGTGTTTCTTCGATTTAATCATTTTTTCAACCTTTTGATTTGGGTATTTTTTTAATTGGGGAAGAATCAAGCTAATTGTGTAATTTTTATTTGTTTTATAGAAAAGTTTCAATCTAGGGTATGACCATTGAAGAGGTTAAGACTCTCATTCACTACAAGATGCGTTTGATAGGTCTATGGCTGGCATGAAGGTAATTCTTGATTTTCGATGTTAATCCTTACACATCAGATAGAAATGGAAATGGTAGTTGGAATGGAACCAATATTGTTGGGACTGTGCAGATAGAAATGGAAATGGTAGTTGGAGTGGAACCAATATTGTTGGGACTATGCAGATTCACTGTATTGATCTTTGTTCTACTTTTAGTGACACGTTAGTAAAGTTATTTTGTTTTTGGTAAAAATGTCAGTCTAACATATAAGCCTATTTCTAGGGTATTGATTACATTTGTATTGATTTTTTTTGGTAAAGTTATTTTGTTTTTGGTAAAAATGTATTTTGAATCAAATATGGATGGATTCCAAGATGCAACAGATCAATTTTTTGAATTCAATTCCATTCCGATCAACAATGACGATGATGCCAATTTCTTTGATTTCCCACCTGATGAAGACATTAATTTATTTGGTCCAGAAGTTCAGGGGGAGCATCATCCTTAAGCTCAAATTATTCTGGTGGAGCAACTTAAACCCATTGTTGATGTTGGATCTTCTGCTGCATAAGAGCTTCTGAGACTATACGTCTGGACGAAGGAGCATCCTCCGAACCAAGTGATTGGAAGTCAAAACGCCGTTGTTCAAACCTGCTTTGCCACAAATATTCAAAAGGAATGTTATTTCTTGGCATTTATCTCAATGATTGAACCCAAATCCATCAAGGAAGCATTAGAACATGCTGACTGGATTACATCAATGCATGAAGAGTTGGCAGAATTTGATCTAAATGAAGTGTGGACTCTCATTCTTCCCCATCAGGATCATCCCATTGTTGGTACGAAATAGGTGTTCCGAAACAAACTAGACGGCGCTGGAGTTATCATTCGAAACAAAGCAAGACTGGTGGCCAAATGATTCACACAGATCGAAGGGCTTGACTACAATGAGACCTTTGCACTTCATAGGGGTGTTAACAGAGCGGTTCAGTTCGGATAGTAATAAAATTGTGAACCGTCACCACGGGGAGGGTACTTCATGTGCACTAACCGAAACCTAACCGAATTAGAAAAAAAAACCGAACTGAACCGAACCGTATAAAGGCGGGTAACCACGGTTCGGTTCACGGGTACCCATTAAATATAAAAAATTAAATACAATCAAAATTACAAACTCCATTCCAATGATTTCTTTCTAAAAATTAGTAAGTCAAAGAGTTATAAAAACATAATGAAGTTCAAATAAAATACATTATAATTGGCATAATAAATATAAAAATAAAAATACAAGAAAACATAATGTAGAAGTGTAATACTGAAATTACCGATCATGATTTTTGTTTGAGATATGGCTAACAATTCAATGGAAATTAATAATAATTTTTTAATATATATATATATATATATATATATATATATATATATATATATATATATATATATATATATATATATATGCAGCTCACAAAGGCTTTAAGGTTTACCAAATGGACGTCAAAAGTGCTTTTCTTAATGGTGAACTAGATACCGAAGTGTATCTCTAACAGCCTCCCGGTTTTGTCAATCCCTCATATCCGAACTACTGCTACAAACTCCGAAAAACTGTTTATAGCCTCAAGCAAGCTCCTTACACCTGGTACGAGACTCTCACTGACTTCCTCATGCGTTGTGGTTTTCGAAGAGGTATTCTCGATCCTACGCTGTTCCGAACGTCAAATGGAAAACATCTCATGATTGTCCAAATCTACATTGATGATATCATTTTTGGATCCACAGACACATCAATGGTTGCTGTTTTTTTAAGTTAATGATCAATTGATTCCAAATGAGTATGAATCATGAATTGATCCTTTTCCTCAGTCTTCAAATAATTCAAAACAACAGAGGAGTCTTCATTCACCAAGAAAAGTACATCTCTGAGCTTTTCATGAAATACTCAATGGACACATGTGCCTCTGCAAAGGTACCTATGGGATTCAGACACAAAATCTTCTCGGACCCATCAAGTGTTGTCATTGATGAAAAGAAATACATGAGAATGATTGGATCTCTAATTTACCTAATAACAAGTCGTTGCTTTGGTAAAAAATTACACAAGTATTGATCAACCAAATTGAATGAGAGGCTGTGATGTTCGAATTATGTAATATATAAAGGTAAAGAGAATGACACAATTGTTTACAAGGAAAGCCCTTGATCCTTGCTAGGATCTCTGACAGAAAACCTTGGGAGGTGATAATGATCACTTGCCTTGATGATTTTATTAATAAAAAATGATGATTACAGAGAGTATTTCAGTAACAACAAGTGAAAAAGTTTCTAGAGTAGGCTAAGAGTAAGCAGAGTGTGTTGTGTGTGAGATACATGTGTCAATTTATAGTCTAAACTAGCTAACAAAATGTCCGATATTCTCAGGATCCTCTAAGACAAGCTTTGTGAATGTTGGTTTGACTTGGTATTCAGGGCCTTTAACATAGTTGAGACAAAAATCTATTGAGAACAAGTCTTCTCTTGACTATTTCTGCACATGTGTTAGTTATGAATGAAATATAACCATTATAAATGTTAATAAATAATAATAACGGTAATAGTTGGGGTCCTGAGATAGTTGAGAATCTTGAATATCTGATGAAGTTTTAGGATCCTAAATGCTTTGAGGACCCTAGCCTTAACAATTGCCCCCAAGTTATTCCTGCAAATGTAGGAGTTAATTTTAAGAATATTAAAGGAATAACTTAAATTAAAGAGATAAATGGAGAGAGAAAAGTAATTTTCAAAATTAACCATTAACGGTTAGATAATTTTGAAATCCAATGGGTGGATAACTAGCTGTTAATAGTCAAATCAGCCATAAATCCTCAGTATAAGTAGAGGTGATCAGTTCCACCATTCTCTACTTGTCTCGTTCTTCTTTTCCTTACTTGTACTACCTTTTGATACGGTGATTCATTAGAAGGTAATTATCTCTTCGTTTTTACTTCTTCGATCATGGTTAGAACAATGGCCATTTCTCGCAAAAATATCTTAGCTCTCCCTGAAGATGAATTCATCGACCAAGGGATTCTATCCTACGAGGAGATGTGTTCCTTCGAGGACGATGACATTGAGTCTTTGAGACTCAATGGAGCCTTCCCCCTGAAGCTGTTTTTAGGCCCTTCGACCCTCTCATTCAGCCTAACTTTGTTTCTCCTACCTGGGTGTGTTTCCCTTTCTACTTGGGTTTAAAATACCCTTTCCATGGGATTGTCTCTGATTTCTTCAGGGTGATTGGGATCTCATATATTATGGTCATGTCGATTGTTTGGAGGATCCTATACCGGATTGACAAAGTAAATCAGTCAAAAGGCCTTGACATTGGTCTTCCTGAGCTGGCTTGCATATATGATCTCACAACCTTTGGGAATTCTTGCTTTCTCTTCAAGTTCAAAACCCACAGATCTCCTCTAGTCCTGAAAACTAAACATAATGACGGAGCTTGGAAAGAGAAATACCTTTTTGTGAGATGTGATTTTGTTCCTAGTGGGGATTCCTTGCTGGATGACTGGGTCAAGAAGGGTAGGATTCTTTTTTATTAATGTAAGGATCCTGGAATTCACATCTTCTTATTTTGTTCGCTTTTTTTCCAGCTTTCAAATTCGAAGAGCTCGTTCCCGTTGCTTAGGGATCTAAAGAGAGGATCGAGAAGTTCTTATCCTTGTCTGAAGCTGAGAGATCCTTTCAATTTGATCAAACCACTCTATAAGAAAGATCTTCTGCCACTGACCTCATGTCGACAGGTAAGGATCCTTGATTCTTTTCTCTGGTGATGAAGTTTTTAACATTCTTTTTTTATATATTTATATAGGATCTAAAGTCACTCGCTCCAGTGCTCGCTTCACACTCACTGATCTTGATACAACCATGTAGAAGGATCAAGTAACAGTGAAGAAGGAGAAGACTATTGGATTAATGTCTAAGCCCGTAACTATATTGGTATGTACTTGACCCAGTTGTGCATGGTCCTTTTGGGTTGCCTTCACCAAAGCAACTGGACATGATGATTTATAGAGAGAGAGAGAGGTTATTATGGTTTATTAATATATTATATGAATAATATATTAAAATAGAAATCATATAGTTTAATTAATATTAGTCAAGAATTAGTTAAGAATTAATTATGTGGCTAAAAGAGATTAATTAAATAAAGGGGACTGGAACTGTCATTTATAAGTTGTGGATCGCCATTGGCATAAGGGGGACAAAATTTGGAGTGGAAGCCCACTCTAATTTCTTCAAAGGGGGCCTTATTCCAGAAGGTTCTTACGTTGCTTAGGGCCTAAGTCATCTAATTAGGGTTTTGACTGAACCCTAGCAGGTCAGCTATTTAAGGGACCCCAGGGGTTTAGTTTCGGCTACACCAAGAAACCCTAGAGTTACCATAGCCGAAATTGTGCCTCTCTCCTTCTCTCTTCTAGATCATCTTCTTGCTTTGGTGTTTGTAAGCCATTAGAGGTGTTACACTTGTGACACTAAGCTTCTTGAAGATTGAAGATTCTTGCAACTATTGAAAGGTATCATCTAAACTTGTTTTGTTATAGATCTCGTTTTTCAAAGTATGCTAGATTAGGGTTTATAAGCTTTGGATAAATTTTCATGTACAATAGAGAAACCTAGATTCAAAGCTTCAGGGTTTTGCATGTGCACATAGGATGTTCTTTTGCTCAAAACCCATCAGTGGTATCATAGACTTGCTTGGTTTCTTCTGTATTTGATGCATGGTGTATTTGTTCATTGCTAAAAATCATTTTTTGTGTTATCTGCTTGACAGACTCGTCAAGCCCAATGAGGTACTCGACGAGTAGGATGAACTCGGCGAGTCCTGCAAGGGGCTCGGCGAGTCAGACTATCAGACAGACGGATTTTCGGGATTTTTGCTTATTTTTATTTAGGATAATTACCATAATTATTTATTATTAATAAAATACGAATTTTATTGATTCCTTTTGATTATCTTTGTCAAAATAAAAGATTTTTGTCATTTAATTAGATAATTATTACCTTATATGATAAATCTTAATTATTGGAATTATTTGATCAATTATCTTGCATGTAATTGGACTAGGTGAAAATTAGATAACCACAAATTAAATGTTTAATTATTTTATTTGAATTTTGATCTAGATAGTTTTGAAATGTTTCAAAACTTTCCCTCAAGTTTTGAAATTAAAATTTTTTGATTAAAAGTTTAATTTTAAAATAATTAAATTCCAAACCTTAGAATTTTACAAGTTTAAAATTCACCCTACGCTATTCTAATATTATAAGAATAATTATTATATATGTATAACATAAATGCTAGTATTATCGTTAGTAGGCCTCATTCACAAAGCCGATCTATAAGGGGGGTATAAGGTTATGACCTATAAAATGGCCGTTTAATGGGTGTCCACTCTCACCCACTGCTTCCTTGATTGGTGGAGGGTCATTTGCCGAATGGGTAGGATAAGGAAACCTAATTCCTCATTAAAAGTATAATGATTAATAAAGTAACTAAATGTTTTATAAATTTCCTAATCTTAGTTACTTTAGGAAAAATGTGAATTTGATGCTATTCCATGAAATTACACTTTGCACCCTTGCTAAGACGTTAGTGGAGCGTGTGTGGTTAACCGACACACTAATTTGGCTCTAAGAAAAGGTGGCAAAGGGTGACTCGATGTTTTTCATAGATCAATGGAGCGTGTGTGGTTAACTGGCAGATTGATTAGGCGACTGTAACATTGGTGGCACCATGAACATTTGGATGGTTATTCACACCCTGTATGCGATCCTCGGTATCCTCGTCACAAACTTGAGGGCCATATCGAGATTTAAACATGCCATTGAAAATTTCAATGAATCTCAAAAGATCTAGGAGTTTCAATACATTTAAAACTTATCTTTTGTTTTTTTTTCATGGTGGAAATTAGTGAATTGTACATTTAAAACTTATCTTTTGTTTTGTTTTTCATGGTGGGATTAGTGAATCGTCATTCACTTACCTTCAAATTATTTGCTGTTTAGATTATGGCATCCCTCTTCTAAATTGCAAATAATGTTGTGGGATCCTAACCCTAATTTCTCATTTGGGTGTTTAATGAGGGATTCTTATCTAATCAACTTTGTCTCTTTTCCTTTTCAGATGTCGAACTTGAACAACAACGCTTCCAGCTCATTCTCACTCATGAACTTGTGTGGGAGGGTGATCTTCGACGGAAACAATTATAACAATTGGATCCGCAACATAAGGATGGTCACCTGTTACGAGGACAAGGAGCATGTCCTCGACAAGGAGATGAAAGAGGTGAACATCATCACTGCTACTCCCGTTGAGATCGCTGCCTTTGAGGCCCATGAGTGTGATGCCATGAAATTCCATTGCATCATGCTAGCGACCATGACTGTTGAACTCCAAAAGTCCTACGAGGACTTCTATCCCTACGAAATGCATCAGGATTTGCTTGAGAGGTACCACCAAAGTGAAAGGCAGGAGAGGTACGAGATCATCACTTCGATGATCACGACCAAGATGAGAGACGGAGTGTCTGTCACTGCTCATCTGCAGAAGGTGAAAAGATATGTTGACCACCTGCTGAAGTTATATGTTAACTTTGATGAAGAGCTGGCGATTGATATCATCCTTCACTCCTTGCTATCGTGCTTCAACCAGTTTCGCATGACCTACCACATGAACAAAAAAGAGGTCATGTTGAGTAAGCTTCAAGGCCTGTTGAGGACTACTGAGAGCAACCTCAAGGACAAGTATGTTGTACAAACTCCTACTCCTACTGCTGCCCCATTGTTAGCTATTGGGCAAGGAAAGGGTAAGAAGATGAAGGCTCCCTCAAAGAGCCACCATAAGGGAAAGTCCCATAATGGCACCTCTTCTAGTGGAACCAAGGCTGGTCCCGCTGCACCCACCTCAAACCCAAAGGATGCAGAGTGCTATCATTGCCACGAAAAAGGGCATTGGAAACGAAGTTTCCCGAAATATCTGCAAGATATCAAGGATGGAAAGATCAAGCTTTCCTATGCAGGTATTTACACTATTCAATCTAATGATTCATCAGATGCTATTTCTTGGGTACTTGATACAGGATGTGGTTTTCACATTTGTTCTGATTTCAAGGGCCCAAGAAGAAATAGGGATGTGGAGCATGGGAAGATAAACTTGATCATGGGGAACAAAAGAGTGTCGTCTGTCACCAAGATTAGAGTTTACTCTTTAGTGCTTAGTAATGGATGAGGACTAGATTTGAATAATTGTTGCTATTCACCAGAAATGGAAAGAAACATCATTTCTTTTCATGGTTTGTGTAAACAAGGATTTAGATATTCATTTGATAATGAAAAGGTGTCTATTTATGCTTATCTCAATGATGTTTTCTATTTTGAAGCATTGCCTTGTAATGGAATATATGAAACTATGATGGTTGTAGACAACTTAGGAAATGATGTATTACATATCGAATCTTCCAATAGCTTGGACGAAGCATGGTTGTGGCATTGTTGTCTTGGACATGTCAACAAGAAACACATAGCCCAACTCCAGAAGGATGGAGTGTTGGAGTCATTCGACCTTAGGGACGATGACGTGTGCGAGTCTTGTTTACTTGGAAAGATGACCAATTCACTGGTACTTGTGAAAGGGATGAAGGTTTATTGGATCTCATACACACCAATGTGTGTGTGCCCTTCAGATCCACCATAAGGGATGCAAGCCGCTTCTATGTGACTTTCTCCGATGATTATAACAGATATGGGTACATCTACTTAATCAAGCACAAGTCAGAAACCTTTGAAAAGTTGAAAGAGTTTAAACAAGAAGTGGAGAATCCGTTGGGTAGGAAAATCAAGATGCTTAGATCCGATCAAGGTGGAGAGTACCTTAGTCTTGAATTCCACGACTACCTCAAGGAATGCAGAATAGTTTCACAATTGACGCCACATAGGACACCACAATTGAATGGTGTAGCTAAAAGGCATAATCGAACCTTGCTAGACATGGTTCATTCCATGATGAGTCATGATTCGCTACCTATCTCATTCTGGGGGTATGCCTTAGAGACTGTCGACCATATCCTTAACTTAGTCCCTACAAAGAAGGTTGCCAAAACACCTGATGAGATGTAGACGGGGAAAGCTCCCTCATTGGCACATATCAAGGTTTGGGGTTGTGAGGATTTCGTAAGATGAGAGACTCACGAAAAGCTCGAACCTCGTAGTGAGCGGTGTATTTTCATCGGCTATCCGCAGAAGTCCTTTGGATATCTCTTCTATAGACCGAGTGACAATGTTGTATTCGTTTCTAGGAGAGGGGTTTTTCGAGAGCGAGAAATCATAAGCCAAGGGGACAGTGGGAGGGAAGTCGATCTTGAAGAGGTTCAAGAATCGAACGATGAAGGTACGCTAACACTGACGCTCAACTTGAGGAGGAAACTCCTGTTAAACCGATTGACGAGTCCTTACCTCTTAGACGTTCATAAAGAGTTAGCGTTCCACCCTAGTTTTATGGTTTCCATATTACTACTAAAGGGGATACGTTTATTAGTGATAGCACATTAGTAAATTTGGATGAACCTAACAGCTATAAGGAAGCCATGGCAGGCCCGAAGTCTGCGAAGTGGAAAGAGGCTATGTACAATGAGATTTAGTCCATGTATGACAACCAAGTTTGGAATTTGGTTGACAATGTGCCAGGTCGTAAGACGGTCGGGTGCAAGTGGATCTTCAAGAAGAAGACCGACATGGAGGGGAAAGTAC
Source organism: Lactuca sativa (assembly GCF_002870075.4). Lineage (NCBI taxonomy): Eukaryota > Viridiplantae > Streptophyta > Magnoliopsida > Asterales > Asteraceae > Lactuca > Lactuca sativa. The sequence goes on from NC_056631.2 coordinate 5,061,518, forward strand.
ACACTTATAAGACGCGATTGGTTGTGAAGGGCTTTACTCAAACTCCCGGAGTTGACTATGATGAGACCTTCTCACCAGTTGCAAAGACAAAGTCTATTAGGGTGATGCTAACCATTACTGCATTTCATGACTATGAAATTGATGGGTTTTGGTCATAAGACATCCTATGTGCTCATACAAACCCTAAAGCTTGGATCTAGGTTTCTCTATTGTACATACTTTGAATCCAAGACTTGAACCCTAATTCTAGCATATGGAAATCAGAATTCACATGTAAATAGGTTTAAGAACATACCTTGATTGTTATATAGTAATAACAATCCAATTCCTCCTTGAATTGACCTTGGAAAGCAAAGAGTCACAAGTGTCACTCCTCTAATGGCTCACAAACACCATAAGCAAGTGGAGAAGGTATAAAGAGAGAGGAGGGAGGTTAGAATTCGTATCTAGGGCTTCTTGGGAAGGGATACCCGAATTCATAACCCTAGGGGTGTTTATATAGGTGTAGAGATTAGGGTTTCAGTCATTATCCTTATCTAGTTGATTATCCATTAAGCAACCAATAAGATAATCCTTGAATCCTTATCATACTCGAATTCTAAGGCTTTTCAACCTTAAATTTGTTCACCATACTTATAAGATAATTCTTACCTTATTTTGTAACTATCACATAATTACAAATCAGCCCCTTTAGTTTAATTAATTATACTTGATCACAAAATTAATTCTTAATTAATTATTGACCAATATTAATTAAAGAAATATGATTTCTCCTTTAATATATTATTCTTATAACATATTAATAAATCATATTATCCTCTCTCTCTATATATATTTCTCCAATCAAGTTGCTTTGGTGAAGGCAACCCAAAAGGACCATGCACCATCGGGTCAAGTACATACCAAAATAGTTATGGACTTAGACACTAATCCAACAGTCTCCCACTTGGATAAGTCTAACAACTATTCTGCGTATGACTTCGGATCCCGATCTGCAATCGTAGCTTTCCAAAGCCGCTGTCAACTCTGATCATATCAAATACGCGCGTCCTTAGATAAGGGATCATATATTCCTCCATTCTAGATATCGTATGATATATGATTTCAAATCATTCTCTTTGTACTATATCTCGATTTCCGATTTATGACGACTGATTAATTGAACAAATCAAATTAGCCCTAGCCCGGCCGAGCATTTACGTTTGTCATCACTAAACCATCGAGGGGCCCAAAGATATCGCCTTTATCCTGCTTTGAATAAAAGGAACAGATAAACTTTGATACAATGCTTGCTTGTACTCACGCACCGAATCACACACAACAATATGTTTTATAACACCAAGTTACTGGTGCGTTTACATATTATCAATGTGCAACCGATTCGCAAGATACAACTCACACATCTCGGTTTCAAGAATATAAGATGTTATCGTCTCACCAATCACTCGTGATACAATTCATGGAGTGATCCAAGTGAGCGTGGGTTTAATCCAATGCTTAAATCACATTCATAAGCACTCATGAACGTTGCAGCAAACATTTACTTATGTCTAATACTCTTTTAGACAACCCACACACCAATTCACGACAGTCTTCATTCATACCTACTTCCAACATATGAACGACTGTGGCCCGTTTGAATAATTCGATTATTCTTAATAAACTCAATTATTCTGGAAGTCAAAACATGCAAATGTGAAACACAAGAATAATACTAATCCCATATGGCCTCAAACCTTTGAGTATAAATAAAACTCCTTTTATTTATCACCATATCGATTACTCATTATTTGTCGTTTCGGGTAATCAACTTCTTACTTGAATTCCAACACTTGTCCCATGCTCCTAGCATGCACACAATGTTTACCTATGGTTCTTACTTTGTGAAATAGATCACATTGAACACATTTCCAATCCTTCTCATTTCACAACTCCAAATCCGTTTTTCATAAGTTAAAGAATATCAAATTCTTGCTACTTATAGAATATGCTAGATTCTAACATTCTATGCAACTATCCTTTCGTAATGTCACTGCACCAAAGTCACAAAGACATTGCCAATGATATTACAAAGTCTTCTATCGGAGATTGTTACAAGACAATTCCATAGATGTGATGTCTCTCACTCAAAGTACTTTCTTTGAACATCCTTTTGCATAGAAGTTTCTAATCTAGTCATAGATTTCTCAATATTCAATTCCCAATATGGACACACTTCCATATGTTCCATATGACAACTCATTCTTAATAGAATCTTATCTATTCGTAATGATGTCGATACGGTCCATCCAATATGGAAACATTTCCATATTTTCCAATACTATACTTCCAGCTACTCACAAGCGACCAATCCTTGTCGAACTTGGATTGTCCTTTGATAGTTGTTTAATTATTTTAGTCAAAACCAATTCTAGTCCCTTTTCCCTCTAAATGCGCTCGACATTTGGAAAATTTTAGAATGGTCAAACATTAAAGCATTTGCAATCGATCCTATACCCGAAGCGTATGGGACACGACGCATAGTGTTTTATTTGCTATGTTCTCAAAATTCGAATTGTGAAGAGGGATGCCGTAGTCATAATCGAAATTTTAAGAACACACTTTGTACCTTTGACTAATTTTATCAACATTTCTCAACCTAAACCTTTAGATTTGAAATGAAGCATAATATTCTCTCCCTTAATTATAGCAAAACACCTCTTCAACTATTGCGACTTTGCAAAGTATGACTCTTGTTTTCTATAATTAATATTGCTAACCTTGCAATACTTTCCTTAATAATCATACAATCATAACTTTTATGCTCCCACTATCTTGATGATTATTATAAAACATAACACTTATGCTCCCACTAGCTTCGACTTGTATTCATAAACATCTTAACAATGCTTATTGAATTTCTTAAGTTCATGTTTCTAATACTTAGTGCTTTGATAATCTTTTATCAAGGATTCTTTATACACCTTTGCCTTCGATAGTTCATATGTGTGTCTAAACAATTAAGACTAATTGCCAAACCTCACAATTCAAATTATGGAAAGGGATGCCGTAACCATAATTGAATTCGAGAATGCAATTTTACAATCACTATCTTCTTAAAATCTTTCTTAGTGAAAGCATTTTCTCACAATCATTTTCATGAAGGAGGAAATCTTATGACACTTAGATTTAAATAGTGTATAAACGTTCCTATCCATGTGAATTTGTCAAAACCAACGTTTACGACAAATTCAAACTCATATGGACCGAGCTTTCTTAATCTTGATTTCTTGCCTTATGGTAGCACAGCTGCCCACCATGTCTTCCAAGTAGTTAAGCGGCTCACCTTTTCTTATCAATGTACCTTTCATTGATTAAGGTGCTTTGCCTTTTATGAGAACTCATAGAACTCACATGCATAATTAACTTGATTGGATTGGCACAGAATCAAAATAATGTCAACACGATAGGTTGTAAACCTCAACTCGTGTGCTAGTGATGATTGATAAGGTTTATTTGATTTGTTCTTGAAACCTTTCAAGACCATTAAGACTCCCACTGACTCCTTGACATATATGATTCTCTTGTCAAAACATTTCTTGACAAACAAATATTCAAGAGTTAGTGTAGCTTTTATCAAAACTCTTCATAAATTGGTCCTAGTTGGTCTTTGTCTTATCCAAGACATCACAACTTTCCATATTTGATGAATGTTTCAAACCTTCTTAAGACTTTTCACTCAATGTCACAATCTTAACTTTAAGACTTGTTATTGGAACGAAGTATGATTGACTTATTGATTTAATCATTTCTTCAATTCTTTGATTCCTCTTCTTGGACATACAATTGTACTAAGACTCACTTAGAGGATCAATTGAGATATGGTTCTTAATCATTAAGACCTATCATAAAGCATAAAAGGTACTCTTCCTTCTTCTTAGAATGGAAAAACTTTTATCTTTCTGCCTACTTGATTCTTCTTATTCGTTCTACTATTGATCTAAACCCTATAATCAATTTAGAATTACACTTAATCTTGTAAGTATAATCATATTTACTAAGCCTTTAGTAAATCATAACGAATATCTTTGTTATTCTTATGGTGAACTTGATCAACACACTACTTTGTGTACTTGATCTCCTAGTCCTTCACTTGACACTTTGTCAACGAATTGATCTAATTTCCAAATATGAATTTCTCATTCATCATGCAACCAAGTTGCATGATTCCAAATTTCTGTCCGATTGAAACTTTGGGCGATGAGAAACTCTCCCTATTTGGTAAATTCTTGACATTTCCATAAATAACATAAACAAGAATCATATCCATTCGTTGTAGAAATATTCAAACATTGATTTTCATAACGATTTCATTGCAAGGAAATAAATAAATAAATAAGTCAAACAAAAATTTTATTTTATTTATAAAAGCAGCGGAAAACATTTGTCCTTACAATGCAAAATCCATTGTACAAAAGAAAATTTCTAACAACTCTATCATAACTTTCTAAGCTCAAAATCTAATCTTCAAGTCCATGCGATCAAGATCCATTCCTTGTGATTAGATTCATCTTGCTCTTTCACCAAGCTTCCTTTCTTTTCACCGATCCTGTAAAACATTCAAATGCAATCTTATTACATTATGTATTAAGAATTAATGAATAGGAACTTAATGGAGTTAGATAGTGGATTTTACCTGAAGCGCAGCCATACTCTTTGACTCTCCTAGCTTCTGGACTCTTCAGGCTTTTTGGGCAGACTTGTATCCAACGCCCTTTCTTTTGGCAGCAAACGCAGGTCGGTTCTCCTAGAACGTCCTCGGAAGTATGGTCGGTTGACTCTCCCAACAAATACGCTCCATTGCTTCGCCAAATCATTTCTGATTCAGTAGCAATGAGCATGTAAGTTAGGTCAATGAGGTTGTCATCATGATTCATCATATAATACTTTCTTTTGAACTCATTATATGATTCTGGAAGTGACTGCAAAACCCAATTCACAGCCAACTCATTCGGGAATGACACACCCAACATTTTCAACCTATCAATGTGTGATTTCATTCCTAGAACGTGGGCACACACGGGTTTACCATCTTCATGTTTCATTTCCAATAGGGCTTTAGTGATATTGAACCTTTCAATTCTTCGATCTTGTGGGTTGGGGAGAACAATAGGAGGAGGAGGAGGAAGTGAAGCATGATTTCTTGTTCCTCGATCGAATCGTGGAATATCATCTTCATGTGGAATGCTTGTTCCACGGGATTTGAGAAGACCATAGTTGTCGAACTTTGACATCTACAAAACGGGAGAAAACGAATTCAAGTTAGTTGATTGATTGAGTCCTTGGTAAATCACCCAAATGAAATTCCAAGGCTAGGACCCAACACAATATTCTACAACTCGGGAGAGGGATGCCGTAACCCAAATTACAGAACATTTGAAGGTAAGTGAATGACGATTCACTAATTTCCACCACGAAAAACGAAAAAGAATTTAAGTTTTAGATCTATGAAAACTCCTAGATCCTTTGAGATACATTGAACTTTCAATGGCATGTTTATATCTCGATATGCCCCTCTTGTTTGTGACTGGGATGCCGAGGATCACAAAGCGGGTGTGAATAACCATGCAAACTACATGGTGCCCTCACATGTTACAATCACCTATTCGATGTGCCGGTAAACCACACACGCTCCACCGAACTATGACAAACATTGAGTCACCCTTTGCTACCTTTGCTTAGAACCATTTAGTGTGCCGGTTAACCACACACGCTCCACCAACGTCTTCGCAAGGGCACAAAGTGTAATTTCATGGAATTGCATCAATTCACTTTTGCCTAAGTAACTAAGATTGGGAATTTTATGAAAACATTTAGTTACTTTATATTTCATTATACTTATAATGGAAGGTTTCGTCCTATCCTACCCGTTCGGCTAACGACTCTCCACTAGTCAAGAGTGCGGTGGGTAAGAGTGGATACCCATTCAATCGCCATTTTATAGGCAATTTCCTTGAACACCCCTTATAGACCAACTTCGTGAATGAGGCCTACTAACGGTAAGACTGACCTTTAGTCATACATATATATAATGTTAGACTTTTAATGTTATATATAGTATAGGGTGTATTTTATAACTTTTAAAATACTATGTGGTTAACTATAACAATTATACTTTTAATTAAATGGTTAACCTAAACTTTTATGGATTTATTAACCTCCTTTAATTATACACCTTAATTAATTAATAAAACCATAAGGGTGTGATTTGAACTTTTTTAAAACTATACTTGAGTTTTAGAATTTAACATTCCTAATTAAACTTTTAATCAACTTTTAAATTCCAAAACTTGAGGGCAAGTTTTGAAACATTTCAACACATTAGGGTTTAGAATTTAAATATGCATCAAAATTAAACTATTTAATCAAAATTTAAATTCCAAAACTTGAGGGCAAGTTTTTGAAACCTTTTTCAAAACATTAGGGTTTCAACTATTTAAATTTCAAAACAACAAAAACTTTTGGGGTTCAAATTTAAACTATAAAACCTAAAGGGCCAAATATGAAACTTTTCACAACAACAAGGATCAAATAACAAATAATTCAAATTAACATTTAATCACATAATTATCCATATTTGATGATTTCTTGCAAAATAATTTATCAATTTACTTAAAATAATTAATCAATTATCTTATAAGGAAACAATTATCCTATTAATTGATAAATATCTTCAATTAGATTAAAATTATAGTCAAATATATCATATAATCGGATTAATATTAATCTAACATGATAAGGTAATTATCCCAATGCAAAAACAGCAAGAAATCCCGAGATAAGCACTGTCTGACGCACCGACTCGCCGAGTCACCCTCTGGAACTCGCCGAGTAGGGCTGACTCGCCGAGTCCAAGAGTGACTCGCCGAGTCAGGTCGAACAATGAGGCCAAAACACGATTTTCAGTTACATCAAGCATCAATACAATAGAAACCAATCATGGCTCTGATACCACTGATGGGTTTTGGTCATAAGACATCCTATGTGCTCATACAAACCCTAAAGCTTGGATCTAGGTTTCTCTATTGTACATACTTTGAATCCAAGACTTGAACCCTAATTCTAGCATATGGAAATCAGAATTCACATGTAAATAGGTTTAAGAACATACCTTGATTGTTATATAGTAATAACAATCCAATTCCTCCTTGAATTGACCTTGGAAAGCAAAGAGTCACAAGTGTCACTCCTCTAATGGCTCACAAACACCATAAGCAAGTGGAGAAGGTATAAAGAGAGAAGAGGGAGGTTAGAATTCGTATCTAGGGCTTCTTGGGAAGGGATACCCGAATTCATAACCCTAGGGGTGTTTATATAGGTGTAGAGATTAGGGTTTCAGTCATTATCCTTATCTAGTTGATTATCCATTAAGCAACCAATAAGATAATCCTTGAATCCTTATCATACTCGAATTCTAAGGCTTTTCAACCTTAAATTCGTTCACCATACTTATAAGATAATTCTTACCTTATTTTGTAACTATCACATAATTACAAATCAGCCCCTTTAGTTTAATTAATTATACTTGATCACAAAATTAATTCTTAATTAATTATTGACCAATATTAATTAAAGAAATATGATTTCTCCTTTAATACATTATTCTTATAACATATTAATAAATCATATTATCCTCTCTCTCTCTATATATTTCTCCAATCAAGTTGCTTTGGTGAAGGCAACCCAAAAGGACCATGCACCATCGGGTCAAGTACATACCAAAATAGTTATGGACTTAGACACTAATCCAACAGAAATATGGCAGATGGACGTCAAAACCATTTTCCTTAACGGGAAGTTGGCTGAAGATGGTTACATGTGTCAGCTAGAGGGTTTTGTCGATGCGAAGCATCCCAATAGAGTGTGTAAGCTTGAGAAATCCATTTATGGATTGAAACAAGCGTCTCGAAGATGGAATCTTTTTTTCAACGAGAAAGTCAAAGAGTTTGGTTTTCTACGAAGCGAGGATGAATCATGTGTATATGTCAAAACCAGTGGGAGTGTAGTTAGCTTCCTCGTATTGTATTTCAATGGCATACTACTCATAGGAAACAACATCCCGACCTTGCAAGAAGTTAAGTCCTTGCTTGGGAAGTGTTTTGCTATGAAGGACCTCGGAGAGGCTTCCTATATTCTGGGAATAAGGATAATGAGAAACATGAGTAAAAGACTAATAGGACTTAGTCAGAATACTTACTTGGACAAGGTGCTAAAGCGTTTTAATATGGAGAATTCCAAGAAAGGGGAGTTACCGATCCAAAGTAATGCCAAGTTGAGTAAGACTCAAAGTCCGAGTACTGAAGTCGAGATAGCAGAGATGAGTCGAGTACCTTATGCTTCCGCAGTTGGCTCGATCATGTATGCTATTGTTGGATTAGTGTCTAAGTCCATAACTATTTTGGTATGTACTTGACCCGATGGTGCATGGTCCTTTTGGGTTGCCTTCACCTAACCAACTTGATAGGATGAATTATGGAGAGAGAGGATTAATTATGATTTATTAATATATTATGAGAATAATATATTAAAGGAGAAATCATATTGTTTAATTAATATTAGTCAATAATTAATTAAAAATTAATTTTGTGGCTAAAAGAGATTAATTAAACTTAGGGGACTGGAATTGTAATTATAAGATAATTGCAATTAGGCTATGGATCACCTTGGAATACAGGTTGGACAAAATCTATGGGAAGCCCATATGATTTTCGTCCAAGGCATGTTTAGAAGGAGTCCATGGGCTGCTTTGGGCTTAAGCAGTCAAATTAGGGTTTCCTTGTTAGATAACCCTAATTGCCTACCTATTTAAAGAACCTTTGAGACCCAAAAACGGGGCTAACTAATTCCTTAGGGTTTACAATCGTTTTTGGGTGTCTCATCTCTTCTCCTTCTTCATCCTCTTGCTCTTGGTGTTTGTGAGCCATTAGAGGAGTGACACTTGTGACTCTAAGCTTTCTGAAGCCATTACAAGGAGGATTTGAGATTGTTATTGCTACGTAACAATCAAGGTAAGATATAAACCCTATTTACATTTATGATTTCGATTATAGTATGCTAGATCTAGGGTTTATGAGCTTTGGATAATTTTCATGTACAATAGAGAAACCTAGATCCAAGCATTAGGGTTTGCATGTGCACATAGGATGTTCTTTTGCTCAAAACCCATCAGTGGTATCAGAGCCATTATTGGTTTCTATTGTATTGATGCCTTGTTTATTTGTTCAAGCTTTAAAATCAATTTTTATGGTTTCTGCCTGATGAACTCGACGAGTTCTAAAGTGGACTCGGCGAGTCTAGCTGTCAGACAGACAAATTTTCGGATTTTTTTTTTGCCTTTTTTGACTTGGGATAATTGCCATAATTGCTTTAAAGTAATAAAATACGAATTCTATTGAATCCTTATGATTATCTTTGTCAAAATAAAAGATTTTTATTATCTAATTAGATAACTGTTACCTTATTTGATAAATGTTAAATTATTTGAATTATTTGGACAATTATCTTGCATGAAATTGGATTAGGTCAAAACTAGATAATCACCAATTAATTGTTTAATTGCCTTATTTGTTTTTTGATCTAGATAGTTTTGAAAAGTTTCAAAACTTGCCATAATGTTTTGGAATTTAAATTTTTGTTAAAAAGTTTAATTTTGAAATATTTAAATTCTAAACCCTAATGATTTGAAATGTTTCAAAACTTGCGCTCAAGTTTTTGAATTTAAATTTTAATTTGAAAATGTTAAATTCTAAAACCATATTTTGAAAAAGTTTAAATTGCACCCTTATGGTTTTATTAAATTAATTAAGTGTATAATTAAAAGAAAATTAATAAATCCATAGTGATATGGTTTACATTTAATTAAATTAAAAGTGTAATTTAATAAATTAGACCACCTAGTATTTTAAAAGTGTAAAATACACTCTTATACTATATATAACATTAAAAGTCTAATATTATATATGTATAACTTAAACTACTAGTCTTACCGTTAGTAGGCCTCATTCATGAAGACAATCTATAAGGGGGTATAAGGTTATGGCCTATAAAATGGCCGTTTAATGGGTGTCCACTCTCACCGACTGCTTCCTTGATTGGTGGAGGGTCGTTAGCCGAACGGATAGGATAGGGAAAACCCTTTCCATTAAAAGTATAATGAAGTATAAAGTAACTAAATGTTTTTTTACAAAATTCCCAATCTTAGTTACTTTAGGCAAAAGCGAATTTGATGAAATCCCATGAAATTACACTTTGTACCCTTGCGAAGATGTTAGTGGAGCGTGTGTGGTTAACCGACACACTAAATGGTTCTAAGCAAAGGTAGCAAATGGTGACTCAATGTTTGTTATAGTTCGGTGGAGCGTGTCTGGTTAACCGACACATCGAATAGGTGACTGTAACATTAGGGGCACCATGTAAGTTTCCATGGTTATTCACACCCTGTTTTGTGATCCTCGGCATCCCAGTCACAAATCGAGGGGCATATCGAGATTTAAACATGCCATTGAAAAGTTCAATGAATCTCAAAGGATCTAGGAGTTTTTCAATACATTTAAAACCTAATATCTTTTTCGTTTTTCTTGGTGAAAAATTAGTGAATCGTCATTCACTTACCTTCAAATGTTCTGCAATTTGGGTTACAACATCCCTCTCCCAAGTTGTGGAATATTGTGTTGGGTCCTAGGCTTAATATCTCATTTGGGTGATTTATTAAGGACTCAATCAATCAAATAAATTGAATTTTTCTCCCTTTTTGTAGATGTCAAAGTATGACAACTATGGTCTTCCCAAATCCCATGGAACAATCCTTCCATATGAAGATGATATTCCATGATTCGATTGAGGAACACGAGATCATGCTTCACTTCCTCCACCTCCTCCTATTGTTCACCCTAACCCACAAGTTCAAAGGCTTGAAAAGTTCAAACTCACTCAAGCCCTTTTGGCAAGTAAACATGAAGAAGGAAAGTTAGTGTGTGCACACGTCTTAGAGATGAAGTCACACATTGATAGGTTAAGAATGTTGGGAGCCATTGTCTGTGAGGAGTTGGCTATTGACTGGGTTCTTCAGTTGCTTCCTAACGCATATAGTGAGTTCGTAAGAGAGTACTATTTGATAGACCATGACGTGACAATCATCGATCTCACCTATTTGCTTATTGCTGCTGAATTAGCGATGATTGGGCGTACTGGAAAAGCAAAGTTGATTGGTGGATCTGCCTTCCAGACCTCTATAGATATAGGAAATGGCAACGAAAGGCATGCCATGGTCGAAAAGTTTGATTATAAGAGAAAGTCAAAGTCTGAAGTAGCTCCATGTGCTGTTCCAAAAGAGTCAATTTGCTTTTATTGCCAAGAGAAGGGGCATTGGAGACGAATGTAACGTCTCAAAAACACAGTTTGAAAATTTTGTTTAATTTAATAATAAAAACCATAGTTGGTACACCTCATATAAAAATCATAAGCAATGTATCTCAAAATACTATAACAACTGTCAAGTACATCAGAGTATAAACATCCCAGGCTAAACAAATGGTGTATGCACTGCAATCTTCCCGAGCTCCTCTTTTGAAAACTGAGTACTTGAAACCAAAACTGAAAACTGTAAGCACAAAGCTTAATGAGCTCCCCCTAAACTACCACATACCATACAATAACATATAAAGCACATACTAAGCCTTGCCCACTGCATCGGGCATAAGTCTGGAAACTGCATCGGACCAAAGTCCGGAACTAACCAGGGCCTTGCCCTTTGCATCAGACCGAAGTACGGAAACTAGCCAGGGCCTTGCCCTCTGCATCAGACCAAAGTCCGGAAACTGCATCGGACCGAAGACCGGAACTAACTGGGACCATGTCCCCTGCGTCGGACCGAAGTCCGGAACTAACTACATCAGACCGAAGTCCAAAACTGACTGCATCAGACCGAAGTCCGGAACTGACTGAACATAACATAGCATAAACATATCAACTATCATGAACACATATACTGCATACTGCATCGGACCAGGGTCCGGAACACATAACACAAAACATGCTTGAATCACAAAGACATCAGGCAATCTAACCACTGCATCAGACCGAGGTCTGGAACTACTGCTAACTAAACGGGTCGGCATTGTGGCCGTAGACCCGTTCCTACTGTAAGAAAACTCACCTCATACTGCTGAAGTCCCGTAGACACAATCTTATACTGTTGAAGTCCCGCAGACTCAACCTTAGCTGCTGGATGACAGATTCCCGAACTGTCAACACTAAAATAACACCCAATTAATAATTGGGTTCTAACACATAACTATAAATACATACTTTGAGTAATTACTACATTACCCCTAGCTTGGCTTACCCAAGCCCAAAGCCCAATCCATAGGCCCAAAGTCAACTAGGGATCAAAGCCCCACATATGGCCCAATTTTCCAAATTGGGCCCAAACCTCTACATGGACTTCCCTTAAGGCCCAATTGCTTAGTCCGGTCCAACATGTCTCATTCTAAGGGTCCAATATCATACAACCATCTAGGCCCAAACTAGGTCCCAATTTTCCAAATTGGGCCCAATCCTTCTTATGGGCCTTACCCTAGAGCCCAACTAATTACTCTAGTCCATTTGATTATTCTTGGATGGCCCAACACAAAGCCCAAGTGAAATAAGGGTTTCACATAAAATGATAATTAGGGTTTTCTCACTTAGCCCCTTAAGGACTTAGTCCATTAAGTCCTTTAGTGTACTAGATAAGTTACATGGAATAATTGGGCTTAATACACAATCTAATCCCAATGGCCCAAAAGTGGGTCCAATTAAGTCCAAGGCCCAATACTCATAATTAGGGTTTTGCACCCAAACATGGCCCAATAGGCCCAAAACCAATCTATAAGCCCATTAGGGTTTTCTAGCGGGGCACCACCCACTACCTCCTCGGGTAGTGGTGGTCAGTGGCGGCACACGGCGGTGGCCACCACCTCACGGTGGTGGTTATTATTATTTTCATTATTTAAAGCTTATTACATTATACAAAGCAAAATCTCGATTAGCCACACATACACACACACTAGGCTAAACTAAACGCAAGAAGAAAGGGAGTAGCGACAATGTAACAGTGGGACGGTGGTGCTCCGATCCCGACTCCTCTTCTTGTCGGAATGATAGCAACGACACAGCAAGGCAGGACGGTTGTGGTAGCGGATGAACTGAGCTATCGGACTTGGTGTAGCAACCGGCGGCTGATGAGGGTTCCATGGTGATTGCGGCTACCGGTAGTGAAGATGGAAAGGGTGACGGCTGGTTTTCAATTAGGGTTAGGTCACAATGAGTCATCATAATGCATATATACCCGGCCTTTTAGAAATTTCCCCATAATTACATTTCCAGCCCCTCCTTCTCTTATTCCTTTCAATATAAGTCCATAAGTAACCTTTTTAACTCCATCCTCTAAATTCTTTACAAATCAACTCCATAATTTACCAATTAGCCCCTTGACCTCAAAAATCTTCCCCAAAGAAGTCCCATAAATTACCCTTTAGTCCCTTTCTTCATAAATACTTACAAAACTAATCTGACACTTACACTTTTAACCCCCAACTTCAAAAATTCTTCTCAATTTAGTATGGGACATACAATTATTAATTTATTTAAATAAACGGGGCGTTACAACTCTCCCCCACTTAAATTAGATTTCATCCTCGAAATCATTCCTTACCATTCCTTTTAGTTCAAACCATGCTAGTAAGATGGCCACCATCCTGTGCACACCCTAGCCTTTCTAAGGTAACTGTGACCAATCATCACAAAGCCCTAACATCTGCAGGCAAATTAATTCCTCCCAACAAGATCACATCTTCTTCATCTAAATTCTGCCGTCTCGAGGTGGTCTAAATCCCTGATAGACCACTCTTACTGAATCATTATTGCCGAAACCATTCTACTTGTCTCTCAGCTGCCTACTCATCTCCTGATAATTCGAGGCTTCCACTAGGAAACCAGAATCACAGATCCACTATCCTTGTGATTCACTCATACTTGGCCAAAACCCAGATAATCCCACTGTAAGTGGCTTAGCATATCCCAAGATATCTGTGACTCAACCATACATGAAATCCCAAAATACCATTACTGCTTGAGTCACTGAACTGTCCGAAGCATTGAAATTTCTGAAACACTGAACTGCCTAAAAGACTGACTGCTTGAAAATTGAATTGCCTGAACACTGAACTGCTTGAAACACGGAACTGCCTGAAATATTGAATTGCCTGAAATACTAAACTGCCTGAAATACTAAACTGGCTAAAACACATGTTACTACATTGCTGATTTCCAACATCTATCGGGACTTTCCTGGTCTCAATTCATTCGTCGGTCATTTGAAATACCGAGTTCCAGCCCGACTACGGAGCCAAAGGTCTCCCTACTCAGTCGCCTTTCACAACTTCCGATCGAAATCCTTCTCTGGGACTATTTGCTACTAGTTATCTTATCACTACGGCCCTAACGGCTTTCTAATCTAACTGATTGGTTCCGTGCGTCAAATCCTGATGCCTCCAAACCCAAGGCTAAAAGTGATTGCTACATGACCATTGGTAGCCTTATGTCATAAATGACCTTAAGTAGTCCACTGCTTCCTTGCTCTCATCTCTATAGTGGCACTTCTGTAATCTTATCACCTGCTTAACCAGATCTATTCCGTCCAGAGAGTTCTGAAATCTTATCCGTGGATTCTTATCTCCTTACTACTACACCCGAAATGGTGGGTTCTATGGTTCTTTTCGCGTCCTAACAACGCACTCACGCTATCTACCAACCTAGTGAAGGCTGCGGCTACACCCACAGACTTACATCACTTTGATACTATCTGACTGCTAGTGAATGCTACGACTACACCCGTAGACTTACAACACTCTGATACTATCTGACTGGTAGTGAATGCTACGGCTACACCCGCAGACTTACAACACTCTATCACTATCTGGCTGCTAGTGAATGCTACGACTACACCCGCAGACTTACAACACTCTAATACTGGGTTGAACACGCGCTTGACCCACACTCAGCTGAATTCATGTCCTGACTGGGATCCCCAACCTGATTCCCTAAGGCTTTCTAGCAAACATTACGGGAACAAGATCTCTTTATTGGCAAGTTTTCCGAACTTCCATCTCACGCTATCCTCAAACCATACAGCTGCTTGAGCTGTCTTCCTTCCAGACCAGGATGCAAAACTTATCCCAGTTTCAAAACTGCTCCTACTTCTGAATCCTTGGATGATTCTCCCCCGCTTTGATTCGACTAACGCCTTACGGTACATAATACTGGAAGGATTCTCAACCCTTCTTACTATTCTATGCCCAATCTGTTGAAAACCACCTTTACTATTGCTAGTGTTTTCCAACACCAGTCAGTCCAAAATATCACACCACTTCCAAGAACCCAAATAAATCTCCGGTAATGACCCGCTAGACCTAGGAAACTCCGAATCTCAATTGGAGACCTTGGAATCTCCCACTGCATCACGACCTCCATCTTGGCCGGAACGACTAGAATACCCTTCTGATTGACAAGGTGCCCAAGAAATTGCATCTCGCCCCACCAGAACTCACATTTGGAGTACCCTGCAAAAAGTCTCTCCCTCCTTAAAGTCTCTAGCACCTCCCTCAAGCGCTTCTCGTGCTGCTCCTCAGTCTTGCAATAAACCAAGATGACATTGTACTCTTCCAATCCCGCAATCTGGGGAATTGCTCTATCACTATTCGCTAATGCTTCTCGGCATGTAATTGGCATATGACATCTCTTGAAAATATAATTCAGACACAAACCAAGGATAACTCAGGGCTACACTTACTCAAACCCTTGAAACGAAAGACTCCATCATGTAGTTTCCCGCATGTGGTGTGCTGGTCCCTCAAAAGCTGATCCAAAATCTAGGGTCTTCTCCCAAGACACCTCTATATAAGCAACTGATCTAATTCCCTCTTACCAATGTGCTCCAAGTCCATATCTCGTTCTCAAGCTCAAGAAGTCATATCATTCAGGGTCTTGCACCCCGATATACTCATGATCTCCCTACTATCATTCTACAATATGTTTTGGTAACTTACCTTCTTCTTTTCCTCATCTGCTGCATACTACGGTACCATATAAGCTCTTTCTCAAGACTTGACAGTGATCTCTGCCACAGTCTCAGTCGTCTGGTGGAGATCTAACAACTCTTGCGCCAACTGTTGTGCCTCAATCGCCTGGGCACACTCTGCCCAAAATCTAGTCTAAAAGTCATCCCATGACATGGCGTCAACCGCATCATTACTCAACCTTCTACTAACCTCTTCTTATCGATACCGTGCTCTGTCCCTCATGAGGCAGAAAGTAAGTCGGAGCTTGACTCCTTTCAGGACAACATCTGGTACGAAAAGTGTTGGCGACATATGCCAACCATCTGCTGCTAACAATGGGGTCCCTAACCCCCATGACAATCTGAAGCTCCGCAAACTCTAAATTCCCGAAACATCAACGTACGAATCCCTATCATGACTGCTATCTCAGTGCATAATGTACTCGACCTCTCATCACAAATCTCTATAATGTCTTCCTTGATCACGCTAAGGATCACAGGAGTCTGGTTAATGGTACTGCGCGTAATTGTCAGATGGAATAAACTCCCTCATCTGATCATCAACCTGCCCGACTCCAGAGTCTGAGCCTGATCCCTGATCGTCACCAAAGCTACCATCTGGTCTACCACGTAGTGTCACTATACTCAGTTACATCATCACTACTATCACAATACTCATCAAAACTCGATGGATCTCACACACTACAAGTTCCTTGGTCTTATCTCAGCCTTCCTTGATTCGATTACGGATCCTCTGCTTTCAGTAGTATGGGCCCCTACTACTTTCCACATCTATCCGTACTTTCATCAAGAATTGCCTTGACTCTGCCAAGTCACTTCTACTGCTACTGATCTCTGCTATTCTCATCCTAGGCTCGCCCTAGGGTAATCACCAACCCACTCTCCGCCATCAGCTGCATAAGAAGTCCTCGCTTTCTTCCCCTAACTAGCTCGTGAATACTATTACATATCACTCAGACTAGATAATTCTTCGAGTGAGAAATCCTACCCTATAACGGTTAGACTCAAACAAGAGCTGCGAAATAGAGCTAGACCTAACCTTCTAAAATTATTTATTCCTTGCAATAACATATTCGTTTACTAGTTAGTGAAAGACAACTAGAACCCCTAAAAGCACAAAGCAAGCAGCATTCGGGCATTGAGTACATAATCAAGCATATACCACTCTGGCTATCATACTGACTAATCTGCACTAGCATACAATGCTAAGCTCATACTATCAGGCATAACCTAACCAGCCTATCCTACTACTGTCTACTTAATACTAGCATGCAATTTCTCATAAAGCTGAAACTCATATAGCAGGCACATAAGGCATCCCCCTAGATCCTTAGTCCTATTCTAGCATGTTTTTCTACTGAAACTGAAACTGATAGTCATAACATAAACTTTTATGGGTAATTTGGGAGTACTTACTTGAGCTCGACTGACTGCATGCACAACACCCTTTTCTCTTTTCAAAGTTCTTTTCTTTATAAAAATTCTTTTTGCTTTTTTTTTAAAACTCTTTTCTTTTCTCAAAACTCCCTTATTACAAAAACTGATTTTCCTTTTGAAAATTTTTATACCAATTCCTTAGTTTGAGTTCAGACACACCCGAAAGAGTGCCCGAATCCCTCAAACCAAGGCTCCGATACCAACTTGTAACGTCCCAAAAACATAGTTTGAAACTTTTGTTTAATTTAATAATAAAAACCATAGTCGGTAAACCTCATATAAAAATCATAAGCAATGTATCTCAAAATATTATAACAACTGTCAAGTATATCAGAGTATAAACATCCCAGGCTAAACAAATGGTGTATGCACTGTAATCTTCCCGAGCTCCTCTTTTGAAAACTGAGTACCTGAAACCAAAACTGAAAACTGTAAGCACAAAGCTTAGTGATCTCCCACAAACTACCACATACCATACATTAACATATAAAGCACATACTGGGCCTTGCCCACTGCATCAGACAAAAGTCCGGAAACTGCATCGGACCGAAGTTCGGAACTAACCAGGGCCTTGCCCTTTGCATCAGACCGAAGTCCGGAACTGCATCAGACCGAAGTCCGGAAATTAACCAGGGTCTTGCCCTCTACATCGGACCAAAGTCCGGAAACTGCATCGGACCGAAGTCCGGAACTAATTGGGACCATGTCGCCTGAGTCGGACCGAAGTCCGGAACTAACTACATTGGACCGAAGTCCGAAACTGAATGCATCAGACCGAAGTCCGGAACTGACTGAACATAACATAGCATAAACATATCAACTAGCATGAACACATATACTGCATACTGCATCAGAACAGGGTCTGGAACACATAACACAAAACATGCTTGAATCACAAAGACATCAGGGAATCTAACCACTGCATCAGACCGAGGTCTGGAACTACTGCTAACTAAACGGGTCGGCATTGTGGCCGTAGACCCGTTCCTACTGTAAGAAAACTCACCTCATACTGCTGAAGTCCCGTAGACACAATCTTATACTGTTGAAGTCCCGCAGACTCAACCTTAGCTGCTGGATGACAGATTCCTGAACTGCCAACACTAAAATAACACCCAATTAATAATTGGGTTCTAACACATAACTATAAATACATACTTTGAGTAATTACTACATTACCCCTAGCTTGGCTTACCCAAGCCCAAAGCCCAATCCATAGGCCCAAAGTCAACTAGGGATCAAAGCCCAACATATGGCCCAATTTTCCAAATTGGGCCCAAACCCCTACATGGACTTCCCTTAAGGCCCAATTGCTCAGTCCGGTCCAACATGTCTCATTCTAAGGGCCCAATATCATAGAACCATCTAGGCCTAAACTATGGCCCAATTTTCCAAATTGAGCCCAATCCTTCATATGGGCCTTACCCTAGAGCCCAACTAATTACTCTAGTCCATTTGATTATTCTTGGATGGACCAACACAAAGCCCAAGTGAAATTAGGGTTTCACATAAAATGATAATTAGGTTTTTCTCACTTAGCCCCTTAAGGACTTAGTCCATTAAGTCCTTTAGTGTACTAGATAAGTTACATGGAATAATTGGGCTTAATACACAATCTAATCCCAATGTCCCAAAAGTGGGTCCAATTAAGTCCAAGGCCCAACACTCATAATTAGGGTTTTCCACCCAAACATGGCCCAATAGGCCCAAAACCAATCTCTAAGCTCATTAGGGTTTTCTAGCGGGGCACCACCCACTACCTCCTCGGGTAGTGGTGGTTAGTGGCGGCACACGGCGGCGGCCACCACCTCACGGTGGTGGTTATTATTATTTTCATTATTCAAAGCTTATTACATTATACAAAGCCAAATCTCGATTAACCACACATACACACACAAGACTAAACTAAACACAAGAAGAAAGGGAGTGGCGACAATGTAACAGTGGGACGGTGGTGCTCCGATCCCGACTTCTCTTCTCGTCAGAATGATAGCAACGACACAGCAAGGCAGCACGTTTATGGTTATGCTTACAAGATTATTCGTCATAATTTACTAAAAGTCTAGTAAATGTGGTTATGCTTACAAGATTAAAATAAGACTATTCATCATAATTTACTAAAAGTCTAGTAAATGTGGTTATGCTTACAATATTAATTGGAATTCTAAATCATTGAAAAGTTTCAATGAATGGCAGAACGAATAAGAAGAATCAATTAGGCAGAAAGATAAAAGTTTCTCCAATCTAAGAAGAAGGGAGAGTACTTTTGTATCAGATTTTATGATCGTTTTAATGATTAAGAACCATATCACAATTGATCCTCTAAGGACATCTTAGTGCACTAGTATGGCTAAGAAGAGGAATCAAAAATTTTGAAATGGTTAAATCAAAAGGACGAGTCACACTTTGTTCCAAAATCAAGTCTTAGAATCGTACTCCAAGATTGTGAATTGAGTGACACACACTCATCAAATGTGAAGTAGAAAAAATTGTTTTTCTTACTCTTGCACGTTTGAAATTGATGTGTAGTGTTTGTCTTGATGAGAATCCGCACTAACTCTTGAATATTTGTTTATCAAGAAATATTTCTTGATAAGAGAATCTGATATGTCAAGAGGTCAGTGGGAGTCTAAATGATCTGCGGCAATCCAGTTGAGTGATTATGCATATGAGTTCTACGAGTTCTAAATAGAATGCATAAGGCAAGCACCTTATTCAATGAAAGTACATTGACTGGAATAGGTGAGCTGGTAGATAACTTGGATGCAATGGTGGGACCCTTGATGGCAGGAAATTAAGAATGAACAAGTTCTGTCCATAAGAGTTTGAATTTGTCACAAACATTATCCTTCGATTATGGTTATGGCAAATTCACATGGATAGGAACACATACACCATAAAATCTAAGTGTCCTAAGGTTTCTCTCCTTCATGAAAATGATTGTGAGGAAACGCTTTCACTAAGAGAGACTTTAAGGAGATAGCGATTATGTAAATTGCATTCTCAAATTCGATTAAGATTACGGCATCCCTCTTGATAGTTTGAATTGTGAGATTTGGCAATTAGTCTGAGCATTTGGGACTTAGTAATATAAGTTCTGAATTAGTTTAGACACATATGTGAGCTATCCAAGAGAAGGTGTATAAGGTTGAGAAGCTTAGATAAAGGTTTATCAAAGCATATTGTATTAGAAACAATGAACTTTGGAAGTCAATAAGTATTGTTTTCTAGAAATTCAGCTGGTTTCTAAATACGCGTCAAAGCTAGTGGGAGCATAAATGTTATGCTGGAATGGATATAATCATCATGTTAGTGGGAGCATGATTATTATTTAAGTATTGCAAGTTGGCAATATTAATTATAGAAAAACAAAAGTTTCACTTTGCAAAGTTGCAGGGGTAGAAAAGTTGTTTTGCTATAATCAAGGGAGAGAATGTTATACTTCGTTTCCAATCTAACAGTTTAGATCGAGAAATTTTAATTAAATTTAGTCAAGGGTATATTTATTATTTACATTCTCAAAATTCGATTATGATTACGACATCCCTCTTCATAGTTTGAATTTTTGAGAACACGACAAATAGACATATTATGATGATATTATAGTAAGAAACCGGTAAAGTATCACGTGTGAACCATTTGAGGTGTCACACTTGGGGCACTAGGCACTCAAGCTTCATGAAGACATTCTACATCAAAGAGGTATGTAATTCTAACTTGATATATTCATATGAATCGTATTATTATGTTAGTTAGGATGAATACCTTGGAAAGTTCAAATTTGCATGTATAATAAAGAAAATATAGATCCAAGGTATTTAGGGTTGCATGTACACTTACGAGTGTTAGAATGCTCAAAACCCAACAGAAGCTTAGTTTACGTTTCATGCTCATTGTGAATTGACTAACCATTAACTTAGCAAAGTCAGCAACCATTACTGAATCAGTGGATCCAAAAATGATGTCGTCAACATAAATTTGAACAAGCATGATATGTTTTCCATTTGACATTTGGAATAGAGTAGGATTGAGAATACCTTTTTGAAAACCTGAACGCTTGAGAAAGTCGGTGAGGGTGGTCTCGTACCAGGCGCGAGGAGCTTGCTTGAGGCCATAAACTACTTTCCAAAGTTTGTAGCAGTAGTTCGGATATGAGAGTTTGACAAAACCAGGAGGATGCTGAAGATACACTTCAGTATCAAGTTCACCATTTAGAAAAGCACTTTTGAAATCCATCTAGAAAACCTTAAAGCCTTTGTGAGCATCGTAAGCAAGAAAGATTTTGATAGCTTCAAGACGGGCAACATGAGCAAAGGTCTCATCGTAATCAAGTCCTTCAATCTGTGTGAATCCCTTAGCCACTAATCTTGCTTTATTCCGACTAATGACTCCTACATCATCTAGTTTGTTCCAAAACACCCATCTAGTACCAACAATGGGAAGATTCTGAGGAGGAGGAACGAGAGGCCGTACTTCATTTCTATCGAATTCTACCAATTCTTCTTGCATGGATGTAATACAATCAACATGTTCTAGTGCTTCTTTGATGGATTTGTGTTCAACCATTGATATAAATGCAGAGAAGTGACATTCATTTTGAACACTTGTGGCAGAGCGAGTTTGTACACTAGCATTTGGGTTTCCAGTAACTTGGTTCCGAGGATGATCCTTAGTCCAAACATGTAGTTTCGGAAGCTCTTGTGCAACAAATGATCCTATATAACCAATGGGGTTATGTTGCTCCCACTGAATAGTTTGAACTTGTGGATGATGCTCTCCCTGAACTTCTGAACCGGATAGGTTGACATCATCATCAGGTGGGAATTTTAAGAAATTTGCATCATCATCGTTTTTTATAGGATTAGAGTCGAATTTAGGAGCTGCATCTTGGAATCCATCTGCATTTGATTCAAGGGAAGGTTGCCCATTCTCCCCCTCAACTTGAGAAGGTTGAATTGGTTCGGAATCAAATGGAGGAAAACTGGGTATCAGACCGGAAACATTTTGGGAGACTAGAGCTTCAGTTGATGAGGTTTGTCTTGTTCGAGATTTCGAATCAAGAGCTGTTTATGAGGGTCCAAACAATGTTTCAAAGTCAACTTTATAGATTGTTTGCTGGTTCGGACATCCTGGCACTGGAGCATCGGACTCCATGATGTAAGTTGTAACATGCGTTGGGGCAGAATTCTGAACAAAATTGTCATCAAAGGTAACATCAATTTTTTTTTCCAGAAGACGATTTCGTCGACTAAGAACTCGACAAGCCTTTGATTTAGCATAGTATCCAAGAAAGATGGCTTCATCAACTTTGGGTTGGGATTTGGCAAGCTGATGATGGTTGTTATTGATGAAGCATCTACATCAAAAAACGTGAAGAAAAGAGATACTTGGCTTCTGACCGTTCATGGCTTCATACGGTGTCTTATGGAGGCGTTGATTAATGATACTCCTGTTACGATTAAAACATGTAGTAGAAACAACTTCAACCCAAAGATAGAGTGGAAGATTTGCAAAGTTAAGCATGGATCGAGCAGCTTCAACAAGTGTTCTGTTACGACGTTCTACTACGCTGTTATGTTGTGGAGTGTATGGAGCAGAAAAATTATGGTCGATACCCTTCTCGGTGAGGAAGTTCTCAATGGTGGAATTTGTGAATTCTGAACCATTGTCACTGCGGATTCACCTTAGTGGGAGTTTGATGAGAACTTCAATTCCTTTGATAAAGTTGATGAGTTTGAAGGCTGTTTCTGACTTGAGCCTTAGGAAGAAGACCCAGATGAACCTAGTAAAGTTATCCACAATCAAAAGAATGTACTTTTTGTGATTCAAACTCTCTACTGTTGAAGGTCCACACAGATCAATGTGTAGAAGTTCTAACAGCTCCGAGATTGATTTTTCAATGATGATGGGATGACCCTTCTTTTGATTGCTTTCCACACTTACATGCAGCACGTAAATGATCATTTTCGAACTTGAGGAGTGGAAAACCTCTTACCATCTCACCAGAAACAAGATCATTCATATATCTAAAGTTCAGATGAGCAAGCCTTCTATGCCATAACCATCTGACGTCAGGAACAACTTTTGAGAGTAAGCAGAGTTGGGCTTGCCAATGATCATGTTGATGTCAAGAGGATACATGTTCTTGTTGCGGTTTGATTTGATTAAACATTCCTTCTGGTCTTTGGACATGACATAGTTGTGTTTCTTGTAGAATTCAACTAGTCGATTTGCATTAGTGACTTGAGCCACACTTATAAACTATTCTTCAGGTCAACTAAATATGTCACATTTGAAATGGAGAATTTTCCATTTGTAAGAATGAAATAACCTCGGATATGAGAGTTGGAGTTGTTGCCATACGTCACATAGAAAGCATTTGGTGAAAGTTTGAGATCTCGCAGAAAGTCCTTCTGCCCTGTCATGTGCATGGAGCAAGCACTATCAATATAACATATTGTTTTTTCTACAAAGCACAAAGTCCCTGCAAAATTAGTGATTTGTGGAGTTTTTAGGCTCTGAGTTAGGTTTTGGGACAAAGGCACGAGTCTTAGGCTTTGGTTGTGACTTTTGGGCAATAGGTGTTTTGGAGGATCTGTTCCGAGATTCCTTAGGAAACAAACAGAAGGGCATGTTCTTTCATCTATCCAATAATCATACTCAATGACATGAGGAATAGGAACGACTTTTCTCGGACATTTAACTTCCTGAACAGTGGGAACCACAGTGTCTATCGGAGTTGTAGTTTCATCATTGTGAGTTTTTACTTTCCATACAAGATTTTGTTTTGAATATTTTTGAGAGACTATTTTCTTAACAACTTGTTTTTTGGTTGATGGTACATTTGGTTTTGAAAACTGTTGAGGTTTGAAAATTGTACAAACAGATTTGGCTATGAAAATAGATGAAATTGTCTGGGGAGAGTTGGTTCGAGTAGATTTTGTACCTACAATGGACTTGTTCGGATTAGGACTAACAAATTTCTTATGTTCTACTGGTTTGGAAGGAATGGAAGGTCTCTTGAGGATCTTAGTGGGTGCGAAGGTGTTGTGACTCTTAGTTGGTGAATTGGCAATCCGAGATACACTCTTTTTGGAGTTCTCAAGGAATCTAGAATTTTGTCTTGACTTAACTTCTTGTTTGTGAGTATTCTGGGCTTCTACTTTAGGGTCGAAAACATCTTTCTTATTCAACATGGGTTTCCTTTTGGAGCGAAGTGAATATTTAGAGGTCTGTCCTATAGAAGGATTGTTAAACACATGCTTAATTGGAACAAGATTTGATTTGGAAATCACTTGGGGTTCAAAATCACATGAAATTGAATCATCAACATCACTATCTAAAGATGCCTAAAGACACTCAGAGAATTCAGGTCCAGTTGTCTCCGGAAAAAAATTCCTCAACAACACAGTTGTTAGGAGGGTTGTGGTTCGGATTTTGAACGACAGGGTTCAGACTACTAGAGTGGGGTTCCATGGTCCGATTCAGGTCTAGGTTTGTCAGAGGCGGAAAATGCATGGAATCGGAACACTTGCAAACTATAGGTTAAAACTCAAGAATTAATGATGTAAATTGGTCAGAAGTCTTAAGAAGGGGTAAAAAAAGGCAAAACATGGGTGTCCAAATGTTTGATGGTCAAAACGTCTCCCACAAAAGTTAGGTTTTGTAACTCCTTCAAGGGACGAGTAATATGTTTCAGAAACTCGCTTCCGAGACCAGGAGCTTTTGACCAAGGATGACGAAAACTATGAGTCTTCCATTCATTTGCTTCAAGAATGTCTATGGAATTATGCAAAGCATCTATTTTAGCACTGAGATGTTTGTTGTCAAAAATTAAAACATTTCTTTCAGAATAAGTGATTTCACATTTGTCTTTAAGAATGATACATTCATCTTGTGACATTACAAGATCTCGTTCTAAAGACTCTATTTTCAACTTATTATCCTCAAAACGTAATCTAAGACGACTTAATTCACTTTCCTTCTTCTCACTGGCTTCTATGGCTGACTTAAAAGATTTGTAAATGATGTTCATATCTGATTGGATCTGGGTTAGATATGGTTCACAAAGAGATAAGTCAAAATTATTATTAGTAATCATAGATTTTACGTGTTGAACGATGCTTTTGCCAGGTGGATCGTTGGTAGCCATGTAGCAGTAGTTTAGTTCGGCATCTTTATAGTCATTTTCAGATCTAGATGACCAATATCCTTTATCACATTTAATTGTTTGTCTAGCCATGAAGCACATGTTCATTCCAGTACTCATATCATCATCATCTCCAGAAGACCAATATCCTTCCACATCCCTTGATACATTTGTAAAAAAAGCCTTTTCACTTCTATTCTTGAGCTCGATGTGCATAGTAAGAAGAATCCTTGATCTTGGATTTCTGTGGAGCTTCAGCTAAACAGTCTTTGGCAAAGTGATTCGCATGACCACATTTGTGACATACGACTTTGGGTTTGTCAGACTTCGGACTCAGTGAGGTTTCCAGAGTATGATTTGGTGTAGGAAGGTTAGGTTTTTAAGCAGGTGGGTTTTCTGAAGGTTTTTTTGAATGCTTGAGGATTATTTTGGTGAGGAGCTTGGAAACGATTGTTATATGGCTTGTTGAAAGGACAGTTGTATCTCATGGAAATCAGGGCAAACTCTTATTGGAAATGGAGTTCGGAATCCATTTCTTCAGGGTTAAGGTCACCCACTAATTGATAGTTAGTGTTTGAGGGAGTAGGAATGGTTGAAGGTGTGGCTTGAATAGGAGGGATATATAAAACAAAAGTAGTGAAGAGGTCCAAAATGGTTAGGTTTGGAGTTTGTGGATCATAGGAACTGACTAGAGCTAGAGGACCTCCAGTGAGTTTACGTAGGGTTTGTGAAACATTTGATTCATGACCTTGAAGCTCATCGAAAAGTTGATAGAGCTTCAGCTTCTTCAGAGATCCATTAATCTGACGATATGATTTCACATTTCCCCATCCCTTTCCGAGACTGTTAATGAACTTGAGGTTGTACTCAAGTGGGGTTTGGACTATCCCATAATATGTCATGTTGTTAACGACGATTCTTTATCTATTTGAGTATGAGGCACCAGATTCACCAGGTGTTGTATCGAACTCATTGACAGCCGAGGTTAGACGCTTATCCTTCATGTTTTCTGACCCTTCGAACAAATATTGAAGTGTGTCCCAAATCTATTTTGCATATTTACACAGTTTGATGTGCTCAAAGAGAGAAGGTGGAACACCAACCGCCATTTCTGAAAAGGCAACTTGATTTGCATGTAGCTTTTCAAGATCATCAGCAATCAGAGTTGCTTGATGTTGTTGATCCTGTCCCAAGAGAGTTGCAACAGCATTTCTAACAATGGTTCGAACTGGAACATGAGGACCTTCTTTAACGGATCTCCATATAGATTCACCTTTTTCTTTTCCAAGTAAAAATCTTTCCATTATAACTTTCCAGTGATCATACTCTTCAACAACTAGCAGTGGGGCACATGTAGGGCAACCCACACTATTTTCTATTTGCATTGAGTACATTTGTTGAGAATTAGAAGAAGCCATTGAAGTTAAGATATCTTGAGCAAAAGTGGTATATAGAAGAACTTTTATCCTAAACACAAATATGATCAAAATACCAAGGTAATCTTGAATAAACTATAATATTTTATTATGGATTCAAAGGACAAACACTCAAGCTCTGATACCAATTGTGAGAACAAGGATCTGATTGCGCAGGGACAAGGCTTGAAAATTCAAACCTTGAGTTAATGCTAAAGATCAATGTCTACTTTTGATTAATAGTTTCAGTTGAGTCTGGAAAGACCAGTCAAGACTGAAGATGAGAATCAACAAATTACTTCAAGTATTAAATATGAGACTATGAGTATAATTAAGGTAAAGACAATGAATGAACACAAGGAATGCTTGTTAGAAGGAATGATTTTAGAGAAAGGTGCAAGTGAAGTAACTGTGAAAATATCTATCTTTGGTGGAACAATCCTTCAATTATTCTTATCATTAAACACTCCTTATATAGGAAAAGGAAGAAAACATAACAATCCAGCAAACATGTAACACCGTAAATTTGCAAACAATTTTTTTTTAATTTAAAATCATATAATTCTCGTAACAAATTTCACAAAAATCTCATTAATTTTATTTACCAAACACAACTCCATAATTGTTTGATTAATACTCCAGGATCCTCAAAACATAACTCCTTCTCTGGTGTGTACAATCAAACTGGTGCCTTCCCGCGATCCTTAGAAAACTTGAAACACATATCACGTAACACAGTAAGCACGAAGCTTAGTGACTTCCCCAAAATATCACGCACAAACAACTAGCCACCCAAGGCTATAGCTCTGTAAGACCCTTCGGTCAATGTGTCTGAGAAGGACCCTCCAGTCCCACAGCTCGTTGGACCCTCCGGTCCAGTCTGGTTGGGACCCTCCAGTCCCATTGCTCGTTGGACCCTCTGCTCCGGTCTAGTTGAGTACCCTCCGGTCTCATAGTTCGTTGGACCCTCCGGTCCAATCTAAATATCATGTAATATAGCATACAACGCATATATCACATAGAAAATACATAACTCAAGGAAGCACTTAAGACCATCTGGTCACACATAATTACCACTCTAGGTAAAGTATAGTGAGAAGACTCACCTCGGATAATGAACAACCCCTATAAACGCTGATGCTATGCACTGGCCTCTAACTCTGTGCCAAACCCACAATTATCCCAATTAGGATTTAAGTCCCAACTCTCACTCATTAGGTCTAAATGTAGTCCACTAACCAACCCATCAATGACCTAAAACCCATTGGGCCCACCAAGGCCCAATAATAAATGGGCTCTCCCGAGGCCCAACACTGTCACATCTAATGGCATGCCCAACTCAAGGGACAAAGCATATATATACATATATATATATATATATATATATATATATATATATATATATATATATATATATATATAATCCTCTGGTCGAAGACACTATTGCAACAAGTCCAAACTCCAGGCCCAACACTCAAGGCCCAAAATGAGACTTAGCCCAAAAGTCGATAGGGAGGTTATGTGGGTCGTACCTCTCTTGGTACGCTCAACATACTCACGAATCCATATTGGCCATCGGGGACACTGGAGCAGTACGCGGGGTGTACAGGAATTACGCTCAGTGTACTCCCCAAATTCACTCTTTCTACACATTTGGTCTTAAACAATTAAGATGTAACATCCAAATTCCTAGGTATTCTATTTTGTTCATTTATTTTGAGTTAGAGGGAAGGACTCGACGAATTGGTGCCTAGACTCGTCGAGTAGGATCGCGATTTGCTGACTGGATTAATGAATGGACTCGGCGAGTCGGTAGGGTGACTCGAAGAGTCTGCGCTGAAGGCAGAAATCCTAAATCTGCGGGCCTGAGCCCGATTTAAAGGCCTTTATGGCCTTCTTTGCGGCCACTACTCTCCTGAGAAACCCTAGAGAGCAGAGAGAAGCTTGTAGTGCAAGAGGAAGTCTAATCCATCATTCTTGAGTGTTTTAGCAAAGGGAAGGAATGATTTTGAGATAGGCTGACTTGTGGGACTCAAATCTTCCATCATTTCGTTCAGAACTGCTATGAGAGGTAAGGATTCATGTCAATCTTCGTTTGAGTAATAAATTTCATGAATCTAGGGTTTCTTCTCTTCTCTTTTGGTAGAGATCTAGTGTGTGTGATGTTCCCTTGTGACTATATAATCAGATCTGGACCTTGAGAGGTCCAGAGAGTCCCTATCCTTCAGGTTTATGCAGTCCCTATGAGTTTTAGGGCCTAGGTTATCATATTAAAGGATATTTTGGCATATAGAGATAGTGTGATGCATGGGCCTAAAGTTCGAACCTTTACGTGATTATCATGCTTAAGAAGGTCAGATCTATAGGCTAGAGAAGCAGATCTGACCTTAGAAGGTCATTTGAGTGAGAGCATGGAAGCAACTCGTCGAGTTCATAATTGGACTCGACGAGTCGAGTCGGGTTGCCCCGCGATTCGTTTCCAGTGGTAAACCGTCGAGTGGAAGGTTCACTCGACGAGTCGAGTGAGGCATACGAGGAGTCAGAGGACACGCATGAACTCACCGAGTCACACGAGTGCACTCGGCGAGTCCTGTCAAGTTTGACCGTTGACTTTCGTTGACTTTTAGGGTTTTGATCAACATTTGGACTTTTGGGCCAGGGAGGGGTAAAATGGTCTTTTACCCTTCTGTGAGATTTTAGAAAGGGATTTAATCTAGCCTTTGGGAGCCATTATTTATTGGAGGATATTTTTTATGTGGTTAGGCGGGGGCTAGAGCAGTATATTCGTGTGCGAGATTATCCGAGTTACCCGAGGTGAGTCTTCTCATTATACGTTACCTAGAGTGGTATCTATGTGTAGAACGGAGGGTCTTGTGTGCTATGTGTATATATGAGATTATGTGCAATGTGATATATGTATGCTCTGTGATTGTATAGACTGGACCGGAGGGTCCAACGATATAGACCAGACCGAAGAGTCCAACAATACAGATCGGGCCGTGAGGAGCTTATGAGAGGTCTACCGAAAGGTAGACTATGCTAGTGAGATGTAGAGTACTTGTGATCTGGGATCCAAGGAGGAGGACTTGGGGTCAATATTGATGTGGTGTGGAAGGTAGTATAGGGCCCGTACTACTGAAGACACCGGATCAGTGCGCAACCCAAGTAAGAATTCTTAGGATACTAGGGAACAAGTAGGGTTGCGTTATCGAGTGTGAGTATGCTTGAACGAGTCTCTGATATTTTTATGTTGTATTTCAGAGACTTCATGGTTGGGACACGCCACACACCTGAGAGCAGCAGTATCAGTGACGAGGAGATCCGCCGGTTGATTCATTAGGAGGTGGCTACAGTCATCCGAGTTGAGATACCAGAGATGTTCGGATATATCAAGACCATGTTGATCGAGACTTTTGATGAGCGGTACGCCGCTCTTACTAATGATGCTGTTTCTGCGGCCACCGCAGCCGTCGCTTCTGCCAGGCCACAGGGAGGTGACTCGTTGCTGTACCGAGAGCTCAGCAACATGAAGCCACCTGAGTTTGAAGGGACACAGGATCCGATCGCTGCGACGAGATGGATTGCTGATATTGAGCGATGTTTCTATACCTGCTCATATCCGGAGCATTTTTAGAGTACGGTTCGTGCTGAACCAGCTTCGCTTGGGAGCGAAGGACTGGTGGAAGTTTGTATCGGCAGATTTTACCCCCGCTGAGCTTACTGCGGTGACCTATGGAGAGGGAACGACTGGCTCAGGAGTTTTTGACCCTCAAGCATGGTACTGATTCTGTTACTGTGATTACCCGAAAGTTTCATGAGAGGGCGATGTTTTGCCCTGAGCAGGTGTCTACCGAGCAGACATGCATGAGCCGATATCTAAGCGTTCTGAGGAAATATATTCGCAAGTTCGTGGCGAACTCGGCATACCGGACATTTGCCAAACTTCAGGAAAATGCTCGAAAGAGGGACACCGAGCTAGAGACTCAGGCCAGGGAGGAGGCGGAGTGTCAGGGGAGGGATCGGCGGCCGGCACAATCTCAGCCGACAGCCAAGCGGGCAAAGCCCGCTGATTCGAGATATGGGGGTCTGAAGGGCCGCAGTTATGGGAAGTGCGACAAGAGTCACGAGGGGGTGTGCAGAGTTGGGGTGTGTTACAAGTGTGGAAAGGAGGGGTATTATGCAAGGGATTCCTCTAAAGGATTCTCGGTTTGCTTTCATTGCAACGAGACCGACCATCGGAAGGCCGAGTGCCCTCAGCTACTTCACAAATCAGCATAGGGATCTGCACCTGCTGCTAGAGCTACCGAGACCCGGCCAATGAAGGCCGAGGCACCGAAGGACCATGGGAGAGCCTTCCAGTTGACAGTGGAGGAGGTCCGCGCAGCGCCCGATGTCGTGGCTGGTATGTATCCTTTCATTTATTAATATTGAATGGAGATATTGTGCTTATTTTATGATATGCATAGGTACTTTTCTTGTGAATTTTGTACCTGCTTTGTTGTTATTTGACTCGGGTGCGAGTCGGTCATTTGTGTCCTTAGCATTTAGTCAGCACATCAGTATTCGGCGAGAGGCGTTGAGTCGACCTCTACGAGTTTCTATAGCTGACGAGCGAGTGGTGTATGCTACGGATGTGATTCGAGGATGTGTACTCGAGATCTTCGGTGTTGATTTCCCAATAGATCTGGTCCTGATTGCGATGGGGGACGTGTGTGTCACAGTGGGTATGGATTGGTTGAGCCGATTTGGAGCTGTTATAGACTGTGAGCGACAGTTGGTGAAGATACGAGACCCTAGTCGGGGAGTACTTACTGTGTACGACAAGGGTACCCGTTGTGGGTCAGCATTCTGTTCGGCTGCCAGAGCGAGACAGAGTTTACAGCAGGGCTGCAGCGGGTTTGTAGCCTATGTGATGGATATGCGAGTGGCCGTGTAGAGGCCGAGTTCGATTGATGCTGTTCCGATAGTGCGCGAGTTCCTGAATTTTTTTCCCGAGGAGTTGCCGGGTGTGCCTCCCGAGAGGCAGGTAGAGTTCTGCATCGATTTGGTTCCGGGGGCAGTGCCTATCGCCAAGGCGCCTTATTGACTTGCGCCACCATAGATGCATGAGTTATCCTCGCAGCTTTAGGAGCTGCTGGGGAAGGGGTTTATTAGACCGAGTAGCTCGTCGTAGGGAGCGCCGATCCTTTTTGTCAAGAAAAAGGATGGTTCACACTGGATGTGCATTGATTACCGGGAGTTGCACAAGTTGACGGTCAAGAACTTTTATCCAGTGCTGAGGATCGACGATTTGTTCGACTAGTTGCAGGGAGCGTCTTGGTTCTCCAAGAGAGACTTGAGGTTCGGATATCCTCAGATGAGGTTGCAGGATGAAGATATCCAGAAGACGGCGTTCAGAACTCGTTATGGGCATTACGAGTTCGTGGTGATGCCTTTTGGGCTCACCAACGCATCGGCAGCGTTCATGGATCTCATGAACAGGGTGTGTAGGCCGATGCTTGACCGCTCAGTGATCGTGTTTAACAACAATATTCTGGTATACTCGAGATCTAGGGAGCAGCATGAGGAGCATCTGAGAGAGATTCTCGTGGTATTGAGGTTGGAGAGGCTTTTCGCCAAATTCTCCAAGTGTGAATTACAAGAGGTCCAGTTCTTGGGACACCTCGTTCACCAGAATAGGATATTGGTCGATCCGGCCAAGATTGAAGCGGTTATGAGGTGGGGGGTGCCGAGATCACCCGCTGATATTAGGAGTTTTCTGGGATTGGCCGGCTACTATCGGAGATTTATCAAGGATTTCTCCAAAATTGTCGTGCCTCTCACCAGGTTGACCCGGAAGGGTGTTGCTTTTTCGTGGGATCTGGAGCAACAGACCTCGTTTGAGACACTTCTCTAGAGGCTATGCGAGGCCCCGGTGTTAGCCCTCCCGGAAGGGATGGAGGATTTTGTAGTGTATTGTGACGTATCGATATCAGGTTTGGGTGCAATACTTATGCAGAGGGGTCATGTGATAGCATATGCATCAAGGCAGCTGAAGCCTCATGAGATGAGGTATCCCACCCACGATCTGGAGTTGGGGACAATGGTGTTCGCCCTCAAGATCTGGCATCACTATCTGTATGGGCTTCGGTGTACCATATACACGGACCACAAGATCTTGAAGTATTTGATGGATCAGCCCAACCTGAATATGCGCCAGAGGAGATGGTTGGATGTGGTAAAGGATTACGATTGTGAGATCCTGTACCACCCCGGCAAAGCTAATGTTGTAGCTGATGCCCGGAGCTGTAGGGCGGAGAGTGCCCTGATTCGAGACATTTGTATGCGGTTGACGGTGACGACTTTGGTGTTGGACACCATTCGAGAGGCCCAGGCAGAGGTTGTGAGACCGGAGAACCGCAAGAAAGAGCGGGTGATTGGGCAGGTATCTGAGTTCGTTACCGATAGCCGAGGGATTATGACCTTTCAGGGTCGGATTTGGGTGTCATATGCAGGTGGGGCACGTACCACCTTGATGGAGGAGGCGCACATATCGAGGTTCTCGATCCATCCCGAGGCCACTAAGATGTATTTGGACCTGAAGAAAGATTATTGGTGGCCCTGTATGAAGAGGGATATTGCATGGTTTGTTGAGAGGTGCTTGACATCTCACAGGGTTAAGGCCGAGCACCAGCGTCCGCACGACAAGTTGAAGCCACTTGAGGTTCCCCAGTGGAAGTGGGAATAGATTTCCATGGATTTTATCACCAAGTTTCCAAGGACCGTGAGGGGTGTCAATGCGATTTCGGTGATTGTCAACCGATTGACGAAGAGCGCTCACTTACTTGCTATTAGTGAGAGCTCTTCTACAGAGAGATTGGTAGAGCTGTATGTGAGGGAGGTGGTATCGCGACATGGTGTACCAATCTCGATTGTGTCAGATCGAGACGTACATTTCACTTCCAGATTCTGGAAGAAATTCCATGACGAGTTGGGTACGAGGTTGTATTTCAGCACCGCATACCACCCACAGACGGACGGACGGAGTGAGCGAACGATTCAGACGCTCGAGGACATGCTTCTAGCATGTGTGTTGGACTTCGGAGGAAGTTGGGACACATACCTACCATTGGTTGAGTTTTCCTATAACAACAACCACCATTCGAGTATTGGTATGCCTCCCTTCGAGTTGTTGTACGGGAGGAGGTGTCGGACTCCCATTTGCTGGGGAGAGGTAGGGCAACACATGATGGGCAACATTGAGATAGTTCTTCAAACGACCTAGTAGATACAACAGGTTAGACAGAGGTTGTTGATAGCTTAGAGGCACCAGAAGAGCTATGCGGATAGGCGACGATCCAAGATGGAGTTCCAGGTGGGAGACTTTCGTACTCCTGAAGGTGTCTCCTTGGAAAGGAGTGATTTGATTCAGGAAGAGGGGCAAGCTGGGGCCCCGATACATTAGGCCGTTCAGGGTAACCACGAGGGTGGGCAGGCTAGCATATCTGTTGGAGCTACTTACGGAGTTGAGCCAGATTCATGATACCTTCCACGTGTATCAATTCAGGAAGTGTATAGCAGACGAGTCGATGGTGGTGCCGCTGGAGGATATTCAGGTGGATGCGAGCCTGAATTATGTTGAGAGACCGATCGCGATCCTGGATCGAAAGATCAAGGTTCTGAGTAACAAGGAAGTGCCTCTGGTTCAGGTCCAGTGGAAACATCGGAGGGAGTCCGAGCTGACTTGGGAGCCGGAGTTGGAGATGCGAAAGCAACATCTTGAGTTATTTACCGAGCGAGACTTCGAGGACGAAGTCTGATTCTAGTGGGGAAGAATAGTAACATCCGAATTCCCAAGTATTCTATTTTGTTCATTTATTTTGAGTTAGAGGGAAGGACTCTACAAGTTGGTGCCTAGACTCGTCAAGTAGGATCGCGATTTGCTGACTGAATTAATGAATGGACTTGGCAAGTCGGTAGGGTGACTCGATGAGTCTATGCTGAAGGCAGAAACCCTAAATCTGCAGGCCTGATCCCTATTTAAAGGCCTTTATGGCCTTCATTTGCGGCCACTACTCCCCTGAGAAACCCAAGAGAGCATAGGGAAGCTTATAGTGCAAGAGGAAGTCTAATCCATCATTCTTGAGTGTGTTTTAGCAAAGGGAAGGAAGGATTTCGAGCTAGGCTGACTTGTGGGACTCACATCTTCCATTATTTCGTTCAGAGTTGCTGTGAGAGGTAAGGATTCATGTCCATCTTCATTTGAGTAATAGATTTCATGAATCTAAGGTTTCTTCTCTTCTCTTTTGGTAGAGATCTAGTGTGTGTGATGTTCCCTTGTGACAATATTATCAGATCTAGACCTTGAGAGGTCCAGAGAGTCCCTATCCTTCAGCTTTATGCAGTCCCTATGAGTTTTGGGGCATAGGTTATCATATTAAAGGATATTTTGGCATATAGAGATGATAGTGTGATGCATGGGCCTAAAGTTCGAACCTTTACGTGATTATCATGCTTGGGAAGGTCAGATCTATAGGCTAGAGAAGCAGATCTAACCTCAGAAGGTCATTTGAGTGAGAGCATGGAAGCAACTTGCCGAGTTCATAATTGGACTCGACGAGTCGAGTCGGGTTGCCCTGCGATTCGTTTCCAGTGGTAAACCGTCGAGTGGAAGGTTCACTCGACGAGTCGAGTGAGGCATACGAGGAGTCAGAGGACAGGCATGAACTCGCCGAGTCACACGAGTGCACTTGGCGAGTCATGTCAAGTTTGACCGTTGACTTTCGTTGACTTTTAGGGTTTTGATCAACATTTGGACTTTTGGGCCAGGGAGGGGTAAAATGGTCTTTTACCCTTCTGTGAGATTTTAGAAAGGGATTTAATCTAGCCTTTGGGAGCCATTATTTATTGGAGGATATTTTTTATGTGATTAGGCGGGGGTAGATCAGTATATTCGTGTGCGAGATTATCCGAGTTACCCGAGGTGAGTCTTCTCACTATACATTACCTAAAGTGGAATTTATGTGTAGACCGAAGGGTCTTGTGTGCTATATGTATGGATGAGATTATGTGAAATGTGATATATGTATGCTATGTGATTGTATAGACCGGACTGGAGGGTCCAACGATATAGACCGGACCGAAGGGTCCAACGATACAGATTAGCCCGAAGGGTCCAACAATACAGACCGGGCCGAAGTGTCTAACGAGCTATGAGTAGACCAGAGGGTCCAACGAGCTACGGGAATGGAGGGTCACGCTGAGACATATCGACCGGAGGGTCGTACTTTAGCCTCGAGTGGCGTATGTGTTGTATGTGTATTTTGGGGAACTCACTAAGCAGTTATGCATACAATTGTTGTGTTATGTGTTTCGGGTACTAGCGAAGACCGTGGGAAGGCGCCGACATGATCCGTACACACTAAGAGGATTTATGTATTTGAGATCTTGGGATTTGTTTATTGTGATAACATGTGATACATTGGATTACTATGATATTTTATGAATGAAAGTATGTTTTACAAATGAATTTTTTTTTTCGAAATTTATGTTGTTACATAAGACATTACCTCAAACCCTAGTTCTGGACTCCCTAATGACACTTACTCCATTAAGTCAGTATCTTTAAACCTTTACATGGCTGGAAAGGTCACAAACACCCAAAACACTCGCTTCCTTATCTCAAAAACCTCTTATCTTATGCATGGCTTGATTCCAACATCCAAGATTGGATTTTTATGACATAACACCACTAAATACACTCAAATGGACATATATTAGGCTCTGGAGTTCAACAAATCATAAAGCTTCAAGCTTTGGGACCAAAGACCCTAAAATGGACCCAAAACAAAACTAGCACAACAATAAGCAAGTTCAAAACTTGATACCTCTGGAAAATGTACCAACAAGAGAAGAACATAGATCCAAAAGCTAGGTGCTCAAGCTATTCTCTTTCAAAGCTCCTTCTTCTTCAAAAGCTAAACATAACAAGTGATCACCCTACTAGATCCACATGAGAAAGCCACTAAGATTCAAACTTTATGCTTTCTAGAGCTAGATCAACATGATTAGGGCTTGGATCCTTAAGCTCCAAGCCAAGCAATGCTTACTTAAGGAACTCCTTCTTCCACAATATGCACCAAAAACTCACTAAATCACCAAAATGCTCAAGAATCACTAAAATAGAGGCTTAGGGTCTATTTCTAGGGTTTAGAGGGATGGAGGCTGAAGATATTAGGGTTAGGTTATGAGATAAGAAGCTTAAATGTAACGCCCGTAGATCCGGGCTAGTCAATTTAGAGACGATAAGTATCAAAAATGACTTTTTGATGGAAGATTATTTAGAAGGATTAATCTTAACTAAGTTGTAGTATATGTTACAAGGATTCGATACATATAAAGAACGCCGAAATCCGAGTTATATCGAAGAAGTTATGACCAGTCGAAGTTTCGCGATAGAACCGACACGACACAGCACGACATCAATAGTGAATTTACGTTGGAGCGATATTTGGCCTTCACGATCTAAATGAAAGTCATAGAATATGTTAAACCGAGAGCGTGCATAAAAAGAACGTCCAAATCTGACTTTGTATGAGGAAGTTATGATTTTTCTAAATTTCGACTTAGCGGTATGCAGCCCAAAGTTCAAATATGAGATCAAGTGACTTCTAGCCGAAACAATCTAAACGAGAATTGAAGATCTCGTTGATAGTAGTCCAACAGTGAAAAGACAGATGAAAACGGACGTCAGATGAAGGAGTTGTGAATTCCTAACGGAGTTTTCCTCTCCCGGCCTAATAAAAATAAATATAATTAAAATTAAATTCAAAATTAGCCGACGGAGTCCAAACAAGAGTTGTACAGCATAATCTCACCTACCCGTGGATATAAAGAACATCAAAAACGGAGATCCCATGCAAAAGTTACGAATTTTTGAAGTTCGGGGCACGAACCCCAACATTGTGTCAAAGTTCACGACGTGAAAAAGGGGTTCACGACGTGAACTCAGTATTTATGACTTCTGGAGCCTGGCAGACGCAAGTTTGCGATAAAACAACGGATGACTACTGAACTCACAACGTGAATATTTGAGATACACGACGTGAATCTTGAAAAATGGCCCAATAAATAGAAATCCTAGGGCAAGCGACCATAGTTGCTAATTCCTTCACTCTCTCAATCCTGATACCCTCTCTAGCCCTTTTGAATTACCTCGAAGCCCTGGTATCATCCCGACACCCGAAGCAAGTACCGAAGCCCCGAAGATCCCCTGATAAAGAGTTTTCGAGTTGAAACTCTGCCCGCGAGAAGTCCGGTTTCTGAGAAAACATTCCGGTTTCACCGAAGAATTACTACTCGAAGAGCCGTAGCACTATTCGAGCATCGTCTAATCAAGTGAGTATGTAGTTACTTTCTTCTACCGCATAGATATGAAGTATTTGCTATGAAATACGTGCTATGTGTTTATATGTTGTTTCTTTATTTGAGATGGTTGTTGAATGAATGTTTTATACATGTTTTTAAATGATTTAAACTATATATGTAATTTATATCTACAAATATGTTGGGTAGAACATGGGTAGATGAAATAGTTGGTGTGTGATGAAAGATGAGTTTGAGGATGAGACAAAAGATGATATAGATCATGAGATGAGGGTGACTGGTGAAAAATGAGTGAAACCTTTACCCAAACGATGGCCCCCGTCATTCATCAGAGTAAGGATGACAACCACAGATTATTCTAGACAGTCCAGTTGAACACTAGCAGGCTCGCAACTTGTAGGTTTTGTGAACAATGTGTTCACCAGTGTACTCTAAAAACCCTGGCAGCTATAGATTTAGTACCT
Organism: Lactuca sativa; assembly: GCF_002870075.4. Taxonomy (NCBI): domain Eukaryota; kingdom Viridiplantae; phylum Streptophyta; class Magnoliopsida; order Asterales; family Asteraceae; genus Lactuca; species Lactuca sativa. The sequence goes on from NC_056631.2 coordinate 5,100,503, forward strand.
TATATTAATACAATGATAGTTATGTATTTAGTGCAATGTAGATGAACCCTGGTAGCTATGGATTTAGTACTCTATAGATGAACCTTGGTAGCTATGGATTTAGTACTGTATAGACGAACCTTGGTTGCTATGGATTTAGTACTGTATAGATGAACCTTGGTAGGTATGGATTTAGTACTATATAGACGAACCTTGGTAGCTATAGATTTAGTAAAGTATAGATGAACCTTGGTAGCTATGGATTTAGTACTGTATAGATGAACATTGATAGCTATGGATTTACTAATGTATAGATGAACCTTAACAACTATGGATTTAGTGTTAGTTATAGGAACCTCGGGCAGCAATGTACTTTGTGCCAATTCCTTAGGTCAATCCTTACGAAAAAATGAATCAACGATAGTTGATTCTTAGGGTAAAACCATAAGAAATAAAGAAGATAATGGGAATGGGTAATTGGGTTGATTTTTTGATGATTAAATATAATAATTATATTATTGTGGGTTGAAAACCCTATATGCTCACCAGGCTTCCAAGCCTGACCCAATCAGTTTTCTTTGTATCATAGGTAGTGGCACAAGAGCATAAGTTGGTTGACATGACGAGAGATTTTGTATTATAGATCAGTAGTTATAAGTAACTATTATAAGGTCTATATTATACTGTTTATGCTTTTGATATGTATCCGAACATGACATCCGGAGATTTTGTTATTTAATGAAAATACATTTCTTTAAAGAAATGCTTTGATAAATTCTTATCACATTTTGTTTTGGAACAAATTCCGCAACTGTTTTATTTAAAAGATTACTCTGATTTTAATACAAAGCATAAACAAATCGGTCTTTTCTGGCCGTGAATTTGGGGATGTCACAGTTGGTATTAGAGCATTAGTTTAAGCGAACTAGGAATTTGTAGGAAATTTCTAGACTTAAACTTAGCATGCTAAGTGATTATTGTGAGTTGAGTGTGTCTTTTATATTTTAGGTAGTACACCTAAATTGACACAAGCACTAGTTTATTTAGGAATGATGCCTAAAATGCTTTTTTGTGCTAAATGCTCTATGTTTGCCATATATGAATTTTTTTTGGATCTATGGTTTGTTGCCAACCGGATCTAGAAACCTTGTGTGTTTAGGATTCTAATCGTATGACGACGACATTAGAACTAGCATGTAAATCTTTTGGAGTAATAAGGAGATTTATACGTCTATTGTAAATAAAGCTTTCCTATCTTAAAATTCTCTCCTAAGTACACCGAACGTATGCTTGGGTGTACAAAACGTTATGGTGAAGACTCGTATGGAATTGAGTAAACAGAAGAAATGAAAGGCTAATGATAGTGAATGACACCTATCGGAAGATATCGTAAGAGTGGTATCTTGCCTTTAGAATATGTATGATAAAATAACGGAACGTTTAGAGGAGTACGTTACGTCTAAAGTACACCTTCGATTGGCAGGATGGTGGAACGATTGGTGTAATTCGTGAAGTTGTCCCATCGTCTGGAATTTCCATCACCCACCGAGTTGAAGTAGAATTGATGATTGAAGATACACATGGAAGAAGTCCAAGTAGAGTCTAGAAAAAAATTATGATTAATTGGGCACATTCGTATGTGTTAAATTGTTTGGCAATTTTAGGACTTGGGGACTGCAAGACAATACTTGGGACGAGTATGAGTAGGTGTGAATAGTAGTAGACATCTATACTACTAGAAGCATAGGACTCTGGCTTGGATCAGGGAAAGTCACAAGGCTACCAAGAAGCTAGTGATTGTTTCCATTTTTATTCAAGTATGTCATTACCATTGTTTCGGTAATGACTAATAAGATGATTGATATTATGACCCTAGTGGTCATATCAAATTGAGTCTGACTACGATGAGTTTGTTACGTGGTTCAGAGAACCAAGTTCAATGTAACATCTGACTCAAGATAGAAGATTGAAATCAATGCAATCAATAGGATCGCGCTCGTTGTTAGAGAAATTGGTAGCTAGAAATGCTACATGCTAAAATGTGATTATATCACATTAGAATGTGAAGGAAGGTATATTCCATTTTGGAATTTGACTCTAAGAGACTTGAGTCTAAGCATTGCATCATATGATGAGAGGTCATTAGAACATGACCCATCAATCTTTTACAATAAATGAAGTAAAGTACTTATCCTAAGAAGAAGTAGGAGTCCTCAATAAGGATTTATTTCGTAACTCGTAGGTTGCGATTGAAAGTCCAACATAGTACGAAGATCAGATACAAGATTGAGCATCGCCTGCGGTCAAGAAGTCCAAGAGTTAGGTACCTATTCGAAAAAATATAGAAGTTACGATTATTACCTAGGATGAAAAGATAACGTATGGAATCATTATACAAGTCCTGTTTTCATTGATGATTCCAGGACGTAATCATCCTAAGGGAGAGATAATTGTAATGCCCATAGATCCAGGCTAGTCAATTTAGAGACGATAAGCGTCAAAAATGACTTTTTGATGGAAGGTTATTTATAAGGATTAATCTTAACCAAGATATAGTATATGTTACAAGGATTCCGTACATATAAAGAACGCCGAAATCCAAGTTATAACGAAGAAGTTATGACCTGTCGAAGTTTCGCGACAGAACTGGCACGACACAATGCGACGTAAATAGTGAATTTACGTTAGAGTGATATTTGGCCTTAGCGATCTAAATAAAAGTCGTAGAATACGTTAAACCGAGAGCATGCTTAAAAAGAACGTCCAAATCTGACTTTGTATAAGGAAGTTATGATTTTTCTAAATTTCGACTTTGCGGTATGCAGCCCAAAGTTTGAATATAAGATCGAGTGATTTCTAGTTGAAACAATCTAAATGAGAATCGAAGATCTCATTGATAGTAGTCCAACGGTGAAAAGGCAGATGAAAACGGACATTTGATGAAGGAGTTGTGAATTCGTAACGGAGTTTTCCTGTCCCGGCCTACTAAAACAAAATATAGCTAAAATTAAGTTCAAAATTAGCTAACGGAGTCTAAACGAGAGTTGTAGAGAATAATCTCAACTACATGTGGATATAAAGAATGTCGAAAATGGAGCTTGTATGCGAAAGTTATGAATTTATGAAGTTCGGGGCGTGAACCCCAACACTGTGTCAGAGTTCACGACGTGAAAAAGTGGTTCACGATGTGAACTCAGTATTTATGACTTCTGGTGCCTAACAGACAGAAGTTGCGATGATGCACCTGATGACTACTGAACTCATGACGTGAATATTTGAGATTCATAACTTGAATCCAGAAAATTGGCCCTATAAAAAGAAATCGAAGGGCAGCCGACCATAGTTGCTAATTCCTTCACTCTCTCACTCTCGATACCCTCTCTAGCCCTTTTGAAGCACCCCGGAAGCCCCGGTATCTTCCCAAAACCCGAAGCGAGTCCCGAAGCCCAGAAGATCCCGAGAGAAAGAGTTTTCAAGCTGAAACTCTGCCCGCGAGAAGTCCGGTTTCTGAGAAAACAATCCGGTTTCACCGAAGAATTACTACTCGAAGAGACGTAGTAGCATCGTCTAATCAAGTGAGTGTGTAGTTAGTTTCTTCTACCGCATAAGTGTGACAACCCGAAATTTCCATTTGTACGAACATTATCTATTCAATAGAAGCTAGTCTAGTTTCAGTGGATTTTATACTCTTCCGAATGAGTTTGTGTACATTAGGGTCTACGTTTAAGGAGATATCAGGAGAGTGGATGCTCCTGGGTTTGTGAAATTTGAACATTCCAAGTTTCATAATGTTACAATCCAATTTCGAGAATAAAAATATTTTCTGTCAAAATATTTCAGGACTATAAATAGATTTCTGAATTAAATTAATTCATTATTCACAATTCCAACTAGAGAAAAGCCATTTTCTCTCTGACGGATCTTCGGGTTTTCATCCCAGATTGTGAGTCTACTTTCCTAGATGTGTTTTAATACTTGTTATATGCTTAATAACATTATTTACATGTCCAAAATACAAGATCCGGGAGCTTACGGCCCAAGAACGTTCTTGGGGTGTAAACTCCAAAACAAGGCCTAAAAGCTACCTAGTCTCATTTCCATGTTAGGTATCTAGTTAGGGACTTTATGTATGAACATTAGAGGCTAGAAATCAATCAAAATCATATAGTTTTAGGAGTTTACGGCCAAGGATATGCTCTTGGACCGTAAACCCCTTTTTCAAGGGCTAAGAGTGCCCTAAACACCCCTAAGGCTTAAGACAATTACCCTTTAATACTTATGACTTGAATGGGGAGTATATTACATCAAAATCATCCCTTAAAGGGAGTTTACAGCCAAGGAACATCTCTTGGGCCGTAAACTCCAAGTGAAGGCACAAAGGTGTGCCTAATGTCCCCTTTAGCCGTAAACAAAAACCTAGAAGCTATCCTTTATGTGCAAGGGACTTAAAAGAATTAAAACCAGCACCCCATAGGAGTTTATGGCCGTAAACTCTAGGGGATATGGTCTTTAGGCCATAAACTCCTCTATGGAGCATTCTAGGGCCTTAAACTACTTCAAGGATTATTCCAACAATGCTAGGCTTATTCTAGGATTAGTATAGCACCTTAAAACACCCAAAACCACCAAGTGTGGAGTTCACGACCGTAAACTCAAGGGTTTACGACCGTAAACTCCAAGGGTGGGGTTTGTTGGGTGGTGAACTCTTATTCAAGGTCTTTTGGTACATTAAACCCTTTTGCCTTGTCCTGTATCGACTTAGATGCAACCCTTAGGACCTATAACATTTATACAAAGTGTTTACATGTTCCTAAGTGTCCCAACTTATTTCATTAAGTTATTATTTGGCTAATTAGTTATATATATGCTTATTATATGATAACTAGGCTCGTGCGTGTAAACAAGTCCTCGCTTGACACCTAGCCATCCTATATCGTTCAGTTCATTCCAATCACCAACTACAGGTGAGTTCATACCCCTAATCAATATTTTAAATGATTTTAAATGCTTTTATGGGGGGGGGGGGAATACAAGTAGAAACAAACATGTTATTAAATCATTGATATGTATTTTATAACTGTGTTTGTCATTTAACAGATTTCACATGCTACAAAATGTGATGCATGAAATGGTTTTACATCTTAAAAGCACATTGTTACCAAATGTTTTACCTTTGAAATGTTTATTAAAATGACATCAAGTCATTGTTAATTATTGTTCAAAACCCATAAGATGTCTTACAAAAACCATTTTTCATTCTTGAACTAAACTATGCATATACACTTATATTCTTATATATGTATTGATGTTATAGCTTACATCTTTCATTTAGTTTCCCACACCCTTGAGTAGTAAGAGTGTACAAACCTACATGATCAACCAGTTATATTACAGTAAATTATCATAGGGATAATTTGAAGATATCAAACATTACTTCTATTACAAGGAATCACACAAGAGTCAGTTCATTCATGAGTCTATACTAGTACATTACCTGATACATGAGTACTTACAGATGTTTACCTGATACATGAATATGTTTACATATACTTACCTGTTACATGGACACACATACATGAATACCATACAGGAACACTTTTACATAGGTGCATTATCCTGTATTCACTTACCTGGATACTTGTACTTAGAACTACGAGGATGATTTATTAGTACTTACTGTGTAAATTGTCTTTCCTATCTCGGTTCAATGGGATAGCTAGGCGGGACTTACCATTCCGAACCCCACTGATTAGCACCAGTGGTCGATGACCATCTTCGGAGGTCTAAGGTTACTATTTATATTAGGTAGATCGATTGGGACTAACCCTTCCACCCACCTGTTGCTGCTACAGAGGACAATTGGACAATCTTCGGATGTTCATTAGGTTATACCTTTCGCTTATTGCGATGATTGTGTTACTCCTAGTACCCAGCGATGACACTTACATTAATAATTGTTTTGGACAATCCTCAAATGTTCATTAGGTTATATTTTTCGCTTAATGCGATGTTGTGTTAGTCCTAGTATCCAGTGACAACACTTACAGTAGTACATTTTTCCTGTTTACTTTATTTTGTGATACATTCACATAATCGATGAGTTAGACTAAGCACTTTTAGTACTAGTCAACACAAAGGAAAAACTATCATTTTACAAACAGAACATTCGGGTCTTGGTAGAAGACTACACTTCATACTTACAAAACATTCGGGTCTTGGTAGAAGACTACACTTCATACTTACAAAACATTCGGGTCTTGGTAGAAGACTACACTTCATACGTACAGAACATTCGGGTCTTGGTAGAAGACTACATTTCATACTTATAGAAAATAAGGGTTTTTCTAGGGATTTCATACTTACCTCAACATTTTCATTTAAAGGTTTACATGGCCTTCATAACAGATTTTCACAAACAAGGCAATGACACTTATATACTTATGAATTCACCAGCTTTAAAGCTGATACTCGCTTTCAAAATAACTTGTATTCTCAGGTCATCAGTAGACAGGTACGGAGGTCAGGTTTTGAGAAGACAGAGCAGACAAGTCTCGTCTTTTATTTTGATTGTATATTTTTTTGGTGTCTTATTACAATGAGAGAACACACATGTATTAAACTTTACTTATAATGCAATGGATGATGTTGTTGCTTGTTTATTATATTACACTGTTGTGATACTGCACATGACGTCCTCCACCCCTAAACGTTTCCGCCGTTCGTGGTTTTGGGGTGTGACAATAAGTATGAAGTATTAGGTGTGAAATACGTGCTATGTGTTTATACGTTGTTTGTTTACTTGCGATGGTTGTTGAATGAATGTTTTATACATGTTTTGAAATGATTTAAACTATATATGCAATTTATATCTACAAATATGCTCGGTAGAACATGGGTACACGAAATAGTTGGTGTGTGTTGGGTCAAAAATATGGTTTATACTTTGCTTTTCTAGGAAAATATATTTTTCTATAATGTAACATGTAATTTTGTGGCTGTGTATGGCCGCACACCCTGTGTACGGCCGTACACAGGGTGTGCTGCTATACACACGTGTACGGATGGTGTCTCATATATATAGGGTGAGGAGTCATGAGAGTGTAAGGCTAAAAGAGAGAGAAAGGAGAGCATATTGAAGAGAGAGAAAGTTAGAGAGAAGAATTGTGTGTGAGAGAGAATGTAATGTGTATGGAGTATCACTCATATCTTTGAATACATCATATATTCAAGTTATTCTTCTTCTCCTTCTTCTCTATTTTAATCTGGCATCATCAAATTGATTGGGTTTCCGCACCATCAATTGGATTTGATTGATATACAAGCAGATTGAGGACTAACAATTGGTATCAGAGCTTGGATTGTATCAATCAATTTTGTCAGATATGGAGTTTATTTGATCTTATTTTGCAAAGATTTTTGCATTTTTGGATAGATCTCTGAAAAATAAGGGGGTTTGTTCTTTTCATTTTTTAATAAAAACGAGTTTTTGGTCGAGTTTTAGAGCAAAAAAGGATGAAAACGTCGTTTTTTCACGAAGCTGTTGAAGGTGTGCGGCCAGTTGAAGGTGTGGCCACGGAGTGTGCGGCTTGGAGTGTGCGGCTCGGACGTGTGCGGCTCGGGTGTGCGGCCCTGGTGTGCGGTCTCGGTTTACGGCTCGGAGTGTGCAGCTTGGTAAGCGGCTAGGTGTTCGGTTCTCGCAAGTTTTTGGTCTCGCCTCGGATCCACGGCTCACCTACCTCGCTCTGGGCTCACTTCGGAAGCAGCAGCGCGCCTTTATAAAAAAAAACAGAAAGGAATTGAGGGTGCCGGGGATCAAACCCGGGACCTATAGATCAACATCACTCACGCCTTACCAACTCAGCTAGCAAGCCTTTTGTGTCATCGCTTCGAAATTTTAAATTTAACATGTTCTTTTCGGTTCCTAATTTCGTAAATTGACTCTTTTAACCCAAAAAAATCAATTTCTTTTATTCTAAATTCTATTTTCAACCCAAATTTTTTTAGTTATTAATTTTTTATTTTATTTTTATCTTTTGACTTTAAAATTTGACTTTTGACTTTCAAATTTGACCTTTGACTTTAAACTTTGACTTTTTCATTTAACTTTCAAAATTTCAAATTTAGCTTTTCGTTTTGACTTTGAAGTTTGACTTTTTAAATTTTGACTTTTAGGGTTGACTTTTGAGTTTTTAGTCAAAGGGCATATTTTTTTTTATAAAAATGAGTTCCTCATCCATTCTGGTAAATGAAGTATCACGTACTCCATCTTGTGAAACTACTATTAAATTTTTCCGAGATCGAATCGATTTATTAAAAAGAGAAAATGAGGACCTCAAATACGAAGGCTATACTCTTAGAAAAGGTCAGAAACCTCTGAAAGCTCAATTAGAGGCCAAGACTAAGGACTTTAGGAAATTACAAGAAGATTACAACAACAAGTGTGAAAATTACGATCACATTAAGAAAAAACTTGTTGCTGTAACTGTAGAACTTGACGCTTTGAAAATTAAGTGTGGAAAAACAGATGTTAGTTTCAAAAATTATACTATGTCAACTAAGACAGTCGAGTCCTTATTTGAAAACCAATTAAAATTCAAAGATAATCAAAACAAGGGTCTAGGGTATGATAGTGTTCCTCCCCCTTTCAATCATAACTATATATCCTTCCCTATGACACAAGAAGAAATTTATGGGGAGGCACATCTTCAATATGGGAAACCTGCTGTGGTTGTGCCAGAAAAGGTTGAGGTAAACGTTTCTAATGAATTTGTTACATGTGCAGGTAAAGTAGCAGAATATGAGAATAAGGAGAGAACAATTGAATGATCCAATGACTCCTTGAACTCTGAATCTGTTGCTTCTGATCAACCTGCTGTTGAGAAGTACAGGCCACCAAATCAAGTGAAACAACCGACTTGCTACAAGTGTGCATGTGGGAACAAGCTGAGATAAGGCATGGATACGCTACCAGGGGTAGGAAGAAACAACTTCCCAGTGAAGTAAATGACACGTTTTCACTGTGGAACACCTGGTCACATTGCTAGAAACTGTCCAAATCGGGCATATGTTCCCTACTACGCACAAGGCTGGCAGAATGCGCAAAGTGGGAAACTCTAGAAAAGACATCATTTGAAGTCACAATCGCGTAGTGGTGACTGGAATGCGCAGAAGGCCAAGAATCAAACCCACAAGGCCAAGAATCGAAATCCCAAGGGCAAGAAGGGAATCTCGGCTAAGAAGCCTAATCCAAGTAGATGCTCTAGTGAAACAAAGACCGGTTAGGTCAAAGTCATCTCGGAAGCCGACTTCAAGTTCAAAATCAAGTGCCGAGGCACCCATCGGATCGAAAAAGAAATAGGTTAAACCAAACTACAAATGGGTACCACAGGTTCAATCTCCCAAATCTCCTAATGCTTCTAATATTCCTACATTTTCTGTTTGTGATAAGCAGGATATGTTGTAGGAGAGAGTACCGTGCAAGGATGACAAAGGTCAACCCAGTTTCAAAATGGACTAGGTTCCAAAGACCAACTGATCCCACTCTGTGTCGGAACAACTATGGAGGCATATCATCAGACTTCGGTTTGTTGATAGTGGCTGTTCCAGGAACATGGTAGGAGGCATCTCTCAGCTGTGCACAAGTCAAAACTTTAAGTGAGAGTATGTGTCCTTTTCGGGAAACAAAGAAAGGAAGGGATCACTCATGGGTTTTTGCGCTTAACGATGTGAAGACTTTTCGGATCTGTTCTGAGATTATGCGTGTTGTTCTCAGACCTTCTGGATGCAAATTCAATCGGTGAATTAAGGTTTGATTTTTCTTCTCTATACTCCTAAGTTTATCTTACATTGATTCATTTCAAAGACAATTTTTCAATTTCTTATAGTTTTTTGTTAGTAAGTATTGTTTGGGAAGTGATATAAAGATAAAGTGATAACGGGCAGTCTAAACATGTGTAAGGGACTGAATCTGAATTGTCTAGACTCTGTGTTCAATGTGCTGGTAGGCACGAAGGATTTGACAGTGTGGATTTAGATAGGATTGTTTGGACTGACCATACGACGCTCGGGTAGATTGAGTAGTGAGATAAACATGGGAACCTACGGGATACACTAAATTAATACGCATCTAGAACAGTGGTTCGAATTTTCCTTTACGTACGGACTTATGTCCTTAATTCTGGTTCTGATCGGGCGACTGGGAGGTTCTGATAAAGTAGGTCTGTAGAAAATTATTTTCTTGATTTGTATCTGTCAGACATATTTTGCTTCCTCTGCGTGATCGGAAGATCCGACCTAGATTACAACACATGCAACTCTAATTCTACGCAGCTCCTTATCTATGAAATTCTTTCCATCTGCTAGTCATATGTTGTCTCCTCTACATGATTTAAATGATCTGACCTGGAACACAGCATATGCAATATTCTACCTCTCAATCCCTCTATCCTAGTTAGCCATATGTTGTCCCATCTGCGTGATTGAAAGAGATCCGACCTGGGACTGTAAGTCCCTAATCTGCCTGTGTATCAATCAGATCCGTTTGATGGTGCAGAATTCCAATCAAACGGATGATGTCAGATCAAATAGAAGAGAAGAAGAAAAAGTAGATGATGAATCTCAATGTATTAATGAATAGAATGATGATCCGGATACAAGAGATTCACACACACACTAACACACAATAGTTCTTCTGTCTCTCTGGCCGTAAACTCTCTAGGGTTCATCACTAACACACACTCTTTTTTCTCTCTCTAGAAAACCTTCAAATGCACACACTTAAGCTCCTCTAGTGTTCATCAATCTTTTTCTCACACCCCTTACCCCTATATATATACACAAGAATATGGGCCGGTGGACATGGGCCGTAAACAGGGTTTACGGCCATAAACCTGTTTACGGCCGTAAACACCCCCTTGGCCATAAACTTGACCGTAAACACATAAGATATTACATAAAAATACAATTTCCTAGAAAAGAAAAGTATAAACCATAATATTGACCCAACAATCTCCCCCTTGGTTTATAGATTTCTTTTCTTTTCTTAAATGACCCAACAAGCTCCCCCTAAAAAGTAGCTGGCTTTTCTTGTTAATCTTCATTGGGAACTTGGCTTCGGTATTAATCTTCAAATTCTTCACAGCTTCAAGATGGACTTGATGAATCTTCAATGAATGACTTCATATTGAGCGGTTGGGCTTTTCTTCAGAATTTGGCTTTGAACGCACGTCAGGTGAGGAGGCTTGATGTACTGATTCTTGAAAGATAGCGCTTTCAGCTTCAGAATATTCAGAGAGAACATCAGAGAGAACTAAACTTCTAGATCACTTCAGCATGTACAAAGATAGCAATAGACTGATTGAGGAGGCTTCAATGCAATCCGTCACATAATCTTCAAGTCAGCTTGACCTTTCTTTTGGGGTTGAAAGATTGAATGTTGAAAGAATAATCTTCATTTCTTGCTCCTTCGAATGCGAATTCTTCGATACTCACGGACGAGGCTTTGGCTCAGAAATCTTCAACACAAACTCCATGAGTCTTATCTATACCTGAAATCACTTTTCAAGACAAAACAAAACTAAAAGAAAACTTAGCACACAAACAGAAACAAAAGTATTTTTGGATTTTTCATATTTTCTGAAAAAGAAATAAAACAGAAATAACAATATTTTTTTAAATTTAATTTTCTGATTTTTTTTAATTCTCCCTTAATATTTAAATTAGAAGAAACTATGAACAAATTTAACAAAAATAAAATGATATCTAACTTTAAGAATGATTTGGGATCAGAGTTGTTAGACAGCCTTAATCCACTTGTCGGTACCTTTCATATTTGCATCTTTGTCTGGTCGATCGCCGATATTGTTGTCCACTTAAACACGAAAAATTGTGACAAATTTAGGACATACTATTTGTTACAAGACAAGATGAACTCAAGTTCCTAGATATTATATCTGATCCTAAGTTCCTAGATACTATATCTTAAGGACCATTCAGCTGACGACGACCAGTGATATTGTTGTCCACCTAAATTGAGCAACGAGATCTATAGACAATCTTTGAGTGTTCAATTTTAATTGTACTGTAATGTGTTTCCCGCTTCCTGATATGCCCCAGTAATCAAGAACTTCTAGAGTACTCCTTACATCGGGTGAGCAGACAATCATTAGGAGAGAAGATAGATTCAGATTATTATCACTTATAGTTTTAGAGGGATTGAGAAGTAGAAGGCTGCATATGCTGTGTACCAGGTCGGATTGTTAGTCATGCAAAGGAGACAACATATGGCTAACAGATAAAAAGAATTTCATAGATTTAATATGTAGAGAAATAGATTTGCATATGTTGCAGTCCAGGTCGGATCTCTTCCAATCACGCAGAGGAGGCAAAATATGACTAATAGTAAGATAGAAAAGAAAAAAATTTTCTACAGACCTAATTCATCGGAATTTACCAGTCGCCCCATCAATACCGGAATTAAGGACAGAATCCGCACATCGAGGAAAAGTTTAAACCACGATTCCAGATACGGGTTCATTAATGTGACAAGTAGATTCCCACATATATCTCCCTGCTCAACCAATCCAAGCGTCGTATTGTCAGGCTAAACGGATCTAACTAGGTCAAGATTTGTCAAGTCTATAAATTTCCTAAGTTCAACTCTGCCTAGTCAAGTCCATTTAAAATCTTTCGTGCCTACCGACGCATCAAACCAGAGCATAGACCCTTCAACTTTGGGTACGTTACGCAGACTCAGGTTGCCTGTTATCACATGATCATATCACTTCCCAAAAAATCTCCCTCAAGCACATTCCATTAACACCATATTTTTATTTTCTGATTTTCTATTTTTTTTTTAATTAAAATTTTCTAATTGTTGTTTTATTTTGATTTCTCCACCTAAATTTGTGCATAGGAGAGAAACGAAACTAAATGCGCAAATTTAAACTATCCTAAAACAAAAATTAGTCTTTAAAGCGAATCAGGTTAAGAAAAACTCAGCAGTATAGAGAAGAAAACGCAAACCGTAAGTCACCGTTGAATTTGCATCCAGAAGGTCTGAGAACAGCACGCGTAATCTCAGAATAGATCCGAAAATTTTTCATGTCATTAAGCACTAACCCCGTTTGTGATCTTTTCCTTTCTTCCTTTCCCGCCAAGGACACATACTCTCAAATAATGTTCTGAGTGCTGTACAGTTGAGAGCTGTCTCCTATCATATGCCTGGAACAGCCACTACCAACAAACCGAAGTCAGATGATATGCATCCATAGCTTCTCCGACACAGAGCAGGATTAATTGGTCTTTGGAACCCAATCTATTTTGAAACTAGGTCGACCTTTGTCATCATTGCACGGTACTCTCTCCCATGACATGTCCTGCTTATCACAAACAAAAGATGTAGAAATATTAGAGTCGTTAGTTGATTTGGGAGATTGAACCTTTGGTACCCATTTGTAGTCCGGTTTAACCCATTTCTATTTCGATCCGATGGGTGCCTTAATAGTTGCTTTGGAACTTGAAGACGATCTTCAAGATGACTTTGATTTTGACTTCACGGGATCATCTCTTTGATTTGGCTTCTTGGCCGGCATTCCCTTCTTGCCCTTGGGATTCTGATTCTTGTCCTTTGGAGTTTGATTATTGGCCTTGGGAGTTGAATTCTTGGCCTTTTTGGCATTCCAGTCTATAACGCCTGTGTTTCCGGGCTTGCCATTTTTAGCAATGTAATAGTCTAGGTTAACTTTTGTAACCCGTTTTGAAATAATAGAAGTATATTATTTGAGTATTATGTGTTTTGTGCCTAATTGCTTAATTATGTGGTTTGATTAATTAAGAATAAAAATAAGCGTCAAAAGTAAAGTATGAGATAAGTCCGATATCTTTACATAAAGTTGTAGTGGTCGAAATGAGGTTTCCGAATATATAAGGAATGCCGAAATCCGAGTTATAACGAAGAAGTTATGACCTGTCAAAGTTTCGCGACAGAACCGGCACGACCCAGCGCGACGTAAATAGTGAATTTAAGGTAGATAGATATCTATCCTTAGTGATCTAAATGAGAATTGAAGATCTCATCGATAGTAGTGCAACGACGGAAAGACAGACGGAATCGGAGTTCAGATGAAGGAGTTACGAATTTCGAACGGAGTTTTCCTGTCCCGACCTACTAAAGATAATATATAAGTAATATACTTATAATATATTAAAAATAAAGTCACAATTAGCCAATGGAGTCTAAACGAGAGTTGTAGAGCATAATCGCACCTTCGCGGTGATATAAAGAACGTCGAAAACGGAGTTCGTATGCGAAAGTTATGAATTTCTGAAGTTCGGGGCACGAAACCCCAAAACTGTCAGATGCCACGACGTGGAACAAGGTTGCCACGACGTGGCAAGTGTCCTGTCACCTCCGGAAGGCCCCAAGATGCAACTTGGGATAACGCATGTAGTGACGACCAAGCCCACGACGTGGAACAAGGTTGCCACGACGTGGCAAGGGCCAAATTTGCCCTATAAATAGATTTGAAGGGCCAGCCGTTTAGGGTTGCTATTTTCTCTATTCTCTCTCCCGTTTTACATCGTTTTGCGTGCCAGAAGTACCCCGAAGCCCCGGTAATATCCCCGAGACCTGAAGCAAGTCCCGAGATCCCGAAGATCCCGAGAAGTGCGATTCCCGAGTCGAAGCTCTGCCCACGAGAAGTTCGATTTTTGTAGAGATCTTCCAGATCTGCTGAGGATTACTACTTCTGCAAGTCGTAGTGTTGTCCGATCATCTTCTGATCAAGTGAGTGTATACTACCTTTCATAAACACGATAATAATACAAGTGCGGTTTGAGGGTATTAAGTAAATTGTGGTTTATAGGTGTGAGGGTATAGCTACTTTCTTCTAACGAGTAACTATGAAGTATTTCATATGATATACTTGTTATGTGTATATTTTGTGATTGTATGCGTGAATGGATATTCAATTTATTCTATCTCATAGATCTGAATTGTTTTCTATGGAATACGTGTTATGTGGTATGCCTCATCTGTTATGTGGAATATATATTGAATGAAAATGATATACAGGTTTTAAACTACGTATTATGTATATCTATTTTTATCTACTAATATGTTGGGTAGAACATGGGTAGATAGTTGGTGTGTAATAAACAGATGAGAGGCCTCGATGTTGTTGTTGTTGTTGATCTAGTTATTCAGCAGAGTATGGATAACGACCACGGACTCTTTCTAGACAGTCCAGTGGAACGCTAGCAGGTTCATAACCTGTAGGTGTTGTGAACGATGTGTTCACCGGTGTACTCTATCCCCCTCATGGTTGCCTTTAGGATATCTATTGTTGAGGAAACCCCTTAGCAGTGATGTCCGTCCCGATGAAAATCCTAGATTAGGTCCCTTGAGATAGTTGTTTTAGGGACGTAAAGTGAGGATAACGGGAATGGGTAATCGGGATAGTGATTGGTTGGTGAAATTAAATATAACTTATTTATTGTGGGTTGAAAACCCTATATGCTCACCAGGCTCCCAAGCCTGACCCACTCAGTTTTATTTGTATTACAGGAAGTGGCACAAGGGCGTAAGATGGATGGATCATCTTGTTGTTTTGTTTACAAGTCTGCATATGTATATATTTGTTGAATGACTTGGAATGTTTATCGTTTATGCTTTATGGTCTGTATCGGAACATGACATCCCGAGTTTTGATTATATAATGAAATGCATCTCTTGATGAAATGCTTTGATAAATATTATTTTATCATGTTTTGTTTTGGGAACAAATTCCGCAACTCTTTCAAATCAAAAGGATTTACTCTGAAATTATTTAAAAGCATAAATGAAAATCGGTCTTTTCTGGCCGAGATTTTGGGGATGTCACAGTTGGTATCAGAGCATTAGTTTAAGCGAACTAGGAATTTGTAGGATTTCTAGACTTAAACTTAGAATGCTAAGTGGAATGTTGAGATGTGTGTCTGTTGGATTTTAGACACGGGCACTAGTTTATTTTAGGAAAGTTGCCTAAAATGCTTTTATGTGCTAAATGTTATATGTTGTCATATATGATATTAATTGTTAGGATCTACGGTCTGTTGCCGACCGGATCTGGAAACCTTATGTGTGTAGGATTCTAAGCGTATGTCTACGATATTAGAACTAGCATGTAAACATTTTGGAGTGATAAGGATGATTTGAATACCTATCGTGAATGAGGATCTAATTTCACCTTATTCGGTGTGTAGATCAAAATGGTGAGAACAAGGAGTGGTGTAGGAAACGCAGATGAAAACAGGAATCAACCGCCAGTGATTGAGCAGATACCTGTTGTAGCAGCAGCACCAGAACCAATAACAATGGCCGCGGTGCAATCCATGATTCAGGCTATGCTAGCCGAACAAAGGGAGGAGATGCGACAAATGTTGCATAATAATAGGGATGAACCTATCATACCTATTGAGGAACTTGAATTGATTCCCGAGCAATCGGAGGAAGGGAACAATAGTCGCATGGTGATTCAAGTTGGGACTCAAGAGGAACGAAGGAACGATCCAGAAAGGAGAAACAACAAGGATGGGCGAATGTACAAGAACTTCTTGGGCGCCAAACAGCCAAGTCTTTCTGGGAGCCCAAAGCCTGTTGAGATAATGGATTGGATCTCCGAAATGGAGATGGTATTTGAAAGTTGCGACTATAGCAACAAGCAGAAGACCGTCTTTCCAGTTAGACAACTGAAGACTGGAGTCTTGAGTTGGTGGAAGTTGTTGGCAGATACTATGCCACGAGGAGAAGCCCTGAAAATGTCATGGGAGGAGTTCTTGGAACAGTTGAGGGTGCAGTATTGTTCAGAGATAGATCTGATTGATCTGAACAATGAGTTTCAAAACTTAAAGAAGGGGAAGATGAGCATAGATGACTATGCTACTGCATTTACTGAGAAGATGAAGTTGTTTCCGTACCTAGTGCCAACGGAACTCTCCAAGATTGAGAGGTTTGCTAATGGACTGCCTGCCGACTTTGGTCCGACAGTCAAAATGGCAACCACTCTGAAAACGGCTGTTCGTGCAGCTAAGAGTGTGGAGGCCTAGCAGAAGGAAAAGGGTCTGGAAAGGATAGATGTTGGAGAAAAGAGGAAGTTTGATGGAACTTTAGGGTCCAACAAGAAAAACAAGTTCTCGAAGTCTGGTTCGAGGGGAGGTGGAGGTGAAGCGAAATGGTGCGACAAATGTAAGAAGAAGCATCATGGAAGATGTGAGGTGGCGAACACATGCTACAAGTGTGGAAAGCCAGGGCACTATGCCAATGAGTGTACCCTCACAAAGAAAGTTTGCTATGGTTGTGGTGAGGAGGGTCATATGTCGAGGGACTGCTCGAAGAAGAAGGAGGCAGCTAGACCCAACATTCCGCCAAAGCCAAAGGCGAGAGCATTCCAGATGACACTGGAAGCTGCTAAAGATGAAGCTGATGTCGCTTCAGGTACCTTTCTCGTTAACGAATTGCCTGCCCAAATTTTATTTGATTCTGGAGCCAACTACTCCTTTATATCGCATGAATTTGGTAGAAAGCTAGCTTTGTCTGTTGTTAGACTAGATAATGCCTTATTAGTCGAAGTTGCTAGTGGCAAGTTTGTACCTGTTAGCTATCGCATGAAAAACATCTTAATTGATCTGAATGGGAATAAGTTCCACGAGGAATTATTGCCTATCGAACTTAATGGTTTCGACATCGTATTGGGAATGGATTGGCTTAGCGCCAACGACGCCGAAATTTTATGCAAGAAGAAAATAGTCAAAGTAAACCCGCCTGGGAAAGATTCGTTTATGGTGTATGGAGATAAACTCAGAGTGAATTCTGGAATCATTTCATTGATGAAAGCCAGAAAATGTTTGACCAAGGGGTGTACATCATATTTAGCATTCGTGATTGATGCTAAGAAGGAAAAGAAGGTGATGCAGAATATTCCAGTGGTGTGTGATTATCCGGAAGTATTTTCCGAAGATCTTCCTGGATTACCGCCTGATCGACAAGTGGAATTCCGTATTGACTTGTTGCCAGGAACGACACCAATTGCAAAAGCACCTTATCGATTAGCACCGACGGAGATGAAGGAGCTAATGATGCAACTTCAGGAGTTATTGGACAAAGGTTTCATTAGACCTAGTTCATCACCCTGGGGAGCTCCGGTGTTATTCGTGAAGAAGAAAGATGGAAGTATGAGAATGTGCATTGATTACCGAGAGCTGAACAAGGCAACAATAAAGAATAGATATCCGTTGCCGAGGATTGATGACCTATTTGATCAATTGCAAGGTTCGAGCTATTTCTCAAAGATCGACCTGAGGTCAGGATATCATCAGCTGAAAGTAAGAGAGCAGGATATAGAGAAGACTGCATTCAGAACTAGATATGGACACTACGAGTTCTTGGTTATGTCGTTTGGACTAACCAATGCTCCTGCAGCATTCATGGATTTAATGAATAGGGTTTGTAATCCTTTCCTTAATAAATCCGTGATAGTGTTCATAGACGACATTCTGATTTACTCGAAAAGCCAAGAGGAGCATTGCAGACACTTGCGAGAAGTGTTAGAAGTCTTGAAGAAGGAGAAGTTGTATGCTAAGTTTTCCAAATGTGATTTTTGGATTCGTGAAGTCCAATTCTTGGGTCACGTGGTCAACCAAGAAGGGATAATGGTTGATCCAGCGAAGATCGAAGCTGTGACGAAGTGGGAACAACCGAAAAGTCCCACGGAGATCCGAAGCTTTTTAGGATTAGCCGGGTATTACCGAAGGTTTATCCAAGGCTTTTCTTCGATTGCTACTCCGTTGACAGCTTTGACCCACAAAGGAGCTACTTATGCTTGGGGTGAGAAGCATAAGGAAGCATTTGAGAAGCTAAAGGAGAAGCTATGCGAGGCACCGATACTTTCTCTACCCGATGGAGTTGAAGACTTCGCTGTCTATAGCGATGCGTCTGGTGTTGGATTGGGTTGTGTTTTGACCCAAAGAGAAAAGGTGATAGTATATGCGTCTCGACAGCTGAAAGAGCATGAAAAGAATTACCCGACTCATGATTTGGAGTTGGCAGCGGTAGTTTTCGCTCTGAAAATATGGAGGCATTACCTCTATGGCATGAAGTGCAAACTTTTCACTGATCATAAGAGTCTCCAATATCTCTTTAATCAGAAGGAATTGAATATGAGGCAACGACGCCGGCTGGAATTACTTAAAGACTACGACTGCGAGATACTTTACCACCCCGGTAAAGCTAATGTTGTTGCTGATGCTCTCAGTCGGAAAGTCAATCTTGAAAGGAAAAGGCCAAGAGCGTTGAGAATTGAAGTTGTCTCGACTATTTTGGAAAGTATAAAGAAAGCACAAAGCGAAGCTTCTGAGAAGAATGACAGAAAGGAGGAATGTTTGGGCAAAACGTTGGTGTTCGGTGTAAACAGTCGTGGACTGAAGGTGTTCCAAGATCGGATATGGATACCTAAGACAGGAGGAGTCAGAGATCTTCTGATGGAAGAAGCTCACAAGACCATGTACTCGATTCATCCGGGTAGCACTAAAATGTATAGGGACCTGAAACCCTACTACTGGTGGCCGACGATGAAGCTTGATGTTGCAAAGTATGTGGCCGAGTGTGTGACTTGTGCGAGAGTCAAGACACAACATCAGAAACCGTACGGGAGTTTAGAACCTTTGCCTGTGCCTATGGGAAGACATTGCTATGGATTTTGTCACTAAACTGCCCAAAACAAAGAATGGTCACGACATGATTTGGGTGGTCGTTGATCGATTCACTAAGAGTGCGCATTTCATAGCGGCCAAGGAGAAATGGTCTATGGAGAAGCTTGCGAATTCTTACGTGAAGGAAATTGTGAGGCTTCATGGTGTTCCATTAACGATTGTGTCGGATCGTGATAGCCGTTTCACATCGAGGTTTTGGAAAAGTCTACAAGAGGAATTGGGTACCAAGTTGTGTTTAAGTACAACTTACCATCCGCAGACTGATGGTCAGAGCGAACGAACGATACAAACACTTGAAGATATGCTGAGAGCATGTACTATGGAATTCCTAGGTAATTGGGATGAACATTTACCGTTGGTAGAATTTTCCTATAATAATAGTTTCCACTCGAGCATTAAGATGGCACCTTACCAAGCTTTGTATGGACAGAAGTGTCGTACGCGTCTTGTTGGCTTGAGGCTGGGGAAAAGCAGTTTATGGGACCCGAGTTGGTTCATCAAACTGCTGAAAAGTTGAAAATAATTAGGGAAAGAATGTTAGCGGCTCAGGATCGTCAAAAGAGCTATGCTGACAAGAAGCGGAGACCGATAACTTTTGAGGTTGGGGATTCGGTTTTGCTTAAAGTCTCGCCGTGGAAGGGACTTATAAGATTTGGTAAAAGGGGAAAGTTGAGTCCAAGGTTTATTGGACCGTTTAAAGTTCTTCAGAGGATTGGGAACCAAGCTTACAAGCTCGAATTACCAGAAGAACTGAATGGAATTCATAACACTTTTCATGTGTGTTATTTGAGGAAGTTCACGGGAGAAGTTCCCGACATAATTCCAATCTCTGAATTGAGAATTGATGAGAACAAAAGGTTGGTTGAAGAACCAGAGGCAATTGTTGACCGAAAGACTAAGAAATTGCGACGCAAGATGGTTGGGTTAGTGCTTGTCCGATGGAAACACACGAATGGGCCGAATCTCACCTGGGAGACGGAGAGTGACATGATGGGTCACTATCCGCATTTGTTTGTTGATGTGTGATTCCGGGGACGGAATCATTCTAAGGTGGAAAGAATTGTAACGCCTGTGTTTCCGGGCTTGCCATTTTTAGCAATGTAATAGTCTAGGTTAACTTTTGTAACCCGTTTTGAAATAATAGAAGTATATTATTTGAGTATTATGTGTTTTGTGCCTAATTGCTTAATTATGTGGTTTGATTAATTAAGAATAAAAATAAGCGTCAAAAGTAAAGTATGAGATAAGTCCGATATCTTTACATAAAGTTGTAGTGGTCGAAATGAGGTTTCCAAATATATAAGGAATGCCGAAATCCGAGTTATAACGAAGAAGTTATGACCTGTCGAAGTTTCGCGACAGAACCGGCACGACCCAGCGCGACGTAAATAGTGAATTTAAGGTAGATAGATATCTATCCTTAGTGATCTAAATGAGAATTGAAGATCTCATCGATAGTAGTGCAACGATGGAAAGACAGACAGAATCGGAGTTCAGATGAAGGAGTTACGAATTTCGAACGGAGTTTTCCTGTCCCGACCTACTAAAGATAATATATAAGTAATATACTTATAATATATTAAAAATAAAGTCACAATTATCCAATGGAGTCTAAACGAGAGTTGTAGAGCATAATCTCACCTTCGCGGTGATATAGAGAACGTCGAAAACGGAGTTCGTATGCGAAAGTTATGAATTTCTGAAGTTCGGGGCACGAAACCCCAAAACTGTCAGATGCCACGACGTGGAACAAGGTTGCCACGACGTGGCAAGTGTCCTGTCACCTCCGGAAGGCCCCAAGATGCAACTTGGGATGACGCATGTAGTGACGACCAAGCCCACGACGTGGAACAAGGTTGCCACGACGTGGCAAGGGCCAAATTTGCCCTATAAATAGATTTGAAGGGCTAGCCGTTTAGGGTTGCTATTTTATCTATTCTCTCTCCCGTTTTACATCGTTTTGCGTGCCAGAAGTACCCCGAAGCCCCGGTAATATCCCCGAGACCCGAAGCAAGTCCCGAGATCCCGAAGATCCCGAGAAGTGCGATTCCCGAGTCGAAGCTCTGCCCGCGAGAAGTTCGATTTTTGTAGAGATCTTCCAGATCTGCTGAGGATTACTACTTCTGCAAGTCGTAGTGCTGTCCGATCATCTTCTGATCAAGTGAGTGTATACTACCTTTCATAAACACGATAATAATACAAGTGCGGTTTGAGTGTATTAAGTAAATTGTGGTTTATAGGTGTGAGGGTATAGCTACTTTCTTCTAATGAGTAACTACGAAGTATTTCATATGATATACTTGTTATGTGTATATTTTGTGATTGTATGCGTGAATGGATATTCACTTTATTCTATCTCATAGATCTGAATTGTTTTCTATGGAATACGTGTTATGTGGTATGCCTCATCTGTTATGTGGAATATATATTGAATGAAAATGATATACAGGTTTTAAACTATATATGAAAATATATATTTTTATCTACTAATATGTTGGGTAGAACATGGGTAGATAGTTGGTGTGTAATAAAAAGATGAGAGGCCTCGATGTTGTTGTTGTTGTTGATCTAGTTATTCAGCGGAGTATGGATAACGACCACAGACTCTTTCTAGAAAGTCCAGTGGAACGCTAGCAGGTTCATAACCTGTAGGTGTTGTGAACGATGTGTTCACCGATGTACTCTATTCCCCTCATGGTTGCCTTTAGGATATCTATTGTTGAGGAAACCCCTTAGCAGTGATGTCCGTCCCGATGAAAATTCTAGATTAGGTCCCTTGAGATAGTTGTTTTAGGGACGTAAAGTGAGGATAACGGGAATGGGTAATCGGGATAGTGATTGGTTGGTGAAATTAAATATAACTTATTTATTGTGGGTTGAAAAACCTATATGCTCACCAGGCTCCCAAGCCTGACCCACTCAGTTTTATTTGTATTACAGGAAGTGGCACAAGGGCGTAAGATGGATGGATCATCTTGTTGTTTTGTTTACAAGTCTGCATATGTATATATTTGTTGAATGACTTGGAATGTTTATCGTTTATGCTTTATGGTCTGTATCGGAACTTGACATCCCGAGTTTTGATTATAGAATGAAATGCATCTCTTGATGAAATGTTTTGATAAATATTATTTTATCATGTTTTGTTTTGGGAACAAATTCCGCAACTCTTTCAAATCAAAAGGATTTACTCTGAAATTATTTAAAAGCATAAATGAAAATCGGTCTTTTCTGGCCGAGATTTTGGGGATGTCACACAGTCGTCAATGTCTGATCGTGATCTCGAGGGGTATCTTTTGGCGTATCTCCCTCTTGGCGTGTTCTGCCAGCCTTGTGCGTAGTAAGGAACGTATGTGCGATTTGGACAGTTTCGGGCAATATGACCAGGTGTTCC
Organism: Lactuca sativa; assembly: GCF_002870075.4. Lineage (NCBI taxonomy): Eukaryota > Viridiplantae > Streptophyta > Magnoliopsida > Asterales > Asteraceae > Lactuca > Lactuca sativa. Next base: position 5,123,622 of record NC_056631.2, read on the forward strand.
ACAATGAAAACAAGCCTTTTTCTTCAATGGGAAATTGTTTCTTCCTGCCCTTGGTGGCGTACCTTTGCCTTGTTTCTTATTGTTCCCACAAGCACAATTACAGGAGGCACTCTGTTTCGCTAGAAATGTTGGCCTGTATTTCTCAACGGCAGGTTGATCAGAAGTAGTTGAGTTCGAAGCAACAGATTCAGAGTTCAAGGAGATGTTGGTTTGTTCAATGGTTTTCTCCTTGTTCTCATCTTCTGCTACTTTACTTGCACATGAAGTAGAAACATTAGTATTTTCAATATTAATAACTCCTCCTGACACAAATCCAGCTCGTTTTCCAAATCGAAGATGTGGCTCCCTGTCAGTTTCGTCCTGTGTCATAGGGATGGATGTGTAGTTATGATTGAAAAGTAGAGGAACACTATCATACCCTAGACCCTTGTTTTGATTTTCTTTGAATTTTAATTGGGTTTCATATAAGGACTCGACTGTCTGACTTGACACAGTATAATTTTTAAAACTAACGTCTGTTTTTCAACACTTAATTTTCAATGCGTCAAGTTCTTCAGTTACAGCAGCAAGTTGTCTCTTAATATAGTCAGAATTTTCACACTTGTTGCTATACTCTTCCTGAAGCTTCCTAAAGTCTTTGGTTTTTGCTTCTAATTCAGCCTTCAGGGGTTTTTGTCGTTTACTAAGTTGATATCCTTCGTATTTTAGGTCCTCGACTTCGCTTTTTAGCAAATCAATTTGTTCCCGAAGAAATTTAATCGTATCTTCACTAGATAGCGTACATGAAACTTCACATGATTGAGAACATGAAACTTCATTGAACGGGAGGTTTGTGGAACTCATTGTTTTTCGACAATTCAAAGTGTTAAGTTCTTCAATTATATCAGCCAGACTAAGACGATTGAGATCTTTTGTCTTTTTGATGTCAGCCACGTCCATATCCCACGATTTCAGAAGTGCATTCAGCATCTTTTTGTTTATCTCAGATTTGGTCAAGAAGATCCCAGCTATATTCATCTCAGTAGTAAGTGTAGTAAATCACTGCAACTGAGTTTCGAGGGTTTCTCCAGGGATATAATCGAACATGTTGAAATTTTGTCTTAACATCTCCTGACGACTCTCTTTCATGTTTTCAATTTCCTCGTAAACTTCAAAAACTATTAAAAGCACAACTAGAAGTCAAACTTAAATTTAAAAATGCCCTTTGACTATAAACCTCAAAAGTCAACCTTAAAAGTCAAATTTAAAAAGTCAAACTCAAAAGTCAAACTTAAAAGTGAAACCAAAAAGCTAAATTTGAAAATTTAAAAGTTAAACGAAAAAGTCAAAGTTTAAAGTCAAAGGCCAAACTTTAAAAGTCAAAATCAAAATTTTAAGTAAAAAGTCAAAAATAAAAATTAAAAATTAAAAAACTAAAATTTTGGTTGAAAATGGAGCTTAAAAATAAAAGAAATTGATTTTTGGGCAAAAAGTGTAAAATTTGCAAAACTTGGAAGCGGGAAGTAGTGGTTAAGTTTAAAAGTTTTCGGAGTTAAGTCACATAAGATTTGTTGGTGGAGTTGGCATGGCTCGCTGACTTAGGAAGTAAATGTCACGGGTTCGATTCTCCTCAACCCCCCACATCCGGTTCTATTTTTAATGCGAGGCTGCTGCGATGCGAGAAGCAAGGCCGAGGATCCGAGGCGCAAGCCGATGCGAGATGCTAGTCCGAAGGCGAGGACCTGGTGCGAGTATACTGAACGAGGCGAGGTGCGATGTGCTGATGTGAAGGTTGGCTTGCTGCTGCTGAGAAGTGTATAAAGTTTAAACAATCAAAGGTTTACCAAAATCCCTTGTAGCTCAACTGGTTAAGGCACATGGTTTGAAGTGTTGGAGGTCTCGAGTTCGAACCTTGGCACCTCAAAATCCCCTTTCTTTTTATAATAAAGAGCTGTGGCGGCCGTAAACTCCGGACCGTAAACCTTCAAAGACCGTAAAACTCTGAATCTTCAAGGACCGTAAAGAACAAACCCCCCTTAATTTTTTTCACCCTTTTTGCTCCAAAACTCGATCAAAAACTCATTTTTACGAAAAACGTAAAGAACAAACCCCCCTTAATTTTTTGAGGTCTATCCAAAAACGCAGAAATCTTTCCAAAATAAGATCAAATCAGCTCCAGATCTGACAAAGATGAGTGATACAAACCAAGCTCTGATACCAATTGTTAGGTCTGATTCTGGATCTATTACTGATAATCAAACAATAACGAAACATGAACAACGAGAATAAGATGAATGAATTGAGCTTGCATACGATTAAACTCTTGAAATCGTCAGATACAACTCAAATACTAGCCGTAAACTTCTAGAGCATCGACCCCTCAAAAGACAAACTCAAAGACTATATATACTGACAAGGACCGCAAACACAGTTTGCTACCGTAAACATGTTTACGGCCGTAAACGTGTTTACGATCATAAACACCACAAAACATGAAAACGACACAAACACAATTACAGACGCAAACCAAAACAAATCACATGCTAAGCCTAGCCCAAACCAAATACATGGCCCTTTAATCTCCCCCGTGGTTTGGAGCAGGCTTGAAATTAGTCTTTGTCAACAACCAACACATCGGATCTCCCCATAGCTCCATTCCATATTTTCTTTTCAATAATTGTAGCCACCATTCTTGTATACTCCTTTGCAGCAGGTTCAAATAACTCATCAGCAGTAATAATTTGACTACTGGTAATTTGATGAATGTCCCGCTCACCAAACTGAAGAAGATCCCTTTTGTCATACAAGCGAATACAATCTTCTTTGAGCTTGATAACTGCAGCATCTGATGTCTCATCATACACCCAATAAAGCATAGAGTGTAGAGATCCATCAGGACAATTTTGAGGAACATGGATGTGTTTGACTTGAGTGGTGGCAGGCCACATCACTGCCCGAATAGGCTCACTGGTTTCTTGATCCAAAACATACTTATGAACTGCAACAAAGGACTCCGCAGTTTTCATTGATGGAAAGCCCTTAGCCACTTGATCTTCCAAGAAAGATTTAAATTGGCTAGCCTTGGGATTCTTTGACGGATTTGAGAAGGGAGCTTTAGATAGCTCAATGAGATCAACCTTAGTAAAGGAGTTGAAATCATGAGCATCCTTGTACAATTCTTTATTCCCACTCTTCCTTCGTACCATGAACATATCCAGTGTATCATGAAATCCCCATGATATAATTCCTGACCTATCACCATATACGTCTCTGAAAGTTTGAGTGCTTAGGTCAGTGAAAGTTACTCGAGGCCTATCCCAAGGAGATTTATGATCCACACTTCTTTTAAAGAGCCATTTATTCTTGTCAGTCGTCTTATCAGCAGCTTTCTTTTGTTTAGCTCCTTTTGCCTTCGCAGCTCTGGAAGCCTGTTCTGGATCCACTTCAAAACAATCTACAACAATCGTAGATCTGATTGGTTGAGAAGAGATTGGAGCGTCAGCATGATGAGTATATAGAACAGGGAAGTCGACATGAGGTTCATCAGCAGTTATATTGAAATCTTCACCAAACCTGCTTTCAAGCTTTTTCTGCAACTCAAGGAAATTTGCAGCCAGATGACCATATTGTGTCTAAAGCTCTGCAATTTGCTTTGTCTTCAAAGTATTTTGTTCATTTAGATCAGCCATCTGAATATTGAGCTCGGTATTCTCAAATTGAAGATCAGAAACCTTTATAACTAATTCAATATTTCGTTGATCAATTTCAACATTTTTCTGCTTGATGGTGTCAAGCTGGCTTTGAAGTCCTTGGAGAGAGGGAGAGTCACTTCTTGTATTGTCATCTTCAATAAAAATCCCTTGCCACGAGAAGGTGGTGTCGGAAATTGATCTTCAGCCAATAGATGAGCAAGTCTGACTGAAACATCATCTTCATTTGGTCTAGGAGATGAAGGACCTGCTTGAAACGAAGGACCACCAGCTTCAAATATAGCATTGGGGCCCTCACTGATGGATTCGGAAGAGACAATGGCTGGTGTGATTGTTGGAGGAGCAGTTGCACTTTGTGTCATTGTGCTCTGAGTTGCTAACCTCAGTACAAGTCTACGGCGTTTGTTAGGAGGAGGGGTAGCTTGAGAGGTGGTAAGATCTTCTTCCAATGGCAATGATGTAGGTAGGCCAGTGTCAAGGGGAGGAATCCCTGACACTGTCACCGTAGGAATTACTTTTTCTGCCGCTGGATTTGAAGCAGGAGGAGAGACTACAAAAATAACTTCTTCAATCCTTGTCTCAGTGATCACAGGAACCACTTCATTGACATTATCAAGCAAGTTGTCGAGGTTCAAATCAGACAAAACATCATCATTTTCACCAAATATTCTGTGAAATATCATCTCGATCAAATCTTGATAAATCAACATTCTCATATTCGTTGTCATCTTTTCTCGATTCCTCATTGTAGTCACTCTGAACCTGAACAGATTGTAATTCAGGTTCATCATCAACTTGAGTCACTTGAGCAGGAGTCTCGTCATCTTCATGTTCGGAAGCAGTGATAATAAACTCAGAGGAAACTTTTTCTGATGAGGTCGGCTCTGATAAAGTCTAACAGAGGTTTCATAGGATTCAGAAGATTCATTGATCTCCGCAAATTGTCCGAACTTCACTAAGGGATGTAAACCTTGAAATACAACTTTACCCTTTCTATTTTGTTTAATAAGACCAACGGTGTGAGGACCTAGGGACTTAGTATCCATCTTTTCACTAGACTTGACCATGTCCGGGAATGGATCGTCAATAAAAACTTGAATGAATCGGGGATACATAAGAAAGAAGTCTCTGTTTACCCGAGTCATGGCACCGATATTTACTAAGAACTCTTCAAAGATAAACTTTGAAAAGTTGAATTTGTTCCCGGATGCCAAAGATACTATCGCTCCTGTGTTTCTGATTGAGATCTCATCTACTCCCGATCTCCGTCCTGACACGCAACTAATAAAAACGTGAGCCAGAAAGCGCCATTACGGAGGCAAGAGCTTCTTCACTATAGGAGGATAAGATCCCTCATATCCCATTCTTTCAAGAATCTTCGTAATTTCCGCAGCATCGGCTTTAGTTGGATAGTCATAATCATCAAGAATCATCAGTGTGTCCCTGATATATTGTTCTGAGATTTTGACATTGCAGTTCTACACTACCGCTGCAATAATCATCTCCTTGTTCTTCTCGACCACCTTGGTAGTCCTCCAAAATTCTTGAATCAGACTTCCATATATGATAGGATTTACTGTTATAGCATAGGCTAAGCAGCATTCACGAAGGCGATACATCATGGACATGAAGTCTTTGTGAGCCTCTGGAGGATCGTCTAATACTATTGCAAGGTTGTGCATCTCAGCTCTTTTAAGGAAAGCCATTATATGTACTAAACAAGCCAAGTAAGAAAACATGATATTTAAATTTGAAATTCTTAAAGTTTTCGTAAGCTTCATAAGCAACCAAGACAACAGGGGTTTACGGTCAAAACCAGTCAAATAGATGTTTACGGTCACACTAGGTCAACGGACCGTAAACATGGTTTACGGCCGTAAACCTGTTTACGACCGTAAACACCCCCTTGGTCATAAACTTGACCGTAAACACATAAGATATTACATAAAAATACAATTTCCTAGAAAAGCAAAGTATAAACCATAATATTGACCCAACAGGGACACAACATATGCATCTATTTCTAAATCTGACTTCCTCCTTAATAATTGTTTACTCACCTAAAGTAAGGAGTCCTTAGGAAGTTCTTGATAACCAGGGTATATAGGGAAGTGGGGAACATGTTCTAGTGCGACTAAAATTGAACCATTTAGAGGTTTTATGTAGATTTCGCTGCTTAATTTAAGTGGACAACAATACCCGTGGTTGTCGTCAACTAAATGGTTTATTTAGAAAAGTTTGTCGATATCCTTCGTGTTTAAATAGACCACAATACCGGAAATTGACCAGATCTCTTCATGAAGGTGAAGGTAGTGATAAACAAGTTCAGGCTGTTCACAACTTTGATCCTAAATATTTTTCTTTTTGTTAAATTTGTTCATAGTTTTCCTCTATGCACAAATTTAGGGGGAGAATTAAAAAATGTCACACCCCGAAACCGATGGCGGAAACGTTCCAGGGCGGAGGACGTCATGTAAAGTATCACAACCAATGTACATAGTAATCATAGTAAACGCGAAACATTAAATTACATAGAATCATTACATTTGGTTGAAAGTAAAGTAATACAAGTTTTATAGATACATTAGATTAAACAAAAGTTAGACGTGACTTCCATCTGCTCCGTCTTCTGCAAAGGGACACATATACCTGTCTAAGGAGAACCTGAGAATACAAGCAGTTTAAAAATCAGCATAAAGCTGGTGAGTTCATAAGCTGTTTGTTTTTGTAAAAAGATCATGTTTCCTTTGGTTTTCTGAAAATTGCTATCCAAGAAAATCTCATATTTTCTTATAAAGATAGTTTAGTTATAGTTCTGAATTTCCGTTTGATACAACAGTAGGTAGTGAAATACGTAAGACTATATATTGCAAATCCTGGGAATACCATCCAGAACAACCGTAGGTAGTTTTAATATATATAAAACAATAGATTTAAAGAACACTGGGAATACCATCCAATAAAACTATAGATTAATAGAAGATATAGATTTAAAACCACTAGGAATACCATCCAGTAAAACTATAGATTAGAGAAGATATAAAATCCATGAATAAACTATATCTTAATATTAATACGTATTGTGAGTCGGATAACCATGCTAATATGACAACGAGACCTCCTTGACGTTCTTCAGGCGTCGGACAATATCCAAAATTTGTCACCCCAGGCGTGCCCGCCTAATTGTAGATAACAGTTAAGGTGTGGGATTGTCAGTCCCGAATAGATCTATTCACAAATTCCACGCTCTCCCTCTAGGAGACTCTGGTTACACTTCTGGGGAGGATTTATTGATGACCCGAAGGGTTTAATGAAGATAAATCTCACAAGCTAGTATTAAATTATTCACGGTGTACTCGTTCGTTATCAAACATAACAATCATTTTAAAACATAATACAGTAAACACAATTTAATACAACAAAATTATCTGGCATGATACTTTAAATTAAACAGGGATAAACTGAATCAGACATAGCTTATCTATTAACTTTGCATAAAATTTGTGTCCGTAAAACAAGAACTACAGATCCTAAATTATTCCCATAATAATTTGATTGGTTTGATTGTTTCCTTTACTGTAATTGAAATCTACTTAGTTATATTCAGTAAAACATCCCTTATGCTCTGCATGATACAAAAGGGGTAAAGATATCTAAAAGTTTGCCAGATATTTATATAATTACATTAGTTTTAGGTTTCGAAAATATTTATAGTTTGCTTGTACTCCCCCCCTTGAAAACATTGAAAAACACGGAAAAAGGCGTAGGGGTATGAACTCACCAGTCAAGAAACGTGTCGGTTTGGACGCTATGTGTCAGTTCGAGGCTTGATTACACACGAGGTTCCTATGTAATATGAAGAGATACATAAATTGTATCTAATTAGACCTTGATTTACTAATTAACACGAATTAACACTTTGAGAGGCGAAAACACCTCGATTCAAGTGTTTGGAGTGACCCGGGTAGCATCTAAGGGTGTGTATGGCTTGAATATGGAGTTCGCTCTTCAAGAGTAAACTCCTAATGGAGTTTTCAGCCCAAATGACCAACTCCTCATGAGTTTATGGCCGTAAACTCATGGTGGGGTGTTCGAGGATGCTTAATCACCTTATAACACTTGTGGGGTGATGCTAGGATCAAATCTAGGGCATAGGAAGTGATTTAACTAACAAAGGGACCATTTAATGGAGTTTACAGCTGTAAAATAGGAGTTTACGGCCATAAGCTCTCTCATACCCAATCCTTATGTGTTTTAGTGGTCCAAGATTAATCATATGTGATTCCAACTGATTTTACAAGTCATAGGATGAAGTTAAGGCACCATTTGACCCATTTATAGGAGTTTACGGCCCAGGAACCCATCCTTGGGGGGTTTACGGCCGTGAACTCCTAAGGGAGTGGTTTTTATTAAGTTTAAGGCCCCTAACTTGTTTGTGGTTGTTTCTAGACTTTATTCCAAGGCTTATGAGGTGTTTAAGGGGCATCTTAACACCTTGAAAGGTGTTTACGGCCTATGAAAAGGGGTTTACGGTGCAAGCATGATCTTGGGCCGTAAAATCATATTTACCCCCTAAATGATGAGTTTATGGTGTTCCTAGTCCATTCCAATAAGTCCTTAAGTCATTTCCAAGCTCCAAAAGTGATTTGGGAGGGTTTTGGGGCTCAAAAACCCCTTTCATGTGTGTTTGCGGCCCAAGACTGTTCTAGGGATGTAAACACATGATGTTGGTCCTATTCCATGATTTCAACACGAAGTTGAAGGCTAAGGATGCTAATCTATGAGTTAGGATAGTTACCTTATCGATTTGAGGCTTGAATTGAGGTGATTTTGGATCAAAAGCTTGGAATTGAGGAGAGAGAGAGTAGAGAGAGAGAGTGGAAAGGCTTCAAATGAAGTCGTTTGAACTTTATATATGGGTTAAGTTTGAGACACGGTGGAATTCTACCCGATACTGACGTTTACCGAGGCTTTTGGTCGTACCTGATTAAGTGTTTATAACCCGACGGAAATAAAACTAAAATTTATTCAATTAAATATTGGAAGTGTTTTCACATGTTTCTAACGTGTTTGGATACTTACGAGGTCATAATAAAATCTTAAATTAAATGACCAAATCCAAAATGTTAACGGGAAAATCGAAAGATAAACGGGTTTTACCGACGGAATGGGTTACAGCGACGGAACAATTTACGGGTTGTCACATTATCCTCCTGTTAGAGGGAATTTTGTCCCGAAATTTAGAATTAAGATATAATGATGGGTTTGGAAAGAGACGTGGTTATTTCCGCTTATTCGAGTCTTCGTGCTCCCTAGTGAACTCAGGTTCTCGCATGGTATTCCAGCGAACCTTCACTATCGGGATACGACTTTGTTTCGTACATCTAATCTCTCGATCTATGACTTCGGTTGGTTCTTTCATAAAGTTCAGACTTCGGTTGATCTCGATCTCATAAAGAAGGGTTACTAGGGTTTCATCAGTTAGGTGCTTCCTAAGATTGAAGACGTAGAATACAGGATGGATGCAGCTAAGTCCTAAAGGTAGTAGGAGTTTTATAGGCTACAGGACCGATCCTAGCAAGGATCTCGAAAAGTTCTATGTATCTCGGGTTAAGTTTTCCGCACTTCCAAAGCGTATAATGTCTTTCCAGGGCGAGACCTTCAACAGGACACAGTTTCCAACCTGGAATTCTAAGGGTTTTCGTAGTTTATCGGTGTACACTTCTGTTTGCCTCGTGAAGCTTTTAGTCGTTCTCGGATATGGATGATTTTCTCGACGGTTTCGCGGATGATTTGAGTACCAGAGAAGGCACTGTCAGGGAAATGGTCTCTTGACTAGTTGCGTGTCCTCTATCTCGGTCCAGCACAGAAGGGATCTTGTACATGCGACCGTAGAGGGGTTCGAACGAGGTAGTCTTTATGCAGGTCTATGATGATTCAGTCAAGGGTAAATGAGTGTACCACGATTTCCCTAAATCGATGACTCGTGTATTCAGCATTTCTTCCAAGGTCTGGATAGTTCTCTTACTTTGTCTGTCTGTCTGAGGATGGTATGTTGTACTCGTATCCAGCTTAGTTCTAGGAGCTTTCTAAAGGGACTGCCAAAATCTTAAAGTAAACTTGCTATCTCGAATGGAGATAATGGACGCAAGTACACCGTGCAGTCGGACTATCTCTTGGATGTAGATTCGCATGAGTCTTTCCATCTTGAAGGAAGTGAGTAGATTTTGTCAAACGATTGACGATTACCCAAATGGTATCTTACCCACTCGGGGATAGGGGTAACTTGGTAACGATATCCATGGTAATCATCTCCCATTTCCATTCAGGTATCTTGGGCTGCTGGAGCAGACTTGAGGGTTCCTGATATTCGACCTTTACCTTGGCGCAAGTCAGACACTTGCTCACGAAGGTTGTGATCTCGGCTTTCATGGTTGGTGAGAATCATGCACTCAGTTCCGAAGAGATAATGTCTCCAAACCTTCGATGTGAAGACCACAACTCCAAATTTTAGGTCGTAAATCGTGTAGTTAACTTTGCGTGTCTCTAGCTGTCTCGAGGTGTAAGCGATAACTTTTCCTCTCTACATAAGTACACAGCCTAGACTCTGATTAGACGCATCGTCGATGACAACGAAATCCTCTGTTCCTTCAGACAGAGACAAGATAGGCGTGCTGTACAAGAGTGGTCAGGGCTTGGCCAATTCTAGAAAAATTCTGGGGGTGTCTTCGGTGCCAACTAATTCTCTAATGCCTTGCTTTAAGAAGGGTCCGCTTGTATGCCTCTCTTGCTTACTACGTGACCAAGGAAAGTGATTTGACTGAAGAGATCACTACAAACTTGTAGTGATAATATCGAGTCCTGAACGCCGTCTTGGAAACATCATTTTCGTGAACTTGAAGCTGATGATACTCTTTGTTGAGCAGTTCATTAGGCTGACTAGATAACTTCTGCATTTCTGCTGGAGCTAAGCGATACAGAGACTTGGCTACATGATTAATTCCAGGAATTAAGTCGATGCGAAACTCAACTTGACGTTCGGGAGGAATTCCCGTAAGCTCTTCGGGAAAAACATCAGAATGGTTGCAGACTTCGGGGATGCTCTCAAGGTCTTTAACTATTTGTTTCTCGTTGATTACATGAGCTAGGAATGCGCGACACTCCTTTCACAGAAGCCTTCGAGCTTTGATGTATAATATGATACGAAGATTGGAACTATGTCTATCGTTGTGGGTCATGAGAGTCTGGCCAGAGGGAAGATTGAGACGGATGGTTGTAACAAAGGATATTTGCATGATTGGGACTCAACCAATCCATGCCAATAAGATCATCAAAGCTCTTGATGGTAACTGGTATTAGGTCAATGGAAAATGAAAGATTGTTCAGGATAAGGGTACAATTTATGAATATGTCGTTAGCGTTTCCCTTTCTTAATGTTAGTTATCTCGACAGTAAATGTTTCGGTTACTAGACGAGGACTATATTTAAGAAGATGTTCGAATGAATGGCTACTAAGAACTTCTTTAACAATAGATTTGAAAAGGATACGAGCATAAGAATTGTCGAGAAAAACGTACCCGCGACGACGGAAGGATCGGCGACTGCCTCCTCCTGTTTCATAGCTAAAACTATATCGGCGTTGTTGGTGGTTGCTGCTTTGGGGCAGATTCGCTTGAAATGCCCTACTTCTCCACAACCATAGCAAACCTGATCGGTACTCGATCCAGAAGCTTGATAGGTTGGCTGAGTTGGTGTTTTGCAATTTCGCGTAAGGTGACCTTTCTTGCCACAGTTGTAGCAAAACACCTCACGGCATGAGCTGGAAGTGAGATGATGGTAACTGCACTTATTGCACCAAGGGAGGTTACCAGCATACCTAGTGGTAGGTGCTTGAGCTGTAGACGCAGCAACAGGAGTAGTTGCAGCTTGAACTGCCACATATTCATGTCTCTTGGAGGGTCCTTGTGAACTCTGACCCTTTCGCTTTTTCCAGATAACCTTTTTACTTTCCTTACGCTCATTTTGTCGTTCCTGATTATCTTCATGGTTTTGGGGGTAGGTGTTACTTCCTGCTCCACTGAACCTGCTAGGGTACAATATAGTCATTGTAGCCGTCACTGCGGCAGTAATAGCTATCTGAAATAAGACAGGGTCGAACGGAGGAGAATATGGTGGCGGAGAGTTGTTGTTCCTAGAGCTGGGTCCTTTCTTTGGAGGCATGATGATCTAAAATGATTAGGAAAAAGAGTATGGTAAGTCCTCTGAATTGAATCAAGAGATATGAAATAGGAGATATCTCATTATGACAGATATAGGGTTCCATAAGCGATAAGCAGGAAAGAGTTATCAAAGCAGATAAATTATCGCTAAAGAAGGAAGGAGTAGCATCACTCTGAATGAATTTCAACAAAGTTCTCGGCTTTGGCTAAAATACTCCCATACTATTTTATGTTTCGCTACAACGATGAATCATTGTTTGGATCTTAGGTAAGTTTTAGGCATGCTGCACACCACAGTCACTCCCAAGCACATGTTGGCCGTGTCTCGAATGAATATAGTTGATCAAGCTATATTGACCCAAGACACGACTACATAACTGCCCAGGTTAAACCGCAGCACACAACACCCAATTACTTATATTTATTTCTACTCGTAGTTACGGATTCTGGCGGTTAGGTATACTTGTATACTTTTGAAAATACTTATATTTTAAAGTATACTTTTAGTTCAGAGCACTCAGGCCCCTTAGTGTTTATAGTCTTATACCATGTAAGGTTTGGTATACTAGTTCACTATAAAAAAGGGCTCTGATACCAATCTGTCTCACCCCGAAACCGATGGCGGAAACGTTTCGGGGCGGACGACATCATGTAAAGTATCACAACCAATGTACATAGTAATCATAGTAAACACGAAAGATTACATTACATAGAATCATTACATTTGGTTGAAAGTAAAGTAATACAAGTTTTCTAGATACATTAGATTAAACAAAAGTTAGACGTGACTTCCATCTGCTCCGTCTTCTGCAAAGGGACGCGGATACCTATCTAAGGAGAACATGAGAATACAAGTAGTTTAAAAATCAGTATAAAGCTGGTGAGTTCATAAGTTGTTTGTTTTTGTAAAAAGATCATGTTTCCTTTGGTTTTCTGAAAATTTGCTATCCAAGAAACTCCCATATTTTCTTATAAAGATAGTTTAGTTATAGTTCTGAATTTCTGTTCGATACAACAGTAGGTAGTTTAATACGTAAGACTATATATTGCAAATACTGGGAATACCATCCAGAACAACAGTAGGTAGTTCTAATATATATAAAACTATAGATTTAGAGACCACTGGGAATACCATCCAGTAAAACTATAGATTAATAGAAGATATAGATTTAAAACCACTAGGAATACCATTCAGTAAAACTATAGATTAGAGAAGATATAAAATCCGTGAATAAACTATATCTTAATATTAATACATATTTTGAGTCGGATAACCATGCTAATATGACAACGAGACCTCCTTGACGTTCAGCAAGCGTCAGACGATATCCAGAATTTGTCACCCCAGGCATGCCCGCCTAACTGTAGCTAACAGTTAAGGTGTGGGATTGTCAGTCCCGAATAGGTCTATTCACAAATTCCATGCTCTCCCTTGAGGAGACTCTGGTTACACTTCCTGGTAGGATTTACTGATGACCCGAAGGGTTTAATGAAGATAAATCTCACAAGCTAGTATTAAATTATTCACGGTGTACTCGTTCGTTATCAAACATAACAATCGTTCTAAAACTTAATACAGTAAACACAATTAAATACAACGAAATTATCTGGCATGATACTTTAAATTAAACAGGGATAAACTAAATCAGACATAGCTTATCTATTAACTTTGCACAAAATCTGTGTCCGTAAAACAAGAACTAAAGATCCCAAATTATTCCCATAATAATTTGATTGGTTTGATTGTTTCCTTTACTGTAATTGAAATCTACTTAGTTATATTCAGTAAAACATCCGTTACGCTCTGCATGATACAAAAGGGGTAAAGATATCTAAAAGTTTGCTAGATATTTATAGAATTACATTAATTTTAGGTTTCGAAAACATTTATAGCTTGCTTGTACTCCCCCCCCCCCCCCTAAAAACATTGAAAAACACGGAAAAAGGCGTAGGGGTATGAACTCACCAGTCAAGAAACGTGTCGGTTTGGACACTATGTGTTAGTTCGAGGCTTGATTACACGCGAGGTTCCTATGTAATATGAAGGGATACATAAATTGTGTCTAATTAGACCTTGATTTACTAATTAACATGAATTAACACTTTGAGGGGCGAAAACACTTCGATTCAAGTGTTTGGAGTGACCCGGGTAGCATCTAAGGGTGTGTATGGCTTGAATATGGAGTTAAGTTTGAGACATGGTGGAATTCTACCCGATACTGACGTTTACCGAGGCTTTTGGTCGTACCTGATTAAGTGTTTATAACCCGACGGAAATTAAACTAAAATTTATTCAATTAAATTTTGAAAGTGTTTTCACGTGTTTCTAACGTGTTTGGATACTTACGAGGTCATAATAAAATCTTAAATTAAATGACCAAATCCAAAATGTTAACGGGAAAATCGAAAGATAAACAGGTTTTACCGACGAAATGGGTTACAGCGACGGAACAATTTACGGGTTGTCACAAAAAAACTCAAAAATCAAACAAAAATCAGAAAAATTCAAAAATCAAACAAAAAAAATCAAAAAATTAAAAATAAAAAATAGTGTTATTTCTTTTTTATTTTTTGTTCATAAAAACCAAAAATCCAAAAAATATTGTGTGCTAAATTTTTCTTTTAGTTTTGTTTTGTCTTGAAAAATGAATTTAGGTGAAGATGAAACTCATGGAGTTTGTGTTGAAGATTTCTGAGCCAAGGCTTCATCCGTGATCGTCGTAGAATTCTCATACGAAGGAGCAATAAATGAAGATTATTCTTTCGACATTCAATCTTTCAATCCCAGAAGCAAGGTGAAGCTGCACTTGAAGATTATGTGACGGATTGTATTGAAGCCTCCTCAATCAGTTTGTTGCTATCTTAAACCTGCTGAAGTGATCCAGAAGATTAGTTCTCTCTGATATTCTCTCTGAAGATGCTCAAGCTGAAAGCGCTATCTTTCAAGAATCAATACAAAAAGCATCCTCACACAATGTGCGTTCAATGTCAAATTCTGAAGAAAAGCCCAACAGCTCAAGATGAAGTCATTCATTGAAGATTCATCAAGTTCATCTTGAAGTTGTGAAGAATTTGAAGATTAATGCCGAAGCCAAGCTCCCAATGAAGATTAACAAGAAAAGCTAGCTACTTTTTAGGGGGAGTTTGTTGGGCCAATTAAGAAAAAAAGCTATAAACCAAGGGGGAGATTGTAGGGTCAAAAATATGGTTTATACTTTGCCTTTCTAGGAAAATATATATTTCTATAATGTAACATGTAATTTTGTGGTTGTGTACGGTCGCACACCCTGTGTACGGTCGTACACAGGATGTACGGCTGGTGTCTCATATATATAGGGTGAGGAGTCATGAGAGTGTAAGGCTAGAAGAGAGAGAAAGGAGAGCATATTGTAGAGAGAGAAAGTTAGAGAGAAGAATTGTGTGTGAGAGAGAATCTAATGTGTATGGAGTATCACTCATATCTTTTAATATATCATAGATTCAATTTATTCTTCTTCTCCTTCTTCTCTATTGTAATCTTGCATCATCCACTTGATTGGGTTTCCACACCATCAATTGGATCTGATTGATACACAAGCAGAATGGGGACTAACAGTGTGTGATGAAAGATGAGTTTGAGGATGAGACAAAAGATGATATAGATCATGAGATGAGGGTGAAAGGTGAAAAATGAGTGAAACCTTTACCCAAACGATGGCCCCCGTCATTCATCAGAGTATCGATGACAACTACGAACTATTCTAGACAGTCCAGTAGCACACTAGTAGGCTCGCAACTTGTAGGTGTTGTGAGCGATGTGTTCACCGGTGTACTCTAAAAACCCTGGCAGCTATAGATTTAGTACCTTATAACAATATGATGGTAGCTATTGATTTAGTACAATGTAGATGAACCCTAGTAGCTATGGATTTAGTACTATATAGATGAACCTTGGTAGCTATGGATTTAGTACTGTATAGACGAACCTTGGTAGCTATGGATTTAGTACAGTATAGATGAACCTTGGTAGCTATGGATTTAGTACTGTATAGATGAACCTTCGCAGCTATGGATTTAGTGTTTGTTATAGGAACCTTGGGCAGCAATGGACTTTCTGCCAATTCCTTAGGTCAATCCTTACGAACGAATGAATGAAGGATAGTTACTTCTTAGGGTAAAACCTTAAAAAATAAAGAAGATAACGGGGATAGGTAATTGGGTTGATTTTTTGATGATTAAATATAATAATTATATTATTGTGGGTTGAAAACCCTATATGCTCACTAGGCTCCCAAGCCGGACCCACTCAGTTTTCTTTGTACCACAGGTAGTGGCACAAGAGCATAAGTTGGTTGACATGACGAGATATTTTGGATAATAGATCAGTAGTTATAAATAACTGTTGTAAGGTCTATATTATACTATTTATGCTTTTGGTCTGTATCCGAACATGATTTCCCGAGATTTTGTTATTTAATGAAAATACATTTCTTTAAAGAAATGCTTTGATAAATTCTTATCATATTTTGTTTTGAGAACAAATTCCGCAACTGTTTTCTTTAAAAGATTACTCTGATTTTTAATACAAAGCCTAAACAAATCGGTCTTTTCTGGCCGTGAATTTGGGGATGTTACTGTTGGTATCAGAGCATTAGTTTAAGTGAACTAGAAATTTGTAGGAAATTTTCTAGACTTAAACTTAGGATGCTAAGCGATGATTGTGAGTTGAGCGTGTCTTTTATATTTTAGGTAGTACACCTAAATTGACACAAGAACTAGTGTATTTAGGAATGATGCCTAAAATTCTTTTTCGTGATAAATGCTATATGCTTTCCATATATGAAATTGTTTGGATCTATGGTTTGTTTCCAACCGGATCTGGAAACCTTGTGTGTTTAGGATTCTAAGCATATGACGGCGACATTAGAACTAGCATGTAAATCTTACCGACTAATAAGGAGATTTATATGTCTATCGTAAATAAAGCTTTCCTATCTTAATATTCTCTCCTAAGTACACCGAACGTATGCTTGGGTGTACAAAACGTTATGGTGAAGACTCGTAGGGAATTGAGTAAACAAAGGAAATGAAACGCTTATGATAATGAATGACACATATCGGAAGATATCGTAAGAGTGGTATCTTGCCTTTAGAATATGTCTGATAAAATAACGGAACGTTTAGAGGAGTACGGTACGTCTAAAGTACACCTTCGATTGGCAGGATGGTGGAACGATTGGTGTAATTCGTGAAGTTGTCCCATCGTCTGGAATTTCCATCACCCACCGAGTTGAAGTAGACTTGATGATTGAAGATACGCATGGAAGAAGTCCTAGTAGAGTCTAGGAAAAATTTATGATTAATTGGGCACATTCGTATGTGTTAAATTGTTTGGTGATTTTAGGAGTTGGGGACTGCGAGACAATACTTGGGACGAGTATGAGTAGGTGTGAATAGTAGTAGAGATTTATACTATTGGAAGCACATGACTCACACTTGCATCAGAGAAATTCAAAAGGCTCTAAGAAGCTAGTGATTGATTCCAATGTTATTCAAGAATGTCATTATCATTGTTTCGTTAATGACTAAGAAGATGATTGATATTATGACCCTAGTGGTCATATCAAATTGAGTCCAACTATGATGAGTTTGTTACGTGGTTCAGAGAACCAAGTTCGATGTAACATCTAACTCAAGACAAAAGATTGAAATCAATGCGATCAATAGCACCACGCTCATTGTTAGATAAATTGGTATCTAGAAATGCTACATGCTAAAATGTGATTATATCACATTAGAATATGAAGGAAGGTATATTCCATTCTGGAAGTTGACTCTAAGAGACTTGAGTCTAAGTGTTGCATCATACGATGAGAGGTAATTAGAACATGACCCATCGGTCTGTTACAATAAATGAAGGAAAGTACTTATCCTAAGAAGAAGAAGGAGTCCTCAATAAGGATTTATTTTGTAACTCATAGGTTGCAATTGAAAGTCCAACATAGTACGAAGAGCAGATGCAAGATTGAGCATTGCGTGCGGCCAAGAATTCCAAGAGTTAGATACTCATTCGAAGAAACATAGAAGTTACGATTATTACCTAGGATGAAAAGATAACGTATGGAATCATTATACAAGTCCTATTTTCGTTGATGATTTCGGGACGTTGAAGGGTCCAGTTAATGGTTTGGTCTAGGCTTTTGTTTGTAATAGGTTCTTTTGAGTCAATATGCAATTTTGGTAGTTTTTGTGTAGTTTACGGTCAGGTGATGAGTTTACAGCCGTAAGCCTGTTTATGGCCGTAAACCCAAGGTCGACCCAAGTCCACTATATATATATATATATATATATATATATATATATATATATATATATATATATATATATATATGCTATCTAGGTCATTTAATGGTTGTTGATGCCATAGAGTTCTCAGCTGCTATTCCACAAGTTATACCAGAAGTTTTCACTAATAGAAGCATGTGCAAGCTTGTGTTGATTTCTATTTCTACATTGTTCTTGTCATTATTGATTGTCTTGATTGTTTGGTCACTGGTAAGATCCGTTTCAGGACCTTACAATTGGTATAAGAGCGAAACCAGTGTTAAAGCATCCTACAATCGAATTCTTGACTGTATTCTTCATTCTTTTTGACTGAAGTTGGTGTCTGCTGCGAAAGGGTTTCAAGCTTAATTCAAAAATCGCGTTTTCTCGAATTTCTGGGAGATTATGGCCAGAGCTTACGACCGTAAACACAGATTACGGCCGCAAACTCAGCTCAGTTCTTGAACCGTAAACTTGGTTCTTAGGCTGTGAATAAAGCATCTTCAACAACCGGAAACTTGGACTCATAGACCGTAAACAGAAACCGCAAACTCTTTACGACCGTAAACAGAGTTTACGGCCGTAAACACTCTTTTGACCGTAAACTATTGTTTGACCGGAAACTCAAATTCTTTTTAAATTAATAACTTAATTTCTACTTAAATTAATTTTAAATGGATTCAAAAAGTCAAACACATCACCATGAGCTGGACTCTGTAATGGGCACAACCACTCGAATTCCAAGACTGCTGTCTGCTGAAGGTTTTCCTGAATGGAAGTACATAATTGAGAAGTATATCAAAATGAAGGACTTCTAAATTTGGAGAAGCATCGTCAAAAATCCTGTCAAAATAACCACCACTGTTGTAGGGAAAGTGGTTGACAAAGCGGTTGAAAATTACACCGATGAAGATTTTGAAAAGGTTGAGGAGCAGGAGCGGGCTTTGGCCACTTTGACCATGGCCCTGTCTCCGGATATAGCTCAAGGTTTTAGGGAGTACAATTCTGCAAAGGCTTTGTGGGAAGCCCTAATTGAGTTCTATGAAGGGAATGAAGACATGAAGGAGAGTCACCAAGATATGTTGCGACAACGGTTTAACATGTTCAACTACATTCCTGGAGAAACTCTGGAGGCACAACTGCAGCGATTCACAAATCTTACCATTGAGATGACTGTAGCCAGGATCTTTTTCACAAAGTCCGAAATAAATAAAAAGCTACTAAATGCTCTCCGAAAGTCATGGGACATGAATGTGGCTGTTATTAAGAAAACCAAGGATCTAAGTCGGCTCACTCTTGCTGAAATGATGGCGGTCATCAAGGCCTGTGATATTGATGACAAACAGCGGGAGATAAATCACGTGAATTCATACTCAGCTACAAACCTTGGGATCTCATCTAACAATGCTCTTTCATCTCTTACCCTTTCTTCTGCAGGTCATCCCTTTGCTGCCCAGCAAGCTTAGATTCAGTTCTTTTCCACTCCATCAGCTACTTCACTTTCTGCTGCATCAGTCATGCCATTCTCTCAGAATCAATCATTCATTGCTACTCAAACTGCTTCTCCTTCTAATGTAGCTTCCTCTTCAAATGGAAAGGAGGGTGATGAAAATCTTACTCTTGCTACAGGGCTCGTTAACTGCTACAATGCTCTTGTAGCTGGAGATCTTCCACCCCAACTGTCATTTGCTGATCTCGATCAGATTCATCCTGAAGACGTAGAAGAAATGGATATCACATGGTAAATTGCCATGGCAATTTTCAGGGCAAAGCAGTTTGCAAAGAAGACCGGGAAGAACAACTGGGGGATGAGTGTTGATAAAAAAAGTAGGGTTCAGCAAGGGAAAGCTGCGTTGTTTCAACTGCCACGAGCCAGGTCATTTTGCTCGTGAGTGCTTGAAGCCGGACAAAAGATTAAGCAATGACCGAACAAGGGTTGCAGTAGGAAACAATCGGAGCGGTGCTCAAGTCAATAGTGATAAGGCTATGGTTGCACAATCATTTGACTGGGAGGATCAGATGCAGGCCCTGAATATATCAAGACCTGAAAATGCTCATTTGTCTCAGGTTGGTGATAATGCTTCCACAGAGAGTGTTGCAGCTGAAGATCAAATGATAGAGCTGCAGTATGCACTGATGGTCTCATCTGCTCCTGAACCAAAGAAAAATGAGGTAAGTCTGCCTTCTTGCTCTCAAGCTTGTATTGATTATGTTAAAATTCTTCATGAGGAAATTCAAACACTTCGTAGAGAAGTAGAGGACCTTAGATATGAGGGTTATCAACTTAGAAAAGGACAAAAACCTCTTAAGGCCCAGTTGGAAGCTAAAATAAAGGACTTTAGAAGACTTCAGGAGGACTACAGTAATAAATGTGAAAACTGTGACTACATAAAGAGACAGAACGCCGAGTTAGTTACTGAACTTGAAACATTAAAGGGGAAATTTGAAACTGTTGATTTTGATTTTAGAAAATTTAATGTATCAAGTGAGGTAGTTGTCAATATGATAGACAACTGCATGCAGTTTAAACATAAGCAGACAAAGGGTATAGGGTATAATAAAGTGCCTCCTCCTTTCAATCATTCATATTAGATTCAACCTTTGTCCAAGGAGGAGATTGCCAATAAACCATCCATGGTTTATGGAAAGCCATTTGGTTTAGTTTCAGGAGGATTTATTAATGTTGAAAGTACTAACATTTCTACTTCTCCTGCAGATCAATCCTTAAATCAGTTAAAGCACGAAGCTGAAGGATCTGTTTCTGAAAATAAAACTGAGTCTAAACCTGAAGTTTTAGATTTAAATAAAGACGTTAATTTTTCTGATGTTGAAAGAGACAATGTTTTTTTTTTGTGATTTTACTGCACCTTCTGATACTGGTTTGAATGTTTTTAAAGTGTTTGATGATGTGGTTGACGATTCTAATGTTTGTGATGATACTAATGAAAAACCACCAGTTTCACAAGTTTCTCCATCTGATACACCCTCACTTGTCTCATAACATAATTCTTGTTCATGTTTATGTGAGAAAAGCAAGGGTGTTGGTATGGCAAACAAATATGAAAAATGTAGTACAGGTTTTAAAATTAACAAACAGATTTGTTTCAACTGTGGTGTTGGTGGTCATATAGCTAGGAATTGTCCTAATAGAATGTTTGTAAATTTTGAGTCACCAAGAGGAGAGAATGAATATAGAGGAAGGTCTTTAACTAGAAAGACCTCTAGAATTCGTTCTCAGAATAATGATTGGAAGGACGATCGTAGTAGAAAACGGGTTGTGTTTCACAAACATAAAAAGGTCTTTCATAACAAAGTCCCAAACAGTTTGCCAAAACCAAACAAGGGTAAGCCAAGGTCGGTTTCGTCAAGAAGCAGCAATGGGTCTTCAACCAATTCAGGTAGAAAACCCAAGTGCTCAAAGAAAACTGATAAAAATCCTATTTCAAAACCATCCTGGACTGTTATAAAACCTAATTATCAATGGTTGCCCAAAATAACCTCCAATCCATCATGTGTATCCTCTGGAAAATTTGTAAATAATGATAAATCTGAAAAAGCAACAGGACAACCCAGGAAAGTAATGACCTGGGTTCCCAAATCTAAATAAACCCACACATTTGGTAAGGACAGTTGCGGGGGAATGTCGTCAAACCTTGGTTCGTCGACAGCGGCTGCTCTCGGCATATGACCGGAGATATCTCCCAACTGAACAACATTCAATCTTTTAATAGGGGTATGTTTCCTTTGTGGGTGGAGAAGGTGGCAAGATCACTCAGAGAGGAGCCGTTACAAATGGGGTGTTAAGTTTCGAGAATGTCAACTTTGCTCCCGAATTAAATCATAGTTTGTTGAATGTGTCTAGATATGCGACAAAGGCTATTCTACACATTTCACTGACAAGCAATGTATGATTCTCAAGCCAGGCTTTGTCATCCCAGAAGAGTGGATTCTTGTCAAATCTAAAAGGGATGGGAATGCTTATATTATTGATATGAATAGCAATCTTCCAGAACAAGTTACGTGCCTCTTTTCAAAGATCTCAGAACAAAAATGCAATGTTGTGGCACCGAAGACTCGGTCATGCTAACACCAAAAACTTGAATCGTCTCTCGAAGAATGAGATGGTCCGTGGTTTTCCTGTCAAATACTTTATAACTTTTGAAAAGTGTG
This sequence comes from Lactuca sativa, assembly GCF_002870075.4. NCBI lineage: Eukaryota > Viridiplantae > Streptophyta > Magnoliopsida > Asterales > Asteraceae > Lactuca > Lactuca sativa. The sequence continues at coordinate 5,146,003 of NC_056631.2, forward strand.
TGTCATGTGCCCAGGGTAAACATCACAGAAAACCACACCTGCCAAAACAGGCTAACTTAATCAGTCAAGTGCTTCAATTGCTACATATGGATTTGTTTGGACCAGTCAATGTCCTCAGTATTAACAGAAATTCATACTATCTGGTTGTGATTGATGATTTCTCTCGTTTTATGTGGGTTTTCATTCTATCCAACAAAGCTGGAGTTGATAATCTAATTAACAAATTCATTTTGTTGATTAAGAACCAAACTAACAACCGGGTGAAGGCGATTCGTATCGACAACAGAACAGAGTTCAAGAATTCTATTCTAGATCATTTTTGCGCAGAAAATGGTAATATGTGTCAATACAGCTCCGCTCACACCCCTCAACAAAATGGTGTTGCTGAGAGGAGAAATAGAACTTTAAAAGATGCTGCAAGGACGATGTTGTGTGACTCCAAGCTACCAGTTTTCTTTTGGGCCGAGGCGATTAACACCGCCTGCTACGTTCAGAATCGTGTGTTGATCAACAAAGCTCAGATGAAGACCCCGTATGAGACTCTATATGGTCACAAGCCCTCATTCAGTCATTTCCATGTATTTAGCTGCCCTTGCACCCTTCTTCACCTAGAGACCAACCCGAAGTTTAATGCCAAAGTTGATGATTGTTACTTTGTAGGGTATGCTGCACGCACCGCATATAGGGTCTATAATAAAAAGACAAAACAGGTTGTGGAATCTTATGACGTGCGCTGGTTGGAGGAGAATGAGACGGATGCTCGAGTGGGTCCGGATTGGTTGTTTAATTACACATTGTTTTTCAAGTTCATAAATATGTCTTCGGGTAGCTCATATGGATCTGTCTCTTGTTCGAAGAATGTTTCTGAAGACGAAGACGAAGAAGTTGTCTACAGACCCCCAATGGTATCCTCTTCACCGCTTGAGGGGGAGTCCTCTGTTGTGCCTGAGGGGGAGTCATCTGCACAACTTGATAGTCCAAAATCTCCAGTTCAGAATGATACTCCTGATGCTGAAACTACACCACTTACTCCTATAGAAAGAGAGTTCATGTCTAAAGATGCTTCTACTGTCACTTCAACCTTTATGGAACTACTCTTTCCTGAAAACATTTCTAATGAATTTTTAGCAGAGTCATCTGGTGCGGCACAATCAACAAATGAAGAAGGTGTCAATATTCACAATCTTCCTGTCACTCTTAATGATATCAGCCAAGAGATACCCTCAAGGATTCAACGCGATCATCCAATCGAGAACATCATTGGTCAGCTGGGCGAAGGCGTTAAAAACAGAATCCATAGTGGAGATGTCAATACCTATCTTTACTCTTTCTTTATCTCTCAAATAGAGCCCAAGAATGTTGAAATGGCTCTGAATGAGCCCAGCTGGGTAGATGCTATGCATGAAGAGTTACATCAGTTTGAAAAACTCAGGGTTTGGAAGTTGGTTGAGTTGCCAAAGGGCAAAGAGTCTCTTGACACATGATGGGTCTATCAAAACAAGTAGGATGATTCAGGGGTTATTGTGCGAAATAAAGCTAGATTGGTGGTTCGTAGGTTTCGACAAGTCAAGGGTCTTGATTACATTGAGGTTTATGCTCCAGTAGCTCGCTTGGAGGCTATTCGTATCTTCCTTGCATATGCCTCTTACATGAACTTCACTGCTTACCAAATGGACATCAAGAAAACCTTTTTGTATGGCAAGGTGAAGGAAGACATCTACGTTGATCAACCCCCTGGGTTCGTTGACTCAAAGTTTCCTAATCATGTCTACAAGTTGAACAAGGAATTGTATGGGTTACATCAAGCTCCTCGAGCGTGGTATGCGACTCTAACAAATCACTTGCTCGAGCATGGATACTCTCGTGGAACTATCGATCAAACTTTGTTTATCAAGCATGTCGGTAATGATCAGATTCTGGTTCAAATCTATGTTGACGACATTATTTTTGGGTCGATCAGTCCGCAGCTTTCCAAGGAATTCGAAGGTGTTATGAAAAAGCGGTTCGAGATGAGTTCGTTGGGGGAAATGACCATGTTTCTGGGGCTTCAGGTCAAACAAAATTCAATTGGAATCCTACTACATCAAGCCAAGTATGTGGAGGATATTCTTGAGAAGTTCGAGTTTAAAGACGCTAAGCCTGCAATGACGCCGATGGATGAAAGACCTCTTCTGACTCCAGATCCTGATGGCGAATCCGTAGATCAGACACACTACAGATCGATGGTCGGATCGTTGATGTATCTTACTGCAAGCCGACCTGACATCATGTTTGCAGTTTGTCAATGCATACATTATCAGGCTAATCCTAAACTTTTGCATCTTATTGTTGTCAAAAGAATTTTTCGGTATATCAAAAGAAGCCTAAAGTTGGGTCTTTGGTATCCGAAGAATTCTGAATTTGATTTATATGCTTTTGCTGACAGTAATTATGGAGGCTATAAGCTTGATAGGAAATCTACTTCAGGAGGGTGCCAATATCTTGGTGACAGACTAGTGTCGTGGCAGTGCAAGAAACAACACACTGTCTCAACTTCAACAGCGGAGGCGGAATACGTTGCTGCATCTGCTTGTTGCTCTCAAGTTATCTGGATCCAAAATTAGCTGTTGGACTACGGTTTAAATTACTTAGAAACCCCTATTTACTGTGATAATGAGGCAGCAATTCAAATTGCCAAAAATCCTGCCCAACATTCTAAAACCAAGCACATCGATATTAAAATCATTTCTTCAGAGATTGTTATGAATGTTCACTCATCTGGCTGGAACAGGTTCCCACTGCTAATAATATGGCGGATCTGTTCACTAAGCCTTTTAACAAAGCTCGCTTCGATGTGCTTGTGGGATTTTTGAAAATGATTCATTTTGAGGATTAAGTTTTTCTCTTTCCTGTTTTTAAGTTTTTTGTTATTTTTCTTAAATTTTTATTTTTTATTTTATTTTTTTGTTTTTGTAGATAGGTTAATTTAAATTTGCGCGTCTTATTTCATTTTTATTTTCATTCTCACCCATGCACAAATTTAGGGGGAGAAATAATCCAAAAAAAATCCAAAAACAATAAAAAAAACCAAAAATCCAAAAACAATAAAAAATCCAGAAAATGAAAAATGTTGTTAACAGTCTTATTTGTAGGTGTTGTGACGGGAAATGATATTATCAAGTGATAACAGGCAATCTGAATCTGCGTAACGTACCAAAATTGAATTGTCTATGCTCTGTGCTCGATGTGCTGGTAGGCACGAAAGATTTTAAATGGACTTGACTAGGAAAAGTTGAACTTAAGGAATTCAAGGACTTGACAAACATTGAACTAGTTAGATCCGTTTAGCCTGACAATACGACGCTCGGATAGGTTGAGCAGGGAGATATATATGAGAATCTACTGGTCACATTAAAAGAACCCATATCTAGAACTGTGGATTAACTTTTCCTCGATGTGCGGATTTTGTCCTTCAATCCGGTTTTGATGGGGTGACTAGGAAATTCCGATAAACTAGGTCTGTAGAAGGTTATTTTCTTGCTTTCTGTCTGTTATTCATATGTTGCCTCCTCTGCGTGATCAAGAGATCTGACCTGGACTGTAACATATGCAATTCTATCTCTCTGCATCTTCTCTCTATGCAATTATGTCTATATGTTAGCCATATATGTCTCCTCTGCGTGACTCATAATCTGACCTGGTACATAGTATATGCATCATTCTCTTCTCAATCCCTCTAGAACTTCAGTTAGTCATTTATTTCATCCTCTACGTGATTAGAAGAGATCCGACCTGGATGTATAGCATATGCATTCTAAATCTATCTTCTCTCTTAATAATTGTCTTCTCACCCAGTGTAAGGAGTATTCTTGAAGTCCTTGACTGCTGGGGCATATCAGGAAGCAGGAAACACGTTCTAGTACAATTAAAATTGAACACATACAGATTGTCTGTAGATCTCGCTGCTCGATTTAGGTGGACAACAATATCCCTGGTTGTAGTCAGCTAAATGGTCCCAAGGAAATTTATTTAAGAATAAGGGCTAAAATTTCATATCATTCGTAAATTGTCCAAATTCTGTCACAAATGTTTTTTGCTTAAGTGAACCACAATATTGACGATCGATTAGACGAAGACAAGAAAATAAGGGTACCGACAAGTGGAATAGGGTTGTCCACAACTTTGATCATAGTGTCACAAAATTATTCTCAGTAATTAAAACTTTTAGGTTGTATATTTTATTCTATTTTATTTCATTTTATTTTTATTTTTATATTTATTTTTTATTTTTTATTTTATTTATTTATTTATTTTTAATTGTTAAAATTTTAGTGTTAATTTTTAAATTTTTGAAAATTGATTTATTTTATTTTATCTTATTTTAATTTTAATTTTAATCCTCAAAAGGTTTTGTTTTTTGAAAATTTTTGAAAATATTGGACTGTGCCTTACACTGTGTAGTCAGCAGGTAAAAAGATCAAGGGTATAAATAGAGTTTACAACCGGAATCACCATCATTATTCCATTTTCGGCCGCAAACTCTCCTTCTCTCTCTCTCTCTCTCTCTCTCTCTCTCTCTCTCTCTCTCTCTCTCTCTCTCTCTCTCTCTTCGAAAAAATTTCTCGTGTTTTTGTGAAATTGTTCCGATCACTTCGAAGGTATCATGTTTTCGACCATGGGTATGTGTTTATTTCAGAGATTCGACAAGCTTTGAGCCTAAAATCGATGAAAAAGGGATTGTCAGGGTTTATGGCCCAAGCTTACGACCGTGAAGAGCTTACGGCTGTAAACTCCGTTTGCGGCCACAGGCTTACGGTCACGAGTTTACGGCCGTAAATCCCCGTTGAACGTAAACTTCCCTTTGACTTGAAATTTATTTTTAAAAAATTAATAATGCACTTTTGGGCTCGAAATTAAATCATTTAAAATTTTATTTGCTCAAATTTCTCTCTTCTTTTACTTGGTGTGTTTTAGTGCAGATAAAATTGCAGCATTAAAGTTTGCAGACATGCACAATCTGGCAATAGTTCTCGTTGATCCTCCAGTGGCTCATGTGGATTTCAAATCAATGATTCATGGATTACGAGAATGCTGTTTGGCCTCAGATATCACCATGAACACTATTGTCTATCAGAAAATCATACGGGAGTTCTGGCAGACTGCCAAAATGACAAGAGACGATGATGGAGCTATGACTGTGGACGAAATTGTTCAAGGATGTAAAATTGTGATCGATGAGCCGTTTGTGAGAGAGACATGGCTGATCAACGATCTTCCGAGCTTTCCCATAGATATTGGTATTGAAGATGCTCAGAAGATATTAAAGAAGATGGGGTATGAAGGTGATTCTCCTCCTACAATGAAGAAGCTTCTGCCGCCCTATTAGAGATTTCTAGCCCACGTGTTCGTGAGCTGCATCTCTGGCAGAATGTCCGGTGCAGATGAAATATCCCTGAAAAACACTGGTGCTATTGTTTCTCTTGCTGCGGGGATTGGCTTCAACTTTTTTAGGTTTATCGTGGACGAGTTTGTGGTCAACATTAATGCTGGCACTCGGGATACCTTCCTAATGTACCCTCGATTCGATCAGCTCTTCATCAATAAACAATTTCCAGACTTGGTAAAGGAGGGAGAAACGCTTGATATGAAGTCTTTGGGCCCTCACACCATTGGGCTCATTAAACAAAATCGCAAAGGGAAGGTGATCTTTCAAGGACTGTATCCATTGGTTAAATTCGGACGATTTGCTGAGCCGAATGAAGCAACCGTTTCCCACGGATCCTCAGATAAGATATCATCGGAGCCCACTTCGTCAGAAAAGGTAATCTCGGAAGGAGATGTGATCATCGTATCAGATCAAGAAGGGGAAGAGACCGTTGCTCCTACTGTATCAGTAGCTGAGGAGCATGACCTACAAACAGTCCAAGTTGAACGTGATTACAATGAAGGGTCTTCCAAAAATACTGTTGAGCCTAATCAGTATGAAGACCTTGATCTTATAGGTTTCGATAGAGATGAGATTCCAACTAATTTTGGAACCAATGATGACTTTCTGTCGAATGCCAACCTCAACTCGTTGCTTGATAATCTCAGTGATGTTGCTCACATGACAAGAGAGAGAAGGGATATAGAAGACACTCTCGAATCGACACCCATAACTACAGAACAAGTGGTTGTCTCTACAACTCCAATGGTGACAGTGTCAAGGATTCCTCCCCTTGACGTTGTCTCACCTACTTTTGAACCACTTCAGGGTAATGATACAACAAACCAGACCTTGCAGCCTCCATCTAAAAGAAGAAGACGTGATCCTAGGTTTGGGCCTTTGGATTTTGACTTGTCTCATGATGCGCTGATTACACCAACTACTACACCTGCTATCGTATCAACTGAACCATTTCATGGAGGTCCTAGCACCAATTTTGAGGCTGGTGGCTCCTCTACTCCACTAGGATTCTCTCCTCCTAGGATAGATCCTGATGATGCATCTGTGGGATTAGCTATGTATCTTGCTCAGTATGAAAATGTAGATCCCTCTTCGCATGGCAAAGGGATTTCTTTCGAAGAAGGTCGTCAAGGAGCAGACAAGCCGTCAATTGATGAGCTTCAAAAGAAGATCAGTATCCTGGATCAGAAGAACATCGAACTTGATATTCAAGTCAATGACTTGTTGAATGAGAATGCTAAATTGAAGTCTCAAGTGTCTGATCTTCAGGATGATCGAACAATAAAGATAAAGCAGATTTCTGATCTTCAAGACCATTTTAATCTCCTAAGCTCTAGTTATTTTGAGTTAAAGAAGAAGCTTGAAAGTGATCTTGGTAAGAAATACCAAACATCTGCAGATAAGTATAGGATCAATCTACATGCTCAAGCTTTTCCTGTTACCAAGCCAATCGCTCAGATTTCACGGGTTGTTAATCGTTTCAAAGAGGAGCATGTTCATGCTCCCCATGTTGAGGCAATCATGCGTGATAGACAAGCTGAAGCTGCAGAGAAAGGACAACTCTTGTTCAAGAGGAGTTCTGACAAGAATGTACCTGTGGATCAAGCAAAAATCAATGTTACGGATCTTGGAGCTGTTCACTTTAGAGATACGTATGGTGATAGATCTAGGATCATTTCTTGGGGATTTCATGATCCTCTTAATATGTGGATTGTTCGAAGAAAGAGTGGCAACACCGAGCTCTACAAAGACAGTCATGATTTCAATTCATGGACCAGGGTGGATTTACCAGAGTTGTCATGATCTCCTTTTTCAAATCCCTCTGATAATCCACAGTCAACTCAGTTCAAACATTTTCTAGAAGACCAGGTGAAAAACGATTTTCCTTCGATGAAGACTATTGAGTCTGTTATCAAGCATTACCCTAATGTCATCGATCCCAAGACTGGTCATCCTCTTTAAGTGGTGATGTGGCCTACAACCAATCAGGTCAAACAAATCCCTGTGTTTCAAAGGTACCCAGATGGATCTCTAAGCTCCATGGAGTATTGGGTTTTCAACGACACTATAGCGTCTACTGTTATCAAGCTTAAAAATGGGTGCATTCGTCTGTATGATCGAAGGGATTTGTTCCTGTTCGGGAGGTGGGACATTCATCACCTGAGTACTTTTCAAATAGTAGTGGCCAAGGAGCTTTTTGAACAACCAGCAAAATAGTACACGCCTATGGTTGCCGATATTATTAATAAGCATATGTGGAACGGGGCAATGGGGCAGGCAGATGTGATGGTGGTCAACAAAGATTAACTTCAAGCTAGCACCAAACCAAGGGGGAGATTGAAGGGTCCAGTTAATGGTTTGGTCTAGGCTTTTGTTTGTAATAGCTTCTTTTGAGTTAATAAGCATTTTTGGTATTTTTTGTGTAGTTTACGGTCAAGTGATGAGTTTACGGCCGTAAGCCTATTTACGGTCGTAAACCCAAGGCCGACCCAGGTCCACTATATATAGATGCTAGCTAGGTCATTTAATGGTTGTTGATGACACAGAGTTCTCGGCTGCTATTCCACAAGTGGTACCAAACGTTTTCACTAATAGAAGCGTGGGCAAGCTTGTTTTGATTTCTGTTTCTACATTTTTCTTGCCATTATTAATTGTATTGATTGTTTGATCACTGGTAAGATCCATTTCAGGACCTTACAGACGTAATCATCCTAAAAAGGAGATAATTTTAATGTCCGTAGATCCAGGCTAGTCAATTAAGAGACGATAAGCATCAAAAATGACTTTTTCATGGAAGATTATTTAGAAGGAGTAATCTTACATAAGTTGTAGTATATGTTACAAGGATTCCGTACATATAAAGAATGTCGAAATTCGAGTTATAACGAAGAAGTTATGACCTGTCGAAGTTTCGCGACAAAACACAACCCGATGTAAATAGCGAATTTACGTTAGAGCGATATTTGGCCTTAGCGATCTAAATGCAAGTTGTATAATATGTTAAATCAAGAGCGTGCATAAAAAGAATGTCCAAATCTAACTTTGTATGAGGAAGTTATGATTTTTATAAGTTTTACTTAGCGGTATGCAGCCCAAGGTTCGAATATGAGATTGCGTGATTTCTAGCCGAAACAATCTAAGCGAGAAACGAAGATCTCATTGACAGTAGTCCAGCGGTGAAAAGACAGATGAAAACGGACATCATATGAAGGAGTTGTGAATTCCTAATGGAGTTTTCCAATCTCGGGCTACTAAAAATAAATATAATTAAAATTAAATTCAAAATTAGCCGACGGAGTCCAAACAAGAGTTGTACAGCATAATCTCAGCTACCCGTGGATATAAATAACGTCAAAAACGGAGCTCACATGCAAAAGTTAAGAATTTCTGAAGTTCGGGGCACGAACCCCAACATTGTGTCAGAGTTCACGACGTGAAAAAGGGGTTCACGACGTGATGAAACAATGGATGACTACTGAACTCACGACATGAATCCAGAAAAATGGCCCAATAAATAGAAATCCAAGGGCAACCGACCATAGTTGCTAATTCCTTCACTCTCTTACTCCTGATACCCTCTCTAGCCCTTTTAAATCACCCCAAAGCCCCGGTATCATCCCGACACCCGAAGCGAGTCTCGAAGCCCCGAAGATCCCCAGAGAAAGAGTTTTTGAGTTGAAACTCTGCCCGTGAGAAGTCCGGTTTCTGAGAAAACATTCAGGTTTCACCGAAGAATTACTACTCGAAGAGCAATAGTGCTGTCCGAGCATCGTCTAATCAAGTGAGTGTGTAGTTACTTTCTTCTACCGCATAGATATGAAGTATTTGCTATGAAATGCGTGCTATGTGTTTATACGTTGTTTGTTTACTTGATATGATTGTTGAATGAATGTTTTATACATGTTTTTAAATGATTTAAACTATATATGTAATTTATATCTACAAATAGGCTGGGTAGAACATGGGTAGATGAAATAGTCGGTGTGTGATGAAAGATGAGTTTGAGGATGAGACGAAAGATGATATAGATCATGAGATGAGGGTGACATGTGAAAAATGAGTGAAACCTTTACCCAAACGATGGCCCCCGTCACTCATCAGAGTAGGGATGTCAACCACAGACTATTCTAGACAGTCCAGTGGAACACTAGCATGCTCGCAACTTGTAGGTGTTGGGAGCGATGTGTTCACCGGTGTACTCTAAGAACCCTGGCAGCTATAAATTTAGTGCCTTATAATAATACGATGGTAACTATGGATTTAGTACAATGTAGACGAACCCTGGTAGCTATGGATTTAGTACTGTATAGATGAACCATGGTAGCTATGGATTTAGTACTGTATAGACGAACCGTGGTAGCTACGGATTTTGTACAGTATAGATTCGCTATGGATTTAGTACTGTATAGATGAACCTTGGTAGCTATGGATTTAGTACTGTATAGATGAACCTTGGAAACTATGGATTTAGTTTTTGTTATAGGAACCTCGGGCAGCAATGGACTTTGTGCCAATTCGTTAGTTCAATCCTTACGAACGAATGAATGAAGGATAGTTGATTCTTAAGGTAAAACCTTAAGAAATAAAGAAGATAATGGGGATGGGTAATTGGGTTGATTTTTTGATGATTAAATATAAGAATTATATTATTGTGGGTTGAAAACCCTATATGCTCACTGGCCTCCCAAGCCTGACCCACTCAGTTTTCTTTGTATCACAGGTAGTGACACAAGAGCATAAGTTGGGTGACATGAGGAGAGATTTTGGATTATAGATCAGTAGTTATAAATAAATGTTGTAAGCTCTATATTATACTGTTTATGCTTTTGGTCGGTATCGGAAAATGACATCCCAATATTTTGTTAATTAATGAAAATATATTTCTTTAAAGAAATGCTTTGATAAATTCTTATCACATTTTGTTTTAGGAACAAATTTCGTAACTGTTTTCTTTAAAAGATTACTCTGATTTTAATACAACACATAAACAAATCGTTTTTTTCTAGCCGTGAATTTGGGGATATCACATTAAATAGGGTCAAAGTCCCTAAAATGGGGTTCAGGTCTGATTAACGTACGCCCAACGTACATATGGTACACCCAGCGTACTCTGAAGAACATTCGCGACCACCCCTAGTCAGTACATCCAGCGTAATTCCTTCTTCACTAGTACGCCTAGCGTACGCGGCTAAGCCTGCAACCACAAAACTTCTGAAGGCCATAACTTCTTCGTTATAAATCCGTTTCCGACGATTCTTATATCCACATAAAGGTAACAAGAAGCCCTACACTTCTATAAACTTTATTCCTCCTGAAGCCCACTCGATCTCATATCCAAAATTCATGAAAAGCTCGTACAAGCACCTTTAACAATACATTTTGGCTCTAAAGCACAAACCAAACTCTTTTATCACACAACCTACCTTACCTATATCCCAAAAAGGGCCTAAACCTTTCTCCTTCAAAGCCTAAAAACCTTTTCATACTCGGATTAAGGCCCACGGGCCTTAATTCACAAAACAATCTGGAACAAGATGTTACAGTTATCCCCCACTTAAATTAGATTTCGCCTTCGAAATCATTCTTTTTCTTCGCATAGATTGAAACAAATAACTCGAGAAGCACAACCGGAAAATATCTTAACATTCAACGATCCTTCTCCCAAGACATCCGAAACTAAATAGAAATTCCTAAGCCGGAGAAGGACGGACCCCTTTTTCCGTGGAGGTACTTGCTCTAACTCTCCAGAACTGGAAACAATAGTGGTTTGTCTCCCCGATAGACCGCCCATGTAGAATATCACCCTGATAATCGCTCATCGCATAACAGACTCGGATAAAACACTCCCAACTCTGAGTACCAGGTCAGCTCCCGACCCAACGGTTGAACCTGCAAGGGCTACCCCTTGCACACCCAATAAAATGACTTTACAACCCTCTTGTTCATAATAGCTATCTCTACTCATCGCGACACATAAGTCACATAGTTCGCTTTACCCCAAGTGAATACTATAATTTATCAAAAATCGTCTCACCTTCGACCTTTGTTGTTTACCAACCACTGATTCCATGCGTTTCGTGGTTCTTCCCACACTGACGAACTAACTCACTCTGGTCTAATACATCTTATGGAGAACAATACTTCTCAAAATGAACCCATCTACGAATCTGAAACCTCATCTTGCCTACTAAACACATGAACGAATCCAGACTCAAGCTCGAGAGTTGGATTCAACAACAAAATTGGAACTACTCAATTCCAATCTGGTACTCAACTCATGACCCAAGATTCACAATCCACGCGTACACCACTTCTCCAATTCCCTTCGGTTGCGATAACCACGACTCAACTCAAAATATAACGATTCCTGACAAATATGGAGACCTCGGTCTCTCCTTTGGTTCAACCACCAAGATCCTACAGACTCAATTGATAAGGCTTCACAAGCTTAGGAACTCCCCTGTGTCATGCCCTGACTAGTGAATACTATGGCTCCCCATAGATTTACAACGCTTCTCTTTCGCTGCTTGGTGAATACTATGGCTCCATGAAGTATTACCACACCCTCTTGCTGAGTTGTGAATACTACGGCTCCCTGCATTATCACAACACCCTCTCGCTGACTGGTGAATACTACGGCTCCCCGCAGTATCACAACACCCTCTCACTGACTGGTGAATACTACAGCTCCCCGCAGTATCATAAACACCCTCTTACTGACTGGTGAATATTATGGCTCCCTGTAGTATCACAACACCCTCTCGCTGACTGGTGAATACTATGGCTCCCCACAGTATCACAACACCCTCTCGCTGACTGGTAAATACTATGGCTCTCCATAGTATCACAACAACCTTTTGCTGACTGGTGAATACTATGGCTCCCTATAGCATCACAACACCCTCTTATCACCCCAAAATCTCATCCTCAAGTCGACACCACACTGAATTCACTAACTCGTGCTCCGTGGTCCCATATAGATAGGTGCACACACTTACGCAAATTATGCAGCATTACTCTTGATGACAACCGTCATGTCCAAACACTTTCCCTCGATGCAATTCACATTCTTAGATAATCTCGCTTAAAGTCAATTAGCTGAAAAGGCTTCCACTAGAACCGTAGACACCTGATGCGCCACTCGCCATCTCATATGTAACAAATCGTTATTTCAAACCTATGTAATAGTATAGGTTAATTTGTAGTTCTTTTTAAAATAATAAAGAGAAATTTTAACATATTGTGTACATTCACATAATTAACCCTCAAAATTAAAGTATTAAACAATCTCGATTGGGATGAACAAAGTGATAGTGATTGTAACAAGGTTTTCTAAAATATAAAGAACACTAAAATCCGAGTTATAACGAAGAAGTTATGACCAATCGAAAATCCGCGAAAAAACCGACAAAACATTGTTCATTGTAAAAAGTGAATTTTCAATAAAAGGCTTTATAGCTATAACAATCTAAATGAATGTTGTAGATTATGTTAAACCGAGAACTTTCATAAAAAGAACGCCAAAATCTAACTTCGTATGAGAAAGTTGTGATTTTCTAAGTTTCAGTATAGCAGTATACAACTAAAAACTCAAAATAAATATCGATTAATTTTTAGCCGACACAACCTAAACGAGAATTGAAGGCCTCGTCAATAGTAGTACAACAGTAAAAAGACAGACAAAAACGGACGTCGGATGATGAAGTTATAAATTTTTAACGAATTTTCCTATCCCGGTCTGTTAAAAATAATAATATTAAAAATAAATCAAAGTTAGCTGACGAAGTCTAAACAAAAGCCGTAGAATATAATTTTACCTACGCGTGCATATAAAGAACGTCAAAAACGGAGTTCGTATGCGAAAGTTATGAATTTTAGAAGTTTTTGGCTAAAAAATCGAGAAAAAATGGATAATACCGGGAAATCTCGCATGAACAGTAACCGCCACACCCGGATCAGACACACGTCGGCTTCTGATTCAACCGAAGTTGAGGTCCAATGAGCGTCTGACGCGCCTCGCCTCTGTTTCTCTCTTTCGAGCCTCGCACCGCTGCTTCCGACTTCGGCCTCGTGGCCTTCGCTGCTGATGCCGCGTGTCCGGTGACTCACCCTTCGGCCGAACCTTAATACCCTATATAAGGGCTGCGAGATTTCTCGGATTTAACACACTTTTTTTCACCATTTTCCATCCTTTTTCACCCCTTTCACTTCCATAACTGTAACGCTTGTGTTTCCGGGCTTGCCATTTTTAGCAATGTAATAGTCTAGGTTAACCTTTGTAACCCGTTTTGAAACAATAAGATTGTATTATTTGAGTATTATGTCTTTTGTGCTTAATTGCTTAATTATGTGGTTTGATTAATTAAGAATAAAAATAAGCGTCAAAATTTAAGTGTAAAATAAACTTGATATCTTTGGTTAATGTTGTAGTAGTTGAAACGAGGTTTCCATATATATATATATATAGAACGCCCAAATCTGACTTCGTATGAGGAAGTTATGATGTATCGAAGTTTCGGCTTAGCGGTGTGCAACCCGAAATACTCGATTTGAGATCGAGCGGTTTTTAGCCGAAGCAATCTAAACGAGGATCGAAGGTCTCGTTGTTGGTATCAAAGCGATAAAAAGTTAGGCGAGAACGGACGTCGAACGAAGAAGTTATGAATTTATAACGAAGTTTTTCTGTCGCGGCCTATTAAAAATAAATAATAAAATTAAAGTCAAAATTAGCCGACGGAGTCTAAACGAAAGTTGTAGAGCGTAGTCTCACCTTCGCGTGGATATAAAGAACGTCAAAAACGGAGTTCGTATGATTTATTAAATAATTTGTATTTATTTTTAATCTTTAATTCGGAAGCATTATCCGAAGGAGTCACCGGTCTGATCCGAGGTACGCCCCGCGTACTCGTTTACGCCCCGCGTACTCCGAAGGTGTCGACACTCGCAGCAAGTGGCTCGGATGACGCATGCAATGATGATTTCGGAAGCAGTACGCGTCGCGTACTGCAGTACGCCCCGCGTACTCCGAGGCTCCAGCCTCCTATAAATAGGATCCGAAGGCAGCCGAGTCTTTTGTTCATTTTCTCTCTTCTCTCTCCCGTTTTGCATCGTTTTGCGTGCCAGAAATACCCCGAAGCCCCGGTATCATACTCGAGCCCCGAGGCAAGTCCCGAGATCCCGAAGATCCCGAGAAGTGCGGTTCCCGAGTCGAAGCTCTGCCCGCGAGAAGTTCGATTTTTGTGAAGATATTTCAGATCTGCTGAGGATTACTACTTCTACAAGTCGTAGTGTTGTCCGATCATCTTCTGATCAAGTGAGTGTATACTACCTTTCATAAACACGATAATAATACAAGTTTGGTTCGAGTGTATTAAGTATATTGTTGTTTATAAGTGTGAGAGTGTAGTTACCTTCTTCTAACAGATAAATATTAAGTATTTTCTATAAAATACGTGCTATGTGTATAGTATATTGTTGTTTATATGTGTGAATGTGTATTCACTCTCTTCTATCTCATAGACATGATTTATTCTCTATGAGATATGTGCTATGTGTGTGTGCCTCATCTGTTATGTGGATTATGTGTTTATTAAAGCATGCTATACAGGTTTTCAAAACTATGTATAAAAATGTATATTTTATCTACCAATATGTTGGGTAGAACATGGGTAGATAGTTGGTGTGTAATAAACAGATGAGAGGCCTCGTTGTTGTTTGATTTAGTCATCTAGCGGAGTTTAGATGACGACCACTGGCTATTCTAGACAGTCTTGTGGAAACATTAGCAGGTTCGCCACCTGTAGGTGTTAATGAACTTGGGTGTTCATTCGCTCTACTCCATCCCCCTCATGGTTGCCTTATTTGACTTATATTGCCGAGGTACCCCCGAAGCATGTGTTCTCGCCCCGATGAAATATTCTTAGACTAGGTCCCTTATGTTAGTTGTTTTAGGGACATAAAGTGAGAATAACGGGAATGGGTAATTGGGTTATTGTTGGTTGGTGAAAATTAAATATGATTATTTATTGTGGGTTGAAAACCCTATATGCTCACCAGGCTCCCAAGCCTGACCCACTCAGTTTTATTTGTATTACAGGAAGTGGCGCGAGGGCATGAGATGGATGAACCATCAGTTGTTTTGTTTACAAGTCTGTATATGTATATATTTGTTGAATGACTTGTAATGTTATCGTTAATGCTTATTGGTCTGTATCGGAACATGACACCCCGAGTTTTGATTATATAATGAAAAAATACATTTCTTTTATGAAATGCTTTGGTAAACATTGTTTTATCATGTTTTGTTTTTGGGAACAAATTCCGCAACTCTTTCAAATCAAAAGGATTTACTCTGAAATTATTTTGGAAGCGTAAATGAAATCGGTCTTTTCTGGCCGAGATTTTAGGGATGTCACAATAACCTTACATACAACCCCCAAAGCCTCGATAGCATATCTAAAACCCTAAGCAAGCCTAGAAGCCTGAGATTCCCGAGAAAAACAACCTTCTCCAGTCGAAGCTCTGTCTAAATAAAGCCGGTTTTTCTTAAAATAAACTCCTTTCCAGAAAACGAAAAGCTATCCAAATCACCACCTATCAAGTGAGTTCATACCCTCGTACTTTCATAATTTATACTATTTTATGGGGGGGGGGGGGGGAATACAAGTTCTTGTGTCACAAACAAATGATTTCAAATCGTGATAAAATGACATTAATTCATCAAAAATACTAAAAATATTAAACTCTTTTATAATCTTATATTTTTCCCCAAAATTCATATTTGTATATATATATATATATATATATATATATATATATATATATATATATATATATATATATGTATATATATATATATATATGTATATATATATATATATATATATATATATATATATATATATATATATATATATATAAGATTTAAAAGGCTTAGGACTGATAACTCATTATGGGTCCTTTTCCTTGTTTGGATGTGGGCTTATAGTACCGATTATTTTTCCGAATGTCATTTAAATTTTACTTATATATAATTATATATGTATATAAATATAAAAGTTATTTCATCAATTTAAATACCCTTTGTAACATGTTGAGCAAGGGGTTACATGCAAAAATAGTTAAATACCAATTCAGAAAGTACAAATAAATGATAATAAGTATAATTTATGATACATAGAGCAATAATTCATTATTCAATTATACTAGAATATACCGTTTTACAAGAAACAAAGGTTTGATTCAAAACGAATGAAGGGTTTACAGTTTTCAAATACATGTTTAGAATACTAATTTATCAATATACAATCAATCATATTTTAGGATGATTGGGTTTTCATCACAATTATACATATAACGTTTATATGGTTTTTATGAGTCATTCAATTCAGGTTGTTTAATTCATTTAAACAACATAGTTAAAATCCTGATATTATAACCAGAGTCTCCAGTCAGGGGATCGAAAACAAGTTGTTTGTAGATCTATATTGGGATTGATAACCCCACACTCAGGCTGCTAGCTACAGTTAGACATACACGCCAATGAGTGACAATTTTTATCAACAGTTTAAACGCCTACAATGCGTTTGTTTCAGGTCATCCAGTCACAGTATGGTTATAATAACTCATTAAAATGATATTAACAGTACGTTAGTATATAAACAACTAAACGTAAGTACATCTTCAAAGTACCAGTTTTGAAAATGCAAACTACAATAATATATTATAGTTTCCAATAAACAACTGGTGAAACTAGGCACACTCTCAGTTACAAGTTTTACATAAAGGAATACAAATACAGAACATTGGTTTACAAATAGAACGGTTTTATGGGAATAAAACTACTTTTCATATACAATAGAAAATATAGGATTTTTTGGAACAGTTTACATATTCAAGATATAGATACATCCTTTTAAACATAAATACTTATGTACTCACTCAACTTTATGTTGATTCTCTCTTTTCAAATTACTTGTATTCTCAGGGAAACAATAAACAGGTACTCTCCGAGCTTTTTGAGAAGATGGAGCTATTTTGAGTCATATCTTCTTCTTTTGTATAACTATTTTGGTTTCAATATACAATGATTAAACACATGTAAATACTTATAATTTTAAATACAATGGCTGTTTGTACTTTGATTACTATGATGCATGTGTTGTGATACTACAAATGAAGTCCTCTACCCCTGGACGTTTCCGCCGTCTAGTTTGGGGGTGTGACAGATTGGTATCTGATCATTGTTTATAGTGAACTCAGTATATCAATCCACAAAAGATATACAAACTATAAATACATCGGTGCTGAGAGCTCTGACTACAAGCATACTTTTTAAAAATTTAAGTATTTTTACAAGAAATATACTAACACTCATACATACAAGTACAATATCACAGTCATAAGAACTTGAAAGTGTTTGGATGTTGAACATTATAGTCAAACCTGGGCAGTTAAGTAATCATATATGGGATTAATATAGCCTGGTCAACTCTATTGATTTGAGATATGACCAAAATGTGTTTGGGAGTGATAGTAGTGTTGCGACAAGTCTAAAACTTACCAACCATACATATTCAGAAGAACTATAGAACAGAACATAATGATTGAAATACGATAGGAGTATTTTAATATTCTTAACCTTACTTCTAGTACAGACAATATGGCTGAATACACTTTACCTGGAGACCCCTACAATCAACAAGATCCAGATTCATATGAGGAAAATTTCGAAGACAGTGAATCAAGTGGTACCGACATGGAACCACAAGTCTACAATCCCGGGGAACATCCCCTGAGAAAAGATGAAGCAGAACCTATACCAGAATGGGGCCAGTATATAAACCACTGGAGTCGACAAGAGGGCCAACGCCCTCTTTATGGGATGGCAAGAGGTTTCTATAATGTCTCTCGAGGAGGAACAACCGATAGAGCTCTTCCGGCTATAGTAAATCGAATAGCCCGTCAAGCCGATCAAGCAAGGATTTCGATCAATCGAATCCTACAAGTAAATACGGTTGTGCAGGTTAACACTGCATATATCCTTCATCTTGATGAAATGCAGGATGACACCTAGCATCATACAGAATCCCTTCAAAGGCAAGTCAATGCTGCTCAATCTGGGATAAGAGAATTGGGAGAGCATCAAGCTGCACAAGAAAGGCGCTGGAAAACACAAGATGAAGTAGGACCCAACAACCATCATAACAACCGCCGCAAGTAGTGTTTACACTACTTCTACTTGCTATTTTAATATATAGAATGTATATACTACTTTTCACGATTTGTACGAAACCATGTATCAATAAAACAATAAGCACTTTACTTCAACAAGAGTTATTACAATTTCCATAAACATCCCATTTCAAAGTTTTGGTTTATAGATATATTCTAGTGTTATTTTTCATGTTTTTCAATACGAACGCAAAAATTTTATTTTCGGTAGGTCGGTTTGATGTCGAAACTTTCTCAGTATTGTGGTATATTATAGACCTTCTTTAAAGTCAAGTTCTCCAAACCATATGTACTTAATATACAAATACAATTGACATGTATTTTCATACTCTTTAAAAAATAACCACTCCATTTCATATTATCCTGTTGCAAGTTGTACTTGTAGTGGACATCTATTTCCAATTCTTTACAAGATTCTTGTTGAATTAAGTGTTTAAGTTCATAGATATCAAATTCATATCCATTCTTGATATCTCACTATCTTTTTATCTATTGACTTTTACAGAAAAAGATGCCTCCTCGTAGAAATCCAAGACGTAACAATGTAAATGAAGCACCAAAACCACCTCCGCCACCACCTCCTCAATTCGACGTTGCTATGTTTCAAGCAGCGGTCACGGCAGCTGTAGTGGATGCTATGTCTCATATCAATACTCCTGGTGCTAGTGGGTCTGGAGATGGTGCACATCCTTCTAACCATGGCGAGAGTCATGAGCACTCGCGAGAGTGCACTTATAAAGACTTCTCGAATGCCAAACCCAAGACCTTTAATGGAACTGGAGGAGTGATCGTTTTAAGGCAATGGATTGAGAAGATAGAAGTAATCTTTGAAATTTGCTCCTGTCCAGAGGGTAGCAAAGTTAAATTTGTTGCTTGTACTTTTTCAGATAGGGCCCTAACATGGTGGAACGGCCATGTTAAGTCAGTGACCTTGATAGTGGCTAATACTATAAGTTGGGAGAACTTAAAAACCATGTTGATGTAGGAATACTGTTCGCAAGGGGAAATTTAAAAACTTAAGCAAGAACTCTGGGGTCTTACCATGGCCGGTGAAGACATAACAACTCACACAAGTCGGTTCTGTGACTTGGCGATTCTGTGTCCAGAAATGGTTGCTATGGAGAGTAAAAAGATTGAAAGGTATATTTGGGGATTGTCGCCCCAGATACAGGCAAGTGTCATTGCTTCTAGGCCTATTACCTTTGACAGTGCCAAGGAACTGGCACATTCACTTATTGACCACGAAAATCATCAAAACTCTGTGGTTGCTTCCCCAGAACGACCTAAGGAGAACAACAACAACAACAATAACAAGAAGAAGGGTTGGAACAAAAGGAAGGGAAAATCTCCTCTGGAACCCTCAAAGAAGCAACAAGTAGTGGCAGTCCATGCCACTACTGTACCTGCTACTGTGCCTACTGTTGCTCCTAATAACCCAACACCAACTAAGCCCTATGCTGGTGACCTCCCTAAATGCAACAAGTGAAATTTTCACCACAACGAAAATTGCCAAGAAATGTAGTGCCGTAACTGCAACAGGAAAGGGCATACTGCCTGATTCTGTAGAACACCACCTCAACTACTTAACCAAGTACCTGCCACTGGAGTAGGTCGAGCATGCTACCAATGCGGTGATGTGGGGCATTTCAAGAGAGATTATCCAAAATCTGGAAATGCCAGTGGAGTTGGGAGGATTTTAGCACTGGGCCACGAAGAAGCAATGACAGGCCCTATGGTGGTCGCAGGTACGTTCCTTCTCAACAATACTTATGCATGCACTCTATTTGATTGTGGTGCTGAGATGAGCTTCGTGAGCCATAATTTTAAACATCTACTAAATCAAAACTCCCAACCACTAAATGAAACTTTCACAGTAGAAATGGCTAACGGGAAATCCGAATCCACCAACGATATATACATAGGATGTACCCTTACCTTGGATGACGTGTCTTTCCTAATAGACCTTATGTCGGTCTCTATCAAAAGTTTTGACATCATAATAGGTATGGATTGGTTGTGCGACAACCATGTCGACATCCTATGCTATGAAAGAGCTATTCGCTTGAACTTGCCAACTAATGAAACACTTATTATTTACGGCGACAAACCCGGAACGAACCTTCAGATCATTTCTTGCATCAAGGCACATAAATACCTTTGCAAGGAGTATTTTACATTCTTAGCTCACGTGGTAGAAAAAAAAGAAAGAAGTGAAAGACATCACGGGCATTCCTCAGGTCTGCAACTTCCCTGATATATTTCCTGATGATCTTCCAGGAGTGCCTCCCAAACAACATATCAAATTCAGAATCGACGTAATCCTATCCCCCTATCGTCTTGCACCTTCCGAAATGCAGGAATTATCTAGCCAGCTTAACGAACTCCTAAGCAAAGGTTTCATAAGACCGAGCTTCTTACCTTGGGGAGCACCGGTTTTGTTCGTAAAGAAGAAGGATGGATCATTCCACATGTGCATAGACTACCGCGAGCTGAATATACTTACTATCCAGAATCGATATCCTCTTCCTCGCATTGACGATCTGTTCGACCAACTTCAAGGTGCGAACTACTTCTCAAAAATATACTTAAGATCCGGGTATCACTAGTTACAAATTTTGGAGGAAGACATTCCCAAAATCGTGTTCAAAACTCGTTATGGTCATTACGAGTTTATTGTGATGCCATTCGGATTGATGAATGCACCTGCCGTGTTCATGGACCTGATGAATAGAGTGTGTTGTCCATTCCGGGACAAATTCATCATAGTTTTCATTGACGATATCCTTATCTACTCAAGCGGTGAAAAAGAACATGGCCAACACCTTCGTCAAGTATTACAAACTCTTAGATCAGAGAAGCTCTATGCGAAGTTTTCAAAGTGTGAATTTTGGATTAGGAAGGTTGATTTCCTTGGTCACGTGGTCAGTTTAGAAGGAATACACATCGACCCTTCCAAAATAAAAGCAATTGAAAACTAGTCAACACCCAAAATACCTACAGAAATCTGTCAATTCTTAGGTCTTGCTAGCTATTATCACAGATTCATACATAATTTCTCTTGAATAGATAAGCCTCTTACCACCCTGACGCAAAAGGGTGTAACCTTTAGCTGGGGAGAAAAGCAAGAAACAACATTCCAAACGCTGAAGCGAGCTTTGTGTAGTGCACCAATCCTATCTCTTCCTGAAGGGACAGAGGATTTCGTAGTGTGTTGTGATGCTTCTAATCAAGGGCTTGGGTGTGTTCTTATGCAAAGAGGAAAGGTTATATCCTATGCCTCAAGATAGCTTAAGACGCATGAAGTCAACTATACAACACATGACCTTGAGCTAGGAGCAGTCGTGTTTGCTCTGAAGATCTGGAGACATTACTTATATGGCACGAAATTCATAATATTCACGGACCATAAAATTCTACAGCACATCTTTGATTAGAAAGAGCTGAACATGAGACAACAACAGTGGGTGGAGCTACTGAACGATTACGAATGTGAAATTCTTTATCACCCTGGTAAAGCAAACGTAGTAGCAGATGCCCTTAGCAGAAAAGAATACTCAGGAGGCTGGGTAAAGTCGTTGACCATGACAATCCATTCACATATGTCCACACAGATCAAAGAAGCTCAACTTGAAGCCTTGAAACTCAAAAACATGGCAGGTGAAACCCTGAGAGGAATGGATAAGAACTTCAAAGTCAGGGATGATGGAGTCTATTATTTCATGAACCGGATCTGGACACCAAAGTTCGGTGGTTACAGAGACATGGTTGTGAATGATGCACACAAAACCCAATACTCCATTCATCCAGGTTCAGACAAGATGTATCTGGACCTTAAGAAACTATACTGGTGGCCTAACATGAAGGCAGGAATCGCTACCTTTGTGGCCAAGTGCCTTACTTGTTCCAAAGTCAAGGTAGAGTACCAGAAACCTTCAGGTCTATTACAACAACCTGAAATCCCTAAATGGAAGTGGGAGCGGATTACAATGGATTTCATAACTAAGTTACCCAAGACAACGGGTGGTTATGATACTATTTGGGTAATCGTCGACAGATTAACCAAATCCGCACAGTTCTTGCCAATAAAAGAAACCGACAAGATGGAGAAACTAACAAGAACTTACCTCAAGGAGATTGTTAGACTGCATGGTGTGCCAATATCTATTATTTCTGACCGAGATAGTAGATTCACTTCTCGTTTCTGGCAGTCTTTACAAAACTCTTTAGGAACTAGGTTGGACATGAGTATAGCCTACCATCCACAAACCGACGGACAAGTGAGAGGACGATTCAAACATTAGAAGACTTGTTGCGAGCTTGCATGATAGACTTTGGAAAGGCATGAGATATTTATTTACCCCTTGTTGAATTCTCTTATAACAACAGTTATCACACTAGCATAAAGGTTGCTCCATCAGAAGCCCTCTATGGCCGCAAGTGTAGATCCCCTCTGTGCTGGGCTGAAGTGGGTGACACGCAGCTAGCTAGAGGTCAAACTCCTGACAGTGCTCTCACTAGTCCGTAAATTATTCAAGAAACTACCAAGACTACCATACAAATTCAGGAGCGACTTAAAGCTTCCAAAGATAGACAGAAAAGCTACGCTGACAAAAGGAGAAAACCCTTGGAATTCTAGGTTGGTGACCACGTCTTGTTAAAGATCTCACCCTGGAAGGGCATGATACGCTTTGGAAAACGTGAAAAACTGAATCCAAGGTACATAGGACCATTTGAGATTCTTTCCAGAATTGGTCCTGTAGCTTACAAACTTCGGCTACCCCAAGAACTAAGTAACATTCATCCTACCTTCCATGTTTCGAACTTGAAAAAGTGTCTATCCGACGAGACTCTTGTGATCCCACTCGAGCAAATCAAGTTAAGAGAGAGCCTCAACTTTGTGGAAGAAGCCATAGAGATTCTAGACATGGAAGTTAACAAAACCAAACAAAGTCGTATCCCGATAGTGAAGGTTCGGTGGAATGCAAAACGGGGACCTGAATTCACTTGGGAGCAGGAGGATCAAATGCGACAGAAATATCCACATCTTTTTCCCAAGTCTATGTGTAATGCCAATTTCGGGACGAAATTCACTCTAACGGGGGGATAATGTAACAAACCGTTATTTCAAACCTATGTAATAGTATAGGTCAATTAGTAGTTCTTTTTAAAATAATAAAGAGAAATTTTAAAATATTATGTACATTTACATAATTGACCCTCAAAAAGTATTAAACAATCTCGATTGGGATGAACAAAGTGTTAGAGATTGTGACAAGGTTTCCAAAAATATAAAGAACACTAAAGTCCGAGTTATAACGAAGAACTTATGACCAATCGAAAATCCAGGACAAAACCGATAAAACACTGTTCAGTGTAAAAAGTGTAAAAAGTGAATTTTACACTTTTCAGTGTTACAAAACATTGTTTAGTGTAAAAAGTGAATTTTCAATAAAACGCTTTTTAGCCATAACAATCTAAATGAAAGTTGTAAATTATGTTAAACCGAGAACTTTCATAAAAAGAACGCCAAAATCTGACTTCATATGAGGAAGTTATGATTTTTCTAAGTTTCAGTATAGCAGTACACAACTAAAAAATCGAAATAAAGATCATTTAATTTTTAGTCGACACAACCTAAACGAGAATTGAAGGTCTTGTCAATAGTAGTACAACGGTAAAAAGACAGACAAAAACGGACGTCGGATGATGAAGTTATAAATTTTTAACGGATTTTCCTGTCCCGGTCTGTTAAAAATAATAATATTAAAAATAAATTCAAAGTTAGCCGACGAAGTCTAAACAAAAGTCGTCGATTATAATTTTACCTACGCATGCATATAAAGAACGTCAAAAACGGAGTTCGTATGCGAAAGTTATGAATTTTAGAAGTTTTTGGCTCAAAAACCGAGAAATAATGGATAATACTGGAAAATCTCGCATGAATAGTAACCACTATACCCAAATCCGACACGCATCGCCTTTTGATTCGACCGAAGTCACGGTCCAATGCGCATCTGACGCACCTCGCCTCTGTGTCTCGCTTCCGAGCCTCGCATCGCTGCTTCCAACTTCAGCCTCGTGGCCTTTGCTGCTGATGTTGCGTGTCCGGTGACTCACCCTTCGGCCGAACCCTCGCACCCTATATAAGGGCGGCGATATTTCTTGTATTTAACACACTTTTTTCACCATTTTCCATTCTTTTTCACCCCTTTCACTTCCATAACCTTACATACAACCCCCAAAGCTCCGATAGCATATCTAAAACCATGAACAAGCCTAGAAGCCCCGAGATTCCCGAGAAAAAAACCTTCTCCAGTCGAAACTCTGTCCAAATAAAGTCGGATTTTCTTCAAATAAACTCCTTTCCAGAGAACGAAACGCTACCCAAATCATCACCTATCAAGTGAGTTCATACCCCCGTACTTTCATAATTTTAACTGTTTTGAGGGGGGGGGGGGGGGAATACAAGTCTAACACAAGAACTTTGAGTTACAAACAAATGATTTCAAATCATGATAAAATGACATTAAGTCATCAAAAATACTCAAAATAATAAACTCTTTTATAAACTTATATTTTTCCCCAAAATTCATATTTGTATATATATATATATATATATATATATATATATATATATATATATATATATATATATATATATATGTGATTTAAAAGGCTTAGGACTGATAACTCATTATAGGTCCTTTTCCTTGTTTTGATGTGGGATTATAGTATCGGTTATTTGTCTGAATGTTGTTTAAAGTTACTTGTATATAATTGTATATGTATATAAA
This sequence comes from Lactuca sativa, assembly GCF_002870075.4. Classification (NCBI taxonomy): domain Eukaryota; kingdom Viridiplantae; phylum Streptophyta; class Magnoliopsida; order Asterales; family Asteraceae; genus Lactuca; species Lactuca sativa. The sequence continues at coordinate 5,171,455 of NC_056631.2, forward strand.
TATAAAAGTTATTTTCATCAGTTTAAATACCCTTTGTAACATGTTGAGCAGGGGGTTACATGCAAAAATAATTAAATACTGTAGGAACCCATTTTTATAACGAACGGTGGATGCAAAAGTAAGATATCTCGAGATTAATCGTGTTTTTGTAAGTATGAACATGAAGAACATATTATGAGTTCATGGAAGAAAGAAGGCTAAGAACAAAGAGAGATAATAATATTAATGAAGAACATGGTGGGAGAGAAACTCTCCCTTGGTGGGAGAACCCACCACTTCTCTCTCTAGATTACATTTTTAGAAGTGAAAAGTAATCTCTAACTAAGAAAAGTGAGCTAGCTTTTTTTTTAAGAAATGACCAACTCTCCCTTTATATAGGAGGGAGAGTATTTACACCATAAATACAATAAAGGGAAAATACAACCTAACTATCACTCATTATTTGTAGAGCATTTCCATGCTCCAACATTCTCTGCCTAAATGCTTACAAATGATGAGAGATAGAATAAGTTATACAAGGCTATAATACAGTAATCTGACTAGCAAGTGTGATAATAAAATGAAACATATTGAGAACCAAATGCTAAAATGTCTCTGAAACTCTAAAGTGTCTGTGAAGTCTAAAGCTAGCCATGAATCTCTAACAATGACGGTCTTCGGCATCAACGCACAACCAATGAAGCAGAAAAAATAAGATCCAAATCTTCAAACCAGTCATAATCATCGGAAGAAGAAGGTCACCATGAGAAAGTAGAAGATCCAATAAAAGAAACACTTCGGCTTCAAAAAGTCTGAAAAACATCTCGAGTTCTCGAATCATAATACACCAAAATTGTTCAAAGAATAACCTGCTAAAATTGTGAAGCATCCATAAAATGAAGTCCGGATAAAAATAATGTGAGTCCAAAAACATGGTCCAACTATGTCAAAAATTTGATCCAAGGATCAAAAATAAGTGTCACGTCACATCGCCAAAATAATCTTCATCTTCAAAATATCACAAATCCAAACTCGAGAAATCATAGAATCTGAACCAGATGCAAACACAAAATCATCCTGTGGTAGAGTCCGAATAATAAATAATCTAAATTGGAAAACATCGAGTAATGCCAAAAATTTGATCCGTAAAGACCAAAAATAAGTGTCACATCGCATCACTAAATAAATAATCGTCTTCAGAAGTCTTCAAAAATCCAAACTCAAACAATAATAACCAAATTCGGATGATATTATCTCTCTATTTTTGATAACCAATGACCGGATATCAAAAATCAACAAATCATCGGATTGAGAGTGTCGGATACCAAGAGCTAAGTGAAGCTCTCCCTAGATGTATGAAGGGTCTCAATAAGAAACGAGAAAGAGTAAAAGAGATACTCTTGCGGTCATGAGAAGGTGGGTGACATAGTTGTTGAAGCTGTGCTGAGAAAATAATCTGTTGTGCCAAAAAAAATATCCAAATATCCAAACTACGGTGCCGGAACTCTCGTAGTGGTCTTCAATAGAAAATAAAGTCCACATGCTCAAGATACATGATATGTCAACCAAAAATCAATAGCGCCGAGTCATAAATCCCATAAAGTGAAGAATGCGGAACAACTTTGTTGATCAATCGCCGTTGCGGCGCAAGCATCACAAATAATAATCTCAAGTCCGATTGCGGTATGGAGTAATCTTCCAAAAATAATTGGCATGAAATGAACCAATGTGACAATCCAAGGTTTGGTTGTGGCAAAAATTGGTGTTAAAAATAATCGGTGTAAAAAAAATAATTGGTTTTAATAAAAAAAATGGTGTTAAAAAAAATAATTGGCTAAATAAAAAAATTGGGTGAAAAAAAATGAAGTTTAAATAAAAAGAAGGGGGTTTAAAAAAAAGGAGGGCTGATGAGAAGGGAGGAAAAAAGAAGGATGAGGAAATGAGGAGGGAGGAGAGGGAGGAGGAGAGGGCTGGAAGGAAAAAGGAGAAAGGAGGGAGCTGTGGGTCTAAGGAGGGTGCGGTCAGATGGGGGAGGCGGAGGTGTGGTTGCGGATGGAAGGTATGAGAAGCGTTGATGATGGAGGGTGATCTTGGATCGGTACGGAAGATATTACCAAGAAGATGATCGTATATTAACATGAAGAACATAATATATGAGTAAAAATTGTAGTAGATAAATAGAGAGATATCAAATATTACAAGAACACACATGGTTGGGAGAGATAACTCTCCCATGGTGGGAGAGATCTCACCACACTCTCTCTAAATTACAAGTCTACATAGTGCACTCTTACAAATAAAATGACCATCACCTCCACTTTATATACTAGTGGATGGAATATGATTTTCATACAAGGGAATATTCTAGCCTAATAAACACTCAACATTGTAAAGCATTTTCATGCTCCAATAATCTTCCCCTAAATGCTTGGAAATGGTGAGGGTAAATCAGTGATAAAAGGCAGAACATCCGACAGGCAGGTCTGGTAGGTCTGGTGCTGAAGTGTCTCAGAAGTGCTAAAGCTGTCGTGATCTTGGAATCCGGCAATGGAATCTCTAGCATCAAAGAACTAACAGAGAAACCCCAATCTCTGAATAAGAGTATGAAATCCCAATATTTTAATGTGATCAGTCCCCAAAAACCAATCATGTCCATAGTCTCCCCCTCGACTGTAGAACCGAAGAGCACAATCTCGAATCACACAACGTCTTCAATATTCTGAAATCGAATGATAATGCACCAAATAATCTCCGAAGAATAACCTGCTGAAAATGTGAAGCATCCAAAAATAAATTATGAATGATAAATAATGTGAATCCGAAGACATGGTCTAGCAATGCCAAAAATTTGTTCGTGAGATCAAAAATAAGTGTCACGCCGCATCGCTAAAATAATCATTGTCTTCAAAATATCGCAAATCCAAACTCAAGCAATCATAATATCTGAACCGGATGCAAACACAAATGAGACATCCCAAATTGTAGAGTCTGAAGATAAATAATCATAATCCGAAGAACATCAAGTAATGCCAAAAATTCGATCTGTGAAGACCAAAAATCAGTGCCACATCACACTACTAAATGAATCTTCGTCTTCAAATGTCTCTAACGTCAAAACTCCAATAATAAACCATAATGGATGCTCATGATTCTCCCCCTATTTTTGATCGACCATGCAATAAAGATCAAAAATAATCATGAAACCAGGAAAGAAAATATGTCGGATAAAATAGAGCATCGCACGCTCCTCCTTGATGTGAGCATCTACCCGTAAAAACAAGGATATTATTTTTTGGTCATGGGTAGACATGGTGATATATTGCCGAATTGAACAAACACTGTAGAATGTATATGATAAACCCACTGTTGAAAAATCATAATGCTGAACCGAAGTAATGTCGATAACCAAAATGTAAACCCGAACTCCCAAATGATGGTCCGAAACCATATATAAATAGTCAGAAGAGAGTAAAAACTTGAGTAGCTTGGTAGAAATGAGACACAAAAATAATAGTCTCTGAACCAAATGTGTCGTCACTCATAATCAGCACGAAAAATGAAGCCTTAAACCATGGGGTTAAAATTGGTGTTAAAAAAATTAACCGGTTTTAAAAAAGGGAATAAATTGGTTATAATAAAAAAAAATGATATAAAATGAAAAGAAAAGGATGAGTTTCAGAATAAAAAAGGTAAGAAATGGGTTAGAAGGTGGATAAGGAGTGAAAAAAGGTTAGGAATAGAAAAAGGTTAGGAGTGGAAAATGTTAGAAGTGGACATTCAGGAGGGAAAACAAAAAAATAGGGCCAAGAAGGAAAAAAAGAGGTTAAAGTCCGGATTTTTTTTTTTATTCCGGAATTTATCTTGTATGGATTTTTTTTAATCCGGAATGGTTGAGTTCCTAAGTAAAAAAAAGGGGGTCCGGAACAAAAAAAATTGGGTTTTAAAAGAAAAATTTCCGAAATGGGTATTGGATTATGTGGGTGGGTTCTGAAGTAGGAATGAGGTCTGGAGTGCATTAGGTCTTAGATTTATTTTTTATTTTTTTTACTCCGAAAAGGCTATTTGGTCCGGAATAAATTGAAGTTCCGAAATGGAAATAAAATGGTTCTTACTCTGGAATAGTGCAAGTGGTTCCGAAGTGGTTGTTTCGGAATCAAAAAGCAAATGGGTGGGGTCGAGTCCGGAATTTAAGTGGCAGATACGACAAAACAGTTGAAAGCCTTTAATGTGGGACAGGCGCATTAAATGTAGAGAGATAGACCTGGTTGCAATTGTCTGCTTGTGAGTCGATGGATTGGATGGCGCTTGTTGGACATTGTGTTGTTGTCTGCAAGATTCTATGGCACATGGGACCCGGTAGGTGAGGTGACATGAGATGAGTGGTGAGTGATATTCACATGCTAGAGGCATGAGTGTGATTTGAGCCAGGAGTGTGAATTCCAAAAAAAATTACTTGTCCTTGTTTGACTTGTAAAAGCTGACAGCCAATAGTCATTCACCTTTTGCGTGAGGAAGAGATGTCTTCATGGAGTGGGCCAGACGCTGTGAGTTGGTGAGAGATCAGTGGCACGTGTACTACACTCGCTGAAGATGAGAGTGGGAGGCAAAATATGCATTCCTATTTTGACTGGCACATGTAAGGCTAAGGGGTATGGTCACACCCAGCCTACTCAAAAAAATCACATCAGCGCCACATCACCTCCACTACAAACCCACCACCAACCTACTATCTCTTGGAAATGGTCACCACTCTACATCATTTTTTTCTTTTTCTTTTTCTATTTTTTTTAAATTAGAATAATTCAAAAAATAATTATTAAACAAAAATAAAAACATAAATATTAATTAAAATATTAATTTTAAAAAACATAAATTTAAAATCTACATTACTTAAAAAAAATAATAATTTAAAACCTAAATTACAAAAAAAAAACATATAAAATATTACTCGTCGTGCTCGTCATTGTCATCCTCGTCGTCATCACCATCGTCGTCATTGTCACCGTTTTGCTGGAATTGCCTTTGCCATATATGCTCAGTCAAATCATTACGTAAATTGTGATGTGTTTCACTATTTTGTATTTCCAAAAGTCGTGTGAAGTATGCAGGGTTGCCGACTTGTATTACTGCAGGTGGGTTAAGAATATCTTCCGGATTATACATACAAATAGCCCTACCCTCTTCTTCAATTATCATGTTATGTAAAATAACACAAGCAGTCAACACCTTCGTCAATTTTTCCCTATTCCATGACCATGTCGGATGTTTGATAATGTGCCACTTTTGTTTGAGGACCCCAAACGCCTGTTCCACATCTTTCCTTGCCGATTCTTGTGCTAACTTGAACAATTGTCGTTTTTCATCGGTCGGAAATGAAAACGACTTGACAAACGTAGCGTACTCTGGATATATCTCATCACCAAGGTAATACCCGTAATTATATTGATGTTCATTCACAACAAACAACATGTTTGGTGCTTTACCCTACAAAATATCATTAAATATCGGAGAGGCTCCAAGCACATTCAGGTCGTTGTTTGACCCCGCCATACCAAAGAATGCATGCCAAATCCATAGGTCATGTGATGCAACGGACTCGAGTATAATAGTCGGGATGCCATGATCACCTCGTGTGAATTGACCTCGCCATGCATTGGGACAATTTGCCCACTCCCAATGTGTACAATCAATGCTGCCAAGCATTCCTAGTAAGCCATGTTTAGCTTCATGTGCGGCATACAATTGTTCGATATCATTTCTAGTTGAATGCCGCAAATAGATGTCACCATAAAGCTCTATGACATACTCACAAAAAAGATAAGCACATTCTCGTCCAGTCCTCTCAGACATTTTCAGATACTTATCTGAAGCATCTGCTGCTATGTCGTATGCCAATTGTCTAAGGGCTGCTGTGCATTTTTGTAGGGTACTAAACCCACGTTTACCTCTTGCATCCCATCTCAATTGGAAAAACTCATAATTGTTTTCCAAATCTCTAGCAATATGTAAAAATAAATTTCTACTAATACAAAACCGGTCTTCAAATTTTGATAGGTCATACAAACTATCAGAGGCAAAGTAATCACGTACCAAAAGCTCGTGTGCCGCCATACGATCCCGAACTATCGAAATTCTACGCCTCTTCTCGGTATTTGTACTTTCGCCTCTTTGTTGCACCCTATTGCGTGCCGCAGACAACAACGTGTACAACACCAAGTCATCTTCATCAAAGCTATCATCATCGGATGAAGAAGAAGCAATCGAACCCGCAAAATTATTCATATCTATGTTTGAAAGTATGCTTGATAGAGGGAATAGAAATATGTTTGTGATGTGAATGGAAATGTGTTTGTTTATGTGTTGTGTATGTATTTATATATGTGTATAAAGTGTTGTTTGAATTTTTTTTAAAGTTGGTAATGGTCAAAAGAAAGAAACGGTAAAAGAAAACACTCCACCAATTGAATCAAGCGTCTTCGTCCACGATCCCCACTATGCCACAAGGCACGTATGCGCGCCTGGGGCGGTGTTCACGCATGGGTGGCCTTGCCACGTAAGCCCCACGCGTAGCTATGCATACTCGATACCGTTTAGCCTAACTGAGTGGGACAAGTAGCTGAGCACGTGACTATCTTAAACACCTTGAATACACAAACATTAAGTGCATGGAGGGACCCGGGTGTTTATAAAGCTGATGGGACCAGCTAGCTGATGACGTGTTATCAGCTGAGTGGAGAGTGCGCAAGATGCACATATGGTGAGGCTGGTTATACGCACAGGTGATGCATGATATTCCTACTAACCCAATTATTAACTTGAGCCCCCTTTTTATTTTTTTGTGCTGACTAAAGGCTAATAACACGCCATATATTTTCTCTAAAACAATACAAAAAGCACTAAGGCTTGTACCGACAGTTGTACAATCTGTAATCTCGGAAGTTATGAACCCAAGCACAACAAAAATCACAGCATCTCGGAAAATCTTATCTACATACACCAACAACCAATTTCATTCCGAAAATAACATGCATCTAAGCATTGTAACATGGCTCAATTAACTTGTACATTCCGAAATAAATATCCTAACAGTCTAAAAAGCACATTCTTCGAACTTATGACCAATTGTTCAATCTCTTACCCCAAAATCATACTTTTGTCTTTTTCTAAACACCTTTTTGCATGAGATAATAAGATCAAACTACCAACTTTTTAAGAGAACTTCATCTTCTTCAACAAACATATTTTTCTTTTCATAAACTCAAATTCAACAGCAGCAAAAGTTTATGAAAAGTAGCAGCAGAATTTCTTATTTTTCTAACAACATCACCAACAAAACAGTAAATAACTCACAATAAATATGTCAAAAATCTTCAAGATAATAAACCAATCGGGATCGTTCGCTTGAAATAATCATGAGATCTCCAAGGTCTAGCTCTGATACCACTTGTAGGAACCCATTTTTATAACGAATGGTGAATGTGGAAGTAACATATCTCGAGATTAATCATGTTTTTGTAAGTATGAACACAAAGAACATATTATGATTTCATGGAAGAAAGAAGGCTAAGAACAAAGAGAGATAATAATATTAATGAAGAACATGGTGGGAGAGAAACTCTCCCTGGGTGGGAGAACCCACCACTTTTCTCTCTCTCTAGATTACATTTTTAGAAGTGAAAAGTAATCTCTAACTAAGAAAAGTGAGCTAGCTTTTTTTTTTTTAAGAAATGACCAACTCTCCCTTTATATAGGCGGGAGAGTATTTACACAATAAATACAATAAATGGAAAATACAAACTAACTATCACTCATTATTTGTCGAGCATTTGCATGCTCCAACAAATACCAATTCATAAAGTACATATAAATTATAATAGGTATAATTTATGATACATTGAACAATAATTCATGATTCAAGTATACTAGAATACACCATTTTACAAGAATCAAAGGCTTGATTCAAAACAAATCAAGGGTTTACAGTTTTCAAATACATGTTAAGAATACTAATTCATGAATATACAATCAATCATTATTTCAGGATGATTGGGTTTTCATAACTATTATACATGTAACTTTTATATGCTTTTTATGAGTCATTCAATTCAGGTTGTTTAATTCATTTAAACAACATAGTTAAAGTCATGATATTATAACCAGAGTCTCTAGTTAGGGGATCGAAACAAGTTGTGTGTAGATCTATATTGGGATTGACAACCCCACACTCAGGCTACTAGCTACAGTAAGGCATACATGCCAATGAGTGACAATTGTTATCAATAGTTTAAATGCCTACAAAGCGTTTGTTTCAGGCCATCCAGTTACAGTATGGTTATAATAACTCATCAAAAAGATATTAACAATATGTTAGTGTATAAACAATTAAACGTAAGTACATCTTTAAAGTACCAGTTTACAAAATGCAAACTTCAATAGTATATTAAAGTTTCCAATAAACAACTGGTGAAACCAGGCACACTCTCAGTTATGAGTTTTACATAAAGGAATACAAATACAGAACATTGGTTAACAAATAGAACGATTTTATGAGAATAAAACTACTTTTCATATACAGCAGAAAATATAGGATTTTCTAGAACAGTTTACATATTCAAGATACAGAGACATCCTTTTAAACATAAATACTTATGTACTCACTCAACTTTATGTTGATACTCTTTTTTCAAATTACTTGTATTCTCAGGGAAACAATAAACAGGTACTCCCCGAGATTTTTGAGAAGATCGAGCTATTTTCAGTCATATCTTATTCTTTTGTATAACTATTTTGGTTTCAATATACAATGATTAAACACGTGTAAATACTTATAATTTCAAATACAATGGTTATTTGTACTTTGATTACTATGATGCATGTGTTGTGATACTACAAATGAAGTCCTCCACCCCCGGATATTTCTGCCGTCTGGTTTGGGGATGTGACATCATAACTAATCTTCATTTCACACAACACGGAAGAATTCGTCATCGACTAAAAACATGATGACGAAAATCCAAGCCTCCACCATCTACTGATCACCATCCATACGTAACCACTCATACCGACTCTGCAATTGGTTGACCATTCAACTACTGCCCCTCCTGGAGTATAGATCACAACCTATACCTATACCCGCTAATCTCAGCTGTTACACCCTAACTCAGTGACCCAACCGCCTTGAACTCAACATTTGCAAACATCATCTCGCCTCATCACTAATAACCCGAGCCTTAGATGTCCGCACCGCAGATCTCCATAACCTGTTTTCTAACAGTACATGAACAAATCTCGGATCTTCATAATAAAATACTTAGTCCTCCCCCACTCAGGGTTCGAACCATCACCAATTGGCATACCCACAGTTTACTCCATAGTCTGTTTTACTAGGTATATCACACTTAACTCTTTGAACATACCATGTAAACGCTCAAGGACCTTCCCAATGGAACCAAGCAATCTTAAATATCTCGTCTCTGACTAAAAGTCTCGAATTCCTCCCAACACAGAAATAATCATAAAAGCAAGAGACCTCACTTCTTATAACCGACAGATAACTTAGGTAACGAAAGCCACTGCTCTGAAATGCTCCTCTTGATTTCCTAACACCGCTGCTAACACATGCCTTACTATACTCAAATAGGGTATATCCTGGTCCTTGATCAGCCCAGTCACCACTGATGATGCTCTCTTACTATAATACTACCTTGCGGTAGACATACTGCCTAGATACTCTGGTGAAAGATCGCATCCAATGCTACCCCACAGATTTTAACCACACGCTCAAAAATCGGAAACTCATTATCTCTTCTACTTCTCACAAGAAACAAAAATAGTGCACTCTGGTCATAGAAAGTGACATGTCTTCTATCGGCCGATTGCTCAATTCAGACCGTAATCCTCCATAAAGCACCATCTTCTACTTATCCCTGAGTCTTGCGACTCCAACTGGCATCACACCAAAAATCCCTTGGAAAATAAATCGATTTTCCTCTCAAGGTACGGTCCATTGAAACTCGTTCAACCCGGCCCTCTGGCCCCATACTCCTTCACATCTGATCTCGGTCTAACCAATTACAATGGAATAACTGGTAAAACCAGAAGCACTAACCGCCACGAGTCATGGTGCTTGAACCATGTGGCCACCTGTCGATCTGCGATAAACCATGGTACCCAAACCATGTGATCTCCTCTTAATCTGCTACGAATCTTGGTACTCGAACCATCTTCTCTCTTCTCAACCCGCTACGAATCATGGTACTCGAACCATGTTCTCTCTTCTCAACCCGCTATGAATCATGGTACTTAAACCATGTTCTCTCTTCTCAATCCGCTACAAATCATGATACTCGAACCATGTTCTCTATTCTTAATCCGCTAAGAATCATGGTACTCGAACTATGTTCTCTCTTCTCAATCCGATACAAATCATGGTACTCGGACCGTGTTCTCTCTTCTCAATCCACTATGTAGAACTTTTGGAATTCTCCCTGTTTCGAGTATGGGTCCTCTACTTTCAGTAGTACGTTCCCATACTACCTTCCACATCTACCCATACTTTCCACACGGATCATCCCAGATTTCCTAAGTAGTTGTTCAACCTTCACGTTCACCAATCTCGTTATGCAAGTTCGCTCTCCAGCGAATACTCTCCTCCGTCAGCGTACTCATCTGACTAAGTTCACTCCCTAGGCTCTTCCTAGATTCTCTCACTTTCTTGCCATCACCCGCTGAAGAACTCCTTATGATGCCAACCATCTACCTCCTAAATATCGTTATATTTACTCAATAGCTGACTTCCATGATCGAGAGTTCCACAAAGCACGAAGCAAGCAACATTCGGGCATCGGGTAATCTCCACCAGCACGTAAAACCCCTCTAGGTTATACCCCACTTACTCTCCTCATACTCGAAGGATATCACCAAACTCAAGAAACTTTACCCCACGTGGGCATCTAACTACCCTCTCAGTAGACTCCTCAAATGCTCATCTAGGTATCTCTCCTAGATTACTCCTCTACTCAAATCCCTCTCTAAAAAGGATTCATGCTGGATACTCTTACCCACAGATACTCAAAAGCAAATCACAGATAGAAACAACTCCTAGGCTAAGGCATCACAAATCAGGCCACTCTAGTCCTAAAATATGAAATACCTAGCCTATCTCTAGCATGTATAACATCTCATAAAATATCTTATAAATATCTCATAACACAAAAGTAAGGGTATTTTGCAAAATCACTGTTCGGGCCCTGGCTGATTGTACACACTGCTCCAACTCGTTTTCTTCTTAAACTCTTTCTCATTTTTAGAAAAATTTATCTCTTTTGAAAATCTTTCTCAAATCCATAGTCTGAGTTCAAACACACCCGGAGGTGCATCCTAATCCATCAAACCAAGGCTTTGATACCAACTTGTAACACTGTAAATTTTCAAACATTTTTTTTTCATTTTAAAATCATATAATTCTCGTAACACATTTCACTGAGGGATTTAAAGAGATGTAGATCACTAGTGTAAATCATTCTCGTGACATTACACTGAGAGATTTAAAGAGATATAATTCTCGTGACATTACACTGAGAGATTTAAAGAGATGTAGATCACTAGTGTAAATCATTGTAAGTTCTGTTTATGCTTATGTTTCGGTATTAACGATGACATCCCAAACGTTTTAAAATGAAATAAATACGTTTCTTCGAAAACGTTTTAATAACGTATTTACCATGTTTTTCTGGGAACAAATTCCGCAACCTTTTTATAAAATGAAGTACTCTGATTTTTATAAAGCATAAACAAAATCGGTCTTTTCTGGCCATGATTTTGGGGATGTCACACATATCAAAATACCCCACACTTGACTTTTGCTTGCCCCCAAGCAAAACTGAATTTTAGCACACCAATATCACATACGACAATCCCAATCAAACCCAACCATTATGTTAGGACCGCAACGCATGCATTTGTGTCTAAAATGTTTCCTAAGGAAACCCCCATACTCTAAATACTCACAATCCTCATAAACACTCGCCAACTTCTTTTGAACAACTCTCATTTTATGCATCCCTCTGAATCCATCCGCAAAAAAACTTCCTAACCTCAAGGTATTTTTGGTCAAGCAACCCAAGCATACATAATCTAGAAAAAAATACAACTTTTTTCGATGCCACTATGGAGCTCTTTGGAATTCTTCACTTCTTTGATAATTTGATCTTGATTTCTTTGAATTCACCACCTTCTTTGATTTTTGGCATCTTCACTATTTTTTTCTGTAGAATTTTGATCTTTTTATACTTACTTTGATTGCTCCAGAATTCTTCAAACTTTTCTTGTAAATCTCTCTCTTTTTTTTTTTTCACATGTCACTCACTTTTTTTCCACTCAAAACCCTACATGCTTAAGCAGGGGCGTTCAACTTCAACCTTTATTGGTTAAAGTATCCTGGATACATTTCAAGTACACGATGCTAAACTGATTGCGTCCCTCAAACTAAGCGAGATTGTGTATTTGTCCCATGATTTCAATAGAATAAGGGAGGCCACAAATTAATTATAACGTATATTGGCTCAACTAAACATTTGTATCTTCAAAGAATCATCGATCACACTACTAGAAAAACAGCCTTTTTTGACGCTCATTGCGTGTCGTAAAACGCTCAGACGACGTGCAAATGCGCGTCAAGGAAGGTGTTTTCATAACCAGAGATGACGCACTTTTGCGCGTCCTCTATAGACGACGCGCATTTACAACGCACATTTATGACATGCAATGCGTATCATTAAAGCCGCTGTCAAGAAAGGCCGTGTCATAAATGAAGATGACACAAATTTTTGCGTATCGTAATTTTAAATTTAAAAAAAATATATTTTATAGATTTTCTAGTTTTTAAATTAAATTTGCATTTAATGTCTCATAATAGAAATAAAATACCATATACAAAAAATACAATCCATTGCATAAAATTTAATGTCATACAATTATATTTCTTACAATATATAAATTTGCATCTAATCTACTATGTACATAAAATTCCAACTAAGTAAAGTTGCATCTTGCCTTTCATAATTCTTTAAGACTAATGCTTCAAGCAGCTGATTATATGGATAAGCAGTTGTACATTGGCCCATCTCATTCAATAATGACTTAGCCAAATTCAACTCCAAGTCTTTACTGCATCTTGCTGATAATGCTGCATGATTTGAATCAAGTGGCTTCATATTCCTTTCTTCCATCAACTTTACCTGATGCACAAAATAGACAGAAACAAAAAAAAACATTGTAGAGGAAGGGGTAATTTGGGAAAATGTGAGGGGTATAATATAATAAGAATGTAAATACTTAATACCACTTTCAGACCATCATGGAAACCTGTTGTGCAAACTTTCAATTTAGGCAAAAAGGGTAGATATGGGACTCTTACCAACTTGCTCTTGTACAAATCCAAACATTAAAGAACAGAAAATTAAGATGATATAACAGTTTTTTAAAAGATCAAAAGTTAAAACACTATGAAAAGAGAGAGCTTACAATTTCTTGCATCTTGTTTCTATAAAACTCGGTCTTTTGTCTAGCTTCAAGTATCTATTTTTCAAGTTCACCAACCATTTATCTACCTCTATTGCCTCCTGGAACTTTGAATTCAATGAACTTTGTTCCTCATTGCTAAAGGCAATGGTATGATTGTTCCTCATTGCTAACGTTCCCTATCTCTTCCTACAAGCATCAAATTGAGCAAATAAAAAAACTACATCAGCAAAAGGCATGTTTTTAAGAAACTGCATACTTTGAGTTTGACTTAGTTTGACCTGAGGCTGAGATGGATCATCATCTTGAAGAAAAGTGTTTGAAGCTTTTGGAGGTCCAGCAAGTTGATCCTGATCAGCAGCAGCCAATTTCTGGAAAAAAGACCAGTGTTCAGGTTCATGGTTTGCTATGCTGAAGCTCAATCCTGCTCCATTTTGTGATCTTCTGAATGTAACAGACAGAAATTGATCCTTCATGTCAATAACTATGTCATTTTCATTAGGAGGAGGAGGTTGAGCATAGACATCAGCAGTATGGTTAGTTTTTAACTGTGATATGCTTTCTGCTGCTGCTTATTTGTCATTGATCACCTCACTGTTGGTTTCATGGCTAGATTTAAGTATCTGATTGTGTTGGTTATCATTACTTTCCTGTTTTGTTGTTGAGATGGGATCTTCAACAGATTTTGAAATGAAATAAGAACATGGGTGGTTATTTCAATGAAAGATGGCCTGAGCATGGGGCTTGGTGCCCAACAATGCTCCATTAGTCTTCTCCATTCCGCATCACAATCCCTTGGAATAGGGGGTCTCAACGTATTGCTCACAATGCCTCCTTCAACACACAAAAAAAGGCTTCCATTAAATTTTCACTACATGCATACATACATACACATTTATATATACAAAATCAAGAAATCTGAGACTATATTTAGTTATCAGCTTCAAAACCAATTTATTTGCCTGTTTGGTATGATGGAATGAAAAAACTGTTTAGTTAATTTGAATCATTCCTTATCAAGAAATCTCAATACATCAACTGTCTTAAATGACAAATTTGCCCCTGTTAGAAAATTTCTAAAAAATAAGAAATCTCACCCTCACTTTCTTGATTCTTGAATTCCCCTTTTGCCCTTGCTGCAGCTTCAAGTTCTTAAGCTGTTCTCAGTTCTGATAAAGCGAGACTAGCAGCTAATTCCCTAAAGCTGTCAAAAGTAAAAAAGAAAAAGAATGAAAAGATGTGGCTTGACTAACTAAAGAAATATTGTATTGAAAAAACATATATCAATCATCACCTGTTGAATCATTTAAGGGTAGAAATTGTAACATAAATTAGGATAGGAATATTTAATAGACGCATACAAGAAAATTGGAAGCCCAGTTCCTGTATCAAGCTCCCGATTAAGCTGCAATAATGGAGAATTAGATGTTAATATAAAGCACAAGTTTTTGAAATCCATAATTTGAATCGGAGCCAATCTTCTTATCAAATTAATCAAAATGCGACAGAATCAAGAGCTGATTTGATCTGATCTTTCAGCAAGAGAGCAACACAATCACACAGTGACAGAGACAATCCATAAGGTAAAAATGACCTGCATGCCCACAAGTTGTTTTTGTAGTTAAAAGTAGCATAAAATTCATCCATGTTAATGATAAGAAGCCTCAAAAGTGGGTAGATAGATACCTACACTCATAAATATCTTTAGATACTTCCCTATAGTCATTTGCCTCAAGTATAAGCACCCCTGATTGATTTGATCTTTCAGCAAGAGAGCAACACAATCACACAGTTCTTGTGACAATCTAATGTCAGGGAAGTTTACAGGAGACCTATTAAAAGAAAAAGCATTCATATATTCATATACAAGATTTTTGTACTTGATTATAAAATAGCTACTCACTTGTTAACGAAGGAAGAAAGATTAGACCATATGACCAATATCACAAGAGCAAGTATTAGAAAGTGACAAAAAAATGGAACAAGATGATAACCTATCCTCACAAAGAGAAGCCATATGACAATTGCAGAGACCAAAATGGCACCATACATTTTCTTTTGTCGCCAGAGTAAAATATTAGCAACTGAAAATAGAGACTTAAGCCGATCAAGATATCTCAAATTCTGAATTGAATCCATTACATATTTTCATGATTTATATCAACAAATTCCATTGTCATATGTAAAAGAAATTCCATTTTCATCGACAACAGGTTAAAGATATGATTTGATCTAAAACTAAAATAAGATTGAGGAGATTTACTTTTTCCAGAACCGAGAGCAGCGTGTAGAGGTTTCCGGCGACCAAATAGGTGGCGTCTCCCCCATTGAAGTCCAACAACGATAATGGTGCCCTAGGGTTCCCGATGTCAATGGCACAACTCCGATTTAGCATCCTGTTGGTGTTGTTGTTGGTGTTGCTTTCCTTGAGATTCCTGAGATCGGTGTATCATCTTCTCAATAGATTGACACATTTCATTGAGTAGCTCTTTCATGGATCTCGAGAGGTCCTTCATATGTTCATGTTCAACACAATTTTGTTACCGATATACATTTAGGTGCTGTTTGTTTTTCCGAAGTGAAACTGTCTGAAGTCTGCGGACCACCTCTGCAGCCCTCTGCAGCAGAAGAGGTGGACCAAAGTGCTGCAGACTGTAATGAGAAGCATGTTTGTTTTTTTAACATCTGCAGACTGCTGCAGATATTAAAAAATTTAAAATAAAGTAATTTAATAAACTGAAGATATTTTTTAATACCAAAAATTTAATAATAATAGTCTTAAAACATTAAATAAAATTCAAACAACCAAATTAGTCTTATAATAACATTTTTAAATAAAATTCATAGAACCAGACTTTAATAATTTTCATTCCATATTTTGCATCAATTGTTCGGCAATTTCATCTCGTAACTGGGTCATATATGATGGGTTTTGGTCATAAGACATCCTATGTGCTCATACATACCTTAATGCTTGGATCTAGGTTTCTCTATTGTACATGCTTTGAATCCAAGACTATAAACCCTAATTCTAGCATATGTAAATCGATATTAACATATAATTAGGTTTGAGAACATACCTTGATTGTTATATAGCAATAACAATCCAATTCCTCCTTGAATTGACCTTGGAAAGCTGAGAGTCACAAGTGTCACTCCTCTAATGGCTTACAAACACCATAAGCAAGTGGAGAAGGTATAAAGAGAGAGGAGGGAGGTTAGAATTCGTCCTTAGGACCTCTTGGGAAGGGTTAGACGAATTCATGAGCCTTAGGGGGTTTATATAGGTGTAAAGATTAGGGTTTTAGTCCTTATCCTTATCTAGTTGCTTGCCCACCAAGCAACCATAAGATAAGTCTTAGAAACCCTTATCCTAGTCGAATTCTAAGGCATTATCTCCTTAAATTCGTTCACCCTATATTTAAGATAATCCTTACCTTATTTTGTAACTATCACATAATTACAATTCAACCCCTCTAGTTTAATTAATTACACTTGATCACAAAATTAATTCTTAATTAATTATTGACCAATATTAATTAAAAAAATATGATTTCTCCTTTAATATATTATTCTTATAACATATTAATAAATCATAATAACCTCTCTCTCTATTTATTTCTCCAATCAAGTTGCTTTGGTGAAGGCAACCCAAAAGGACCATGCACCATCGGGTCAAGTACATACCAAAATAGTTATGGACTTAGACACTAATCCAACAGTCTCCCACTTGGATAAGTCTAACAACTATTCTACGTATGACTTCGGATCCCGATCTGCAATCGTAGCTTTCCAAAGCCGCTGTCAACTCTGATCCTATCAGATACGCGTGTCCTTAGATAAGGGATCATATATTCCTCCATTCTAGATATCATATGAGATAGGATTTCAAATCATTCTCTTTGTACTATATCTCGATTTCCGATTTATGACGACTGACTAATTGAACAAATCAAATTAGCCCTAGCCCGGCCGAGCATTTACGTTTGTCATCACTAAACCATCGAGGGGCCCAAAGATATCGCTTTTATCCTACTTTGAATAAAAGGAACGGATAAACTTTGATACAATGCTCGCTTGCACTCACACACCGAATCACACACAACAATATGTTTTATAACACCAAGTTACTGGTGCGTTTACATATTATCAATGTGCAACCGATTCGCAAGATACAACTCACACATCTCAGTTTCAAGAATATAAGATGTTATCATCTCACCAATCACTCGTGATACAATTCATGGAGTGATCCAAGTGAGCGTAGGTTTAATCCAATGCTCAAATCATATTCGTAAGCACTCATGAACGTTGCAGCAAACATTTGCTTATGTCTAATACTTTTCTAGACAATCCACACACCAATTCATGACAGTCTTCATTCATATCTACTTCCAACATATGAACGACTGTGGCCCGTTCGAATAATTCGATTATTCTTAATAAATTCAATTATTCTGGAAGTCAAAACATGCAAATATGAAACACAAGAATAATACTAATCCCATATGGCCTCAAACCTTTGAGTATAATCAAAACTACTTTTATTTATCACCATATCGATTACTCATTATTTGTAGTTTCGGGTAATCGACTTCTTACTTGAATTACAACACTTGTCCCATGCTCCTAGCATGCACACAATGTTTACATATGGTTCTTACTTTGTGAAACAGATCATATTGAACACATTTCCAATCATTCTCATTTCACAACTCCAAATCCTTTTTCATAAGTGAAAGAATATCAAATTCTTGCTACTTATAGAATATGCTAGATTCTAACATTTTATGCAATGATCTCTTTTGTAATGTCACTGCACCAAAGTCACAAAGACTATTGCCAATGATATTACAAAGTCTTCTATCGTAGATTGTTACAAGACAATTCCATAGATGTGATGTCTCTCACTCAAAGTACTTTCTTTGAACATCCTTTTGCATAGAAGTTTCTAATCTAATCATAGATTTCTTAGTATTCAATTCCCAATATGGACACACTTCCATATGTTCCATATGACAACTCATTCTTAATAGAATCTTATCTATTCGTAATGATGTCGATATGGTCCATCCAATATGGAAATATTTCCATATTTTCCAATACTATACTTCCAACTACTCACAAGCGACCAATCCTCGTCGAACTTGGATTGTCCTTTGATAGTTGTTTAATTATTTTAGTCTAAACCGATTCTAGTCCTTTTTCCCTCTAAATGTGCTCGACATTTGGAAAATTTTAGAATGGTCAAACATTAAAGCATTTGCAATCGATCCTATTCCCGAAGCGTATGGGACACGACGCATAATGTTTTATTTGCTATGTTCTCAAAATTTGAATTGTGAAGAGGGATGCCGTAATCATAATCGAAATTTTAAGAACACACTTTGTACGTTTGACTAAATTTTATTAACATTTCTCAACCTAAACCTTTAGATTTGAAATGAAGCATAATATTCTCTCCCTTAATTATAGCAAAACAACTTTTCAACTATTGCGACTTTGCAAAGTATGACTCATGTTTTCTATAATTAATATTGCTAACCTTGAAATACTTTCCTTAATAATCATACAATCATAACTTTTATGCTCCCACTATCATGATGATTATTATAAAACATAACATTTATGCTCCCACTAGCTTCGACATGTATTCAGAAACAGCTTAACTTTCAGAAAAACAATACTTATTGAATTTCTTAAGTTCATGTTTCTAATACTTAGTGCTTTGAGAATCTTTTATCAAGGTTTCTTGAACTTATACACCTTTGCCTTCGATAGTTCATATGTGAGTCTAAACACTTAAGACTAATTGCCAAACCTCACAATTCAAATTATGGAAAGGGATACCATAACCATAATCGAATTCGAGAATGTAGTTTTACAATCACTATCTTCTTAAAATCTTTCTTAGTGAAAGCATTTCCTCACAATCATTTTCATGAAGGAGGAAATCTTATGACACTTAGATTTAAACGGTGTATGTGTTCCTATCCATGTGAATTTGTTAAAACTAAAGTTTATGACAAATTCAAACTCATATGGACCGAACTTTCTTAATCTCGATTTCATGCCTTATGGTAGCACAGCTGCCCACCATGTCTTCCAAGTAGTTAAGCAGCTCACCCTTTCCTATCAATGTACCTTTCATTGATTAAGGTGCTATGCCTTTTATGCGTTCAAAATGAGAACTCATAGAACTCACATGCATAATTAACTCGATTGGATTGGCACATAATCAAAATAATGTCAACACGATAGGTTGTAAACCTCAACTCGTGTGCTAGTGATGATCAATAAGGTTTATTTGATTTGTTCTTGAAACCTTTCAAGACCATTAAGGCTCCCACTGACTCCTTGACATATAAGATTCTTTTGTCAATAAACATTTGCTGACAAACAAATATTTAAGAGTTAGTGTAGCTTTTATCAAGAACACTTCATAAATTGGTCCTAGTCGGTCTTTGTCTTATTCAAGACATCACAACTTTCCACATTTGATGAATGTTGTAAACCTTTAATACTTTTCACTCATTGTCACAATCTTAACTTCAGACTTGTTATTGGAACGAAGTATGATTGACTTATTGATTTAACCATTTCTTCAATTCTTGATTCCTCTTCTTAGACATACAATTGTACTAAGACTCACTTAGAGGATCAATTGAGATATGGTTCTTAATCATTAAGACCTATCATAAAGCATAAAAGGTACTCTCCCTTCTTCTTAGAATGGAGAAACTTTTATCTTTCTGCCTACTTGATTCTTCTTATTCGTTCTGCTATTGATCTAAACCCTTTAATCAATTCAGAATTACACTTAATCTTGTAAGTATAATCATATTTATTAAACCTTTAGTAAATCATGACGAATATCTTTGTTACTCTTATGGTGGACTTGATCAACATGCAACTTTGTGTATTCGATCTCCAAGTCCTTCACTTGACACTTTGTCAATGAATTAGTCTAATTTCCAAATATGAAATTTCTCATTCATCGTGCAACCAAGTTGCATGATTCCAAATTTCTATCCAATTGAAACTTGGGCGATGAGAAACTCTCCCTATTTGGTAAATTCTCGACTTTTCCATAAACACCATAAATAAGAATCATATCCATTTGTTGTAGAAATATGCAAACACCAATTTTCATAACGATTTCATTGCAAGGAAATAAATAAATAAATAAATAAGTCAAACAAAAATTTATTTTATTTATAAAGCAGCGGAAAACATTTGTCCTTACAATGCAAAATCCATTGAAAACTATGTATTTCAAAAGAAAAAAATTCTAACAACTCTATCATAACTATCTAAGCTCAAAATCTAATCTTCAAGTCCATGCGATCAAGATCCATTCCTTGTGATTAGATTCATCTTGCTCTTTCACCAAGCTTCCTTTCTTTTCACCGATCCTATAAAACATTCAAATGCAATCTTATTACATTATGTATTAAGAATTAATGAATAGGAACTTAATGGAGTTAGATAGTGGATTTTACCTGAAGTGCAGCCATACTCTTTGACTCTCCCATCTTCTGGACTCTTCAGGCTCTTTGGGCAGACTTGTATCCAACGCCCTTTCTTTTGGCAACAAACGCAGGTCGGTTCTCCTAGAATGTCCTCGGAAGCATGGTTGGTTGACTTTCCCAACAAATACGCTCCATTGCTTCGCCAAATCATCTCTGATTCAGCTGCAATGAGCATGTAAGTTAGGTCAATGAGGTTGTCGTCATGATCCATCATATAATACTTTCTTTTGAACTCATTATATGATAAAGGAAGTGACTGCAAAACCCAATTCACAGCCAACTGATCTGGGAATGACACACCCAACATTATCAACCTATCAATGTGTGATTTCATTCCTAGAACGTGGGCACACACGGGTTTACCATCTTCATATTTCATTTCCAATAGGGCTTTAGTGATATTGAACCTTTCAATTCTTCGATATTGTGGGTTAGGGAGAACAATAGGAGGAGGAGGAGGAAGTGAAGCATGATTTCTCGTTCCTCGATTGAATCGTGGAATACCATCTTCATGTGGAATGCTTGTTCCACGGGATTTGGGAAGACCATAGTTGTCGAACTTTGACATCTACAAAACGGGAGAAAACGAATTCAAGTTAGTTGATTGAATGAATCCTTAGTAAATCACCCAAATGAGATACTAAGGCTAGGACCCAACACAATATTCTACAACTCGGGAGAGGGATGCCGTAACCCTAATTGCAGAATATTTGAAGGTAAGTGAATGACGATTCACTAATTTCCACCACGAAACGAAAAAGAATTTAAGTTTTAAATCTATGAAAACTCCTAGATCCTTTGAGATTCATTGAACTTTCAATGGCATGTTTAAATCTCGATATGCCCCTCTTGTTTGTGACTGGGATGCCGAGGATCACAAAGCGGGTGTGAATAACCATGCAAACTTACATGGTGCCCTCACATGTTACAGTCACCTATTCGATGTGCCGGTAAACCACACACGCTCCACCAAACTATGACAAACATTGAGTCACCCTTTTCTACCTTTGCTTAGACCCATTTAGTGTGCCGGTTAACCACACACGCTCCACTAACGTCTTCGCAAGGGCACAAAGTGTAATTTCATGGAATTGCATCAATTCACTTTTGCCTAAGTAACTAAGATTGGGAATTTTATGAAAACATTTAGTTACTTTTATATACTTTATTATACTTATAATGGAAGGTTTCGTCCTATCCTAACCGTTCGGCTAACGACCCTCCACTAGTCAAGAGTGCGGTGGGTAAGAGTGGATACCCATTCAATCGCCATTTTATAGGCAATTTCCTTAAACACCCCTTATAGACCAGCTTCGTGAATGAGGCCTACTAACGGTAAGACTGAATTTTACTCATACTTATATATAATGTTAGACTTTTAATGTTATATATAGTATAGGGTGTATTTTACACTTTTAAAATATTAGGTGGTTCAATTTAACAATTATACTTTTAATTCACTTAAATTGTAAAGCTAAACTTTTATGGATTTATTAAACCTCTTTAATTAAACACCTTAATTAGTTAATAAAACCATAAGGGTGTGATTTGAACTTTTTCAAAACTATACTTGAGTTTTAGAATTTAACATTCCTAATTAAACTTTTAATCAACTTTTAAATTCCAAAACTTGAGGGCAAGTTTTGAAACATTTCAACACATTAGGGTTTAGAATTTAAATATGCATCAAAATTAAACTATTTAATCAAAATTTAAATTCCAAAACTTGAGGGCAAGTTTTGAAACCTTTTTCAAAACATTAGGGTTTCAACTATT
Organism: Lactuca sativa; assembly: GCF_002870075.4. Classification (NCBI taxonomy): domain Eukaryota; kingdom Viridiplantae; phylum Streptophyta; class Magnoliopsida; order Asterales; family Asteraceae; genus Lactuca; species Lactuca sativa. The sequence continues at coordinate 5,194,263 of NC_056631.2, forward strand.
TAAATTTCAAAACAACAAAACTTTTGGGGTTCAAATTTAAACTATAAAACCTAAAGGGCCATATATGAAACTTTTCACAACAACAAGGATCAAATAACAAATAATTCAAATTAACATTTAATCACATAATTATCCATATTTGATGATTTCTTGCAAAATAATTTATCAATAATTAATCAATTATTTTATAAGGAAACTATTATCCTATTAATTGATAAATATCTTCAATTAGATTAAAATTATAGTCAAATATATCCTATAATCGGATTAATATTAATCTAACATGATAAGGTAATTATCCCAATGCAAAAACAGCAAGAAATCCCGAGATAAGCACTATCTGACGCACCGACTCGCCGAGTCACCCTCTGGAACTCGCCGAGTAGGGCTGACTCGCCGAGTCCAAGAGTGACTCGCCGAGTCAGGTCGAACAGTGAGGCCAAAACACGATTTTTAGTTACATCAAGCATCAATACAATAGAAACCAATCATGGCTCTGATACCACTGATGGGTTTTGGTCATAAGACATCCTATGTGCTCATACATACCCTAATGCTTGGATCTAGGTTTCTCTATTGTACATGCTTTGAATCCAAGACTATAAACCCTAATTCTAGCATATGTAAATCGATATTAACATATAATTAGGTTTGAGAACATACCTTGATTGTTATATAGCAATAACAATCCAATTCCTCCTTGAATTGACCTTTGAAAGCTGAGAGTCACAAGTGTCACTCCTCTAATGGCTTACAAACACCATAAGCAAGTGGAGAAGGTATAAAGAGAGAGGAGGGAGGTTAGAATTCGTCCTTAGGACCTCTTGGGAAGGGTTAGACGAATTCATGAGCCTTAGGGGGTTTATATAGGTGTAAAGATTAGGGTTTTAGTCCTTATCCTTATCTAGTTGCTTGCCCACCAAGCAACCATAAGATAAGTCTTAGAAACCCTTATCCTAGTCGAATTCTAAGGCATTATCTCCTTAAATTCGTTCACCCTATATTTAAGATAATCCTTACCTTATTTTGTAACTATCACATAATTACAATTCAGCCCCTTTAGTTTAATTAATTACACTTGATCACAAAATTAATTCTTAATTAATTATTGACCAATATTAATTAAACAAATATGATTTCTCCTTTAATATATTATTCTTATAACATATTAATAAATCATAATAACCTCTCTCTCTATTTATTTCTCCAATCAAGTTGCTTTGGTCAAGGCAACCCAAAAGGACCATGCACCATCGGGTCAAGTACATACCAAAATAGTTATGGACTTAGACACTAATCTAACAATATATTCACGGTCCGCTGTAGTACCATGTGTTGGATTCTCATCTTCATCATTATCAACGACTGCATTGTTATTCCGAACCGAGACATTTGGTTCATCATATCGTGCAAAAAACTCATCAGGTAGCCCCTCTCTTCTTATAAAATTATGAAGCGCAAAACATGCTAGGGTAATGTTTCGTTTTGTAACCAACGAGAATGGTGCCATCCTCTTTAATATAGGGAATCGTGCTTTCAAGACACCAAAAGCCCGCTCAATGACATTCCGAAGTTTTGCGTGTGCATGGTTAAATTTTTCTTTATTCTTTAATGCAAGTCTTCGACGGAAATCTCCAAGCCAATACCTCACATTACGGTACGGTGCCATAAAACCTCGAATGTTTGCCTAGGCGGCATCACTAAGATAATATTTATCTGTAAAAAACAAAAAAAATTCATTTATTCTTCAAGCTAAGATAAAACTATTTAAATAACCATAAATTTACCTGGTGGTGGAAGCGGGAATGGTGCATGTGGATTTGCTAATGCTTCTGATAAAATTCTAGAATTGTGTGCTATCCCTTCCCAACCGGCCACAACAAACGTAAACATCATGTTGAAGTCACATATTGCCAATGCGTTTTGGTAACAATCGCCTTTTCCCCTACTTCTATATAAATCCCGTTTGTTTGCAGGGACAACAGCATGTATCAAAGTGCCATCAAGTGCACCAACTGCTCCCTTGAACACCCGTCGTAGCCTCCTATTATGTCCTGTAATGTTTGGATTCGGATAAAAAGAAGTTGGCATTATAATGTCATGCGCGAAAAGCAACATTTTGTCCAACACTTCATGAAAAAACTTATGAATAGTTTGCTTTGAGTGTTGAAATCTCCACTTGATAATCACATAACGTTGGTTATGACTGATCATCATCAAAAACATAGCCATCTTCTCCTCAACCGACACATGTTTGCTATCCTTTAACGCGTAGTTTACTCTAAAATGAGCACATAGCCAAACAAATGATTCACGGGACATGCATAGCACTTCAATACATTGTAGAGGATTACGGTGAAGTAACTCTAACGTAAATTCATGTCCCGTCATTTCCGAATTGTTGTCCTGCACTCGTTTGACACGGCTCTTCCAAAAGTAGCGAATGTACAAGTACATAAGAATTATGAGTAGTATCTTTTTGTCATGATCCATTACAAACCTATTAATCAACAAAACATAACATAACATAACATAAAAAAATAACATAAATCTCAAGTACAAAAAAACATAAAACAAATTTCAAGTGCCAAAGAACATAACATAAATCTCAAGTACCAAAAAAAGATAACATAAATTTCAAGTACCAAATAACATAACATAAATCTCAAGTACCAAATAACATAACATCCAAGTACCAAATACTAAAAATAACATTCAAGTAGCAAATAACCAAAAAACATAACCATATAGTTCCAAAACATGCAATTAAAACCTAAACAACTCAAACATGTAAAGTTAACGAACAATTTTTCCATCCTTTAAAACTCCCAAACTTGTAGCTGTCATCTCGATCCATCCTCTTAATATTCGTGGATCATTAGGCAAATTTACCCACATCTCTCTCATATTCATGGTCCCTCCAAAAATGTGATACACAACAAATTGTAGAGGGTTTATTGGGTCTAACTCGAGCAACTCAAGCTTCTCTAAAAATTGGGGAATTGTTGGCCCTTGAGTCAAATGGCGTAGAGCTTTTTGCATCTCTAGTGCTAAATCATCAGCAGTAATAGAAGCTTTAGGCGAGGCAGAAGAAGGTGGACCAGGTGAGGCACTAGGAGCTCGAGGTCTAGGAGTTGAGGGTTTAGCCCTTTTGTTGGGGTTACTAGAAGGTGAAGCAGCAGAAGGTGAATCAGCAGAAGGTGAAGCAGTAGAAGGTGGAGGCTAAGAATAATGCTCACTAGTATGATTGGAAAAGAAATCATCTTCATCTATGTTAATGGAAGGGGCGTCCATAAGATGTAGTGGTGCGACATGGAAAGAAGATGATCCATGTCCTGATGGTGTTTGGGATGTGGCATAACTGAGATTACCAGATGCACTGTTTCCACCAAAGAGTTCTGCACAAAGCTCTGGAAACAATAATGGGACGCTTTTCAAAGAAGCAGCTTTCGGATGTCCCTAAACGCAATCAATGTAACAAAAGTAATATAAGAATAAATGGCAACTATATAAACAAAATACATATAAATATGTGTATGTATATATACCTTTTTAAAGTCCTCCCACTCCTCATTTGTTAAGTTAAAAGTATTTGTTTGTGGATTGTAAAGGTTTCCAGTTTTGTTTTTTAAGTATAACCATCATATGTATTTGGCTTTAAGGTTATCATAGGCGTTTTTTAATTGTCGTTGATTCAAATCCACTACATACTTTTCCTTAATGGTTGTTCCTAACTTGTTCCATGATTATTTGTGCAAACTCAAGCCTTTTCTACCCACGGTTTGCATTTCTTCAATACAAGTTTGCAATAAGCATTTTGTTTGCTCATTGGTCCATGTATGTTTATCTCCCATTGCTAACAACAAAAAATATATATATATATATATATATATATATATATATATATATATATATATATATATATATATATATATATATAATACACACTTTAGCTACAAAGATTAATCATATTTCAGCATAATCAACAAATAAGTTTAGCATATTCAACAACAATATATCATGAATGAACAAAAAAAAACCATACAACCAAAGATTATACAGCACAATCAACAAATAAGTTTAACAATTTAAGCACAAACTTGCATGTAAACATAAACTTGATCTCCATTCAAGAAATACAAGTGATAACAATTCAATAATTAATTTAAAAAAAAACCATTTCAGCAAAGAGGTGGACCAATTCAACAAAGATTTATGATTTCAACGTGTAAACTTGCACACCATATATCAACATTCAATATTCAACAAATATAAATTTCAACAAAGGTTTCAGCACACCATAGAATATGTTTAAAGAACACCATACGATTCAACAAAGGTTTATGGTTTCAGCACACCATATGATTCAACAAAGGTTTATGATTTCAGCATAAATCAACATTTAACATTCAACAAATATAAATTTCAGCACACCATAGCATCTGTTTAAAGAAAAATTATATCATAAATTTTACATTCAACAAAGATTTTAACAAAGGTTGTAACATCTCAGCAGCAAAATCCTAACTCAAATCAATAAATTGGTACTCAAATTCATACAATTGGTACTCAAATGCATAAGAAATCATAAAATTGATACTCAAATTCATATAATAGGTACTCAAATGCATAAGAAATTAGGAAAAAAAACTTACTTGATCTTGAAACCGAGGGCAGCAAGAAATCAGAAGTTTGGTACTCAAATTCATACAATTGGTACTCAAATGCGTAAGAAATCATAAAATTACAACTCCAGCATCCGTGGCGTGGAAATGACTCTACTCAAATTCATGCAATCGCTACTCAATTCAACAAGAAATTAGAAAAAAAAAGTTACATGTTGTATGAAGCAGCGGCGACCGGCGATGGCAACAGCAAGCAGCAGCGGCGACCGACGTTTGGGGGTTAACGGCGACCGGCGATGGGGTGGCAGCGAAGGCTGGATTCGAACCACCTCTGGATCGAACGTTGGGAATGATGCCGAGAAGAAGAAGGAGAAAGAATGAGTAGTGTCGTTTTTTTTGTTTAGGGCATATGGAGTTTTTTTTAGATAGGTTAGAAGTGGTTCGAAGAGTTAAGTCCACTGATGTGTGGGGAAGAGGACGGGTAGAAGTTTTTGAGTCCGAAGTCTGCAAAAAAACAAATTGCTGCGAACCTAAAAGTGTTGTGCGTGTGCGTGTGCTACGCCACACAACACTAAGAGGTTAGAAGAGCTTTTTAAAAAAAAAAACAAACACAACCTTACACAACCCTAAACCTTCGATGGATTTTTGGTAGTTTTGTGTTGTCTATAGCTACCGTCGACTTCTTCGGATGTTGCAGATAGCACTTGTGTAGTAATACCCTAAATCGCCGGCTCTCTAAGAGTAAGAAAAAGGAGTGCGATTTTTATGGAACCCTAGCTTTATGTCGATTCTTTAAAGGTTGAAGCAGGAAATGAGAAAGAGTTAATTAGGTCATGGAAAAGAGAAGGGTTTTGAGCTGGTAGAAGATGAGAAAAAGGCAGGGGGATTAAATTTTTGGGATCTAATAGGTGGATGAAATCCCGCCATAAAAATGTGTGTTTCATTAAAAATTATAAAGCGACACACTTAGATGACGCACATTTTATGAAAGGCGCCCTCCGCATTTCCTTTTTTTTTTCTTTTCTGACACTAATTTTAGGGCACGCACAAATGGGTGTACTCTATCCTTTAAATTTTGCAAAACTGACACTATTTTTTAGGGCACACACAAATGTGCGTCCTCTATCAGTGAGTGTCATTGTTTGTGCGTCATTAAAGGGTTGTTTTCTAGTAGTGTCATAATACTAGCATGAACCCTAATTGCTTTTACCAAAATTTTCTAATTTAGCCCTAACAATTTTAATGAAAAAATTTCAAAATTTTCAAAATTTAACTAAAATTTTAACTAATGTAACCAACCCCCTACCCCACACTTAATTTATGCAATGTCCCCATTGCATACTACGCATGATAAAAAAAACATAAAAGGAAAGAGAGAATTGGAACAAACTCCCCTGGGATAGTAGTTGTGAGGTTGATATTCTTCAATTTAGCTCCATCTTCAGCTTACTTTAGACATGGTAACAGCTCATCCATGTCTTGGGTGTCATTATCTTGTGCAGTTGACAACTCTAAATATATAGGATAAAGCTTCTTGGAAACACTCGTAAAATGATCTTAATAAATATAGACAATGCCAGTGTCGAATGGAATCAAATCGTCAACTAAAATATAAAAAGAATGAGCAACTCGCCAAGTTTTATGTGGAGACTCACCGAGTTGAATCGATATACTCGCATAAATCTTGATTTTTTGCTTGGACTCGTCGAGTTAGTATTATGCACTCGACGAGTTCTTGAGACTGTTCAGGTCTTTTCTTCTTTCTGCCTCAACTTTAATTTTGTGTTCAAGGAGAGTATCAAGGTAATACAACTCCTCATTTTCATCAGGGACGAGACTATTTTTAATCAAATATAAACATCGGACTCAACATATCGCTCAAAGTCTTCTAATCTTCTCGTAAACGACTCGACCCCTCACTTTAATTCCCTCACGCTTTAAGAATTTGCTCTAATATCACCCTAGCTTCTGCAAAGATCAAAGACAAAACCACGTAATAAAAAGGAAAACAAACATCAAAATAAAAATTCCTAAATTATCCCTAAATACTACAAGTTTAAACGAAAAAGAAAAGCAAACTCTAATGACGGGTTGCCTCCCGCAAGCGCTTCTTTTTGTGCGAGTCTTGAGCAGCACTCCCAACTTAATAAACATCCAATAAACTCAACGCCAATACATCCGTTGCATTGAATATGTTCTTTGAACCAATTTGTAAAATTTGGCACTTTTCTTCTAAAATTGGCCAAACAAGCTTGAATACATAAAACCCAAGAATTCTGACAACGCTTGGGACCGGTCGGGCACTAATCAGAAATGGATCGTGATTCAGAACTTTCTCCAAATTTGGAGTCGTCACCCATGCTTCGAAACACAAACCGGAAGAATAAGGGACCACGTCGTGGTAATGGTCAAACCACGGCTTGGTTCCTGCAACTTAGGTTATTCTTGTTCTTCACCTGACATCTCTGCTAGCAATCTTTCCAACTCCTCTAAATCTTTTTCTGGATTAAATTCTTCATCTTGTATAATTAGCTCTTGTAACTCAGATTGCTCTTGTGTGTTGGGCAAGATGTTATCTATCCATCTTCTAAATTCCTTCAAATCATCATCTGAGTCATACTCCTCATCTTCTTGCTAAATGTCCTATACTACTTCCTCAAGAAAAGCATCAAGAGCATTGAGATTCGGAAAATACATAATAAATAAAAAAAATTAAACTAAATAAAAAAAATTAATCAATAAATTAAAAACAATAACAATTAGCAAATAAAATTAACTATTTGAACCGTTCTCCGGCAACGGCGCCAAAAACTTGATGTGTGTGAACTCAACTAGTTTTATTCCTACTTCTAAATTATAAATTAATCACACAAAAGGCAGTGGACCTGTCAATTGGTGGTATAGATCTAGTAAGCAGGGTATCGAACTCAGGGAACGACAATTAAACTAATTACTAAAATTATCTAAAAACAAAATAGAAAATAATAAAAGAGGGGTTTTCTCTAGTTTTACAAGACTAGAAACTTACTAACAATTAAACTAAATAACTAACTAACAACTAAGCAAGCAAAGATCAACTAAATTCAATATCTAAAGGGACTTTTATTTAGGTTCGACTCAATTGATCCTATGGTTGATTTAATGGTAATAATGCAATGGATTAACCTTTTATTGGCTACTGATTCAGGTGATTAGATTCACATTCGCTATGCTAATCCTTAGAAAATATACTAATTCAAGCAGTGGTCAGTTGTCTAAATTAATTAATTATCTAGGTTATTTATTCGGGTTAAATAAGACTTGAAATGGTTAATCAAATTGGTCAATTCAATTAGCCTCTTGTTGTTGGTTTATCAAACAAGCTCACACATTAACTTACCCATTCTCTAATTAATCCTAGTTTCATATTCACTAATCCTAGGCACATAATAAAGTGTTCAAATAAATCACATGAGGTAAACAATTAAGAGATGTTCATGCAGCCTAATTGTGTTCCTATTAACAGAAAATAGTTATGGTTAATGCATAAGGATCTTTAACAAGCTTAATTCAACAAAATCACCAATTAAAAGTTAATCCTACCATTAATCAAACCATAGTCTCAAAATTGTCTTACCCAAACAGAAGCTAGCAAGTTTAGCTCATGATTAAAGCAGTAGAAAACTCAAAAACGAAATTCAATAACATAAACATGGTTCAAGTACTAGATCTAGTTAAGATAAATCAAAGTATGCCTTAATTATCCTTCAAAACTTGAATTGGGTTGAATCTTCACTCTTCCTGGTGCCTTTTTTCGCTCTGAATCGCAGCTCCTCCTTCTAGGGTTCTCCTATATGCTAGGGTATCGGGCAGGAACGCCCTTTATATATATTTTCACAAAACAGAGGTGACTCATCGAGTCCAATGACCTACTCGTTGAGTCCGTCACTTAAAGCCCGTGTGCGGCAAGTCAGCGACTCCAGAATCACGAAAGTTCGACGTGACTCGTCGCGTTGAGGCCCAACTCGTCGAGTCCGTTTGGAATCAGCATTTTTTCAAAACACGAAAGTCATCCGAAATTTTGTCTAGTTTTTAGAACATTTTTCATCTCTTCAATCGGAGTTATAGTTCATGAGATATGGCTAAAACACTGATGAGGGGTCATGCTTTCCAGCAACATCCTTCTTTCTTCAAAATCCAAGATCCAAGCCTCCAATCGCTAGTTTCGCTTCCTTTTCTATCCGAGCATGTCATTGTTGATGAAAAATGAAATTCTAAACTAATTAAACACCTTTTTTCATTAAATGAGATAAAATCAACATAAAGTATTAAGATAATGCATGAATTTTATAACTAAATATGCCCATATCAGAGTCGCCAATGACTAAGAACACGTTGACGACAATCCGAAACCCATCCTCTACTGCTCAAAACTCATGCGACAATACTCGTACCGACTCTAAAGTTGGTTTCCAAATCAACTGTTTCCCTTCCCAGAGTGCATATAGCAATCCATGCATCAACCCATAAATTTTCTACAGTCGAAACTGGACCTCATGAGCCAACTGCCTCAAACTCAACCACTACAACTCGAAGAATTCCTAACCACAATAAGGTTCCTGACCAACGGTTACATGCTACGGATACACTCATCTTTTCCTGAACACGTACAACATGCATCATCTCGCTCTGCACATTGCCCCATCCACCAATAACCCAAATCTAATGTGTCCATATTGTAGATCTCCATAACCAGTTCTCTATCCGCACTTGAACAGACCGCTGATCTTTCTCAATAGAATACCCAGTTCTCCCTCACTCAAGGTTCGAACCGTCACCAAATGGGCATACCAACAGTCTACTCCATAGACTATTTTACTAGGTACATCATACTTGACTCTTGGAACGTACATCGTAACGCTCGATGTTCTTCCCGATAAAGACTAAAAAACTCCAAATATCCCGAACCTCAGATGAAATTCTCGGAATCCTCCCCACGTTACTATCTCTAGTCATCTCGAAATCTCATACCGAAACATCGTTGGATATCCCAATTGTCCCGAAATAGTCACGACTCTCGATCTGTAAATAATGCACTATCACACACCTCATCTCCGATCTCTCAACCAACATTCCATCAGGTGGATCATCATAGAAGCAAGAGACCTCACTCTCACAGTCGATACACAACGCAACAATGAGGGTCGTTGCCCCGGTATACTCCTCTTGATCACTTGGAACTACTGCTAAAAAGTATGCCTTACTCAACTAAGGCATCTCCTTGTCATCATCCATCTCGGTTCTCACGAATGACTCTCTCACGGAATAGGAAATACCTCTTAGCGAACATACCACAATTACTCTGGTGAAAATATCGTAATTATGTGCTACCCTTCGGGGTTACCTCCAAACTCTAGAACCGGAAACTCGTTATCTCGTTCGCTTCACACGAGAAGTGGAATAATGTAATTCTTCTCACAAGATGTGGCATCTTAACCATCGGTCCATCACTCAACTCAACCTGCAATCCTCCTCTGCGTATCACCTCCACTTTTCCTCAAGCCCTGTGTCTCCAACTGGTAGCCCACCAGTCAACTCCACGGGATCTAAACTTAGTCTCCTCACAAGGTACACTCTATTAAAGCTCAACCGACATGGCCCTCTGGCCCCACAATTTACCATATACATTCTCAGTTTGAACACCTATCATCGGATAACTGGTAAAAATGGCAACACACTTTACTACGAATCATGTTACTAGAACCATGTTATCTCCCTACTACCTGCTATATAGAACCTCTAGAATCCTACCCGTTTCGAGTATGGTTCCTCTGCTTTCAGTAGTACGGGCCCATACTACCTGCCACATCTACCCATACTTTTCACACAGATCGTCCCAGATTTCCTAAGTAGCTGCTCAACCTTCTCGATCACCAATCCCATCACACATGGTCGCTCTCCATCGAATACTCTCCCTATCAGCGTACTCATCTGACTTAGGTATCTCCCTAGGCTCTTCCTAGGTTCTTACACTTCTCTACCATCAGCTACTAAAGAACTCCTCATGATGCCAGCCATCTACCTCCTGAATATCATCATATTTACTTAGTAGCTGTCTCCCATCATCAAGAGTTCCACAAAGCACTAAGGAAGCAACATTCAGGCATCAAATCACCTCCACTAACACATAAAACCTCTCTAGCACACAAATCCACTCGCTCTATCCACGACTCTAAAAGGCATTACCGACTCAGGCAACCCTACCTCTCGTGGGTATCTCACTACTCCCCCAGTAGATTCCTCAAATGCACATCTAGGTATCTCCCCTAGATTACTCCTCTACTCAATGCTCTCTCCAAAAGATTCTTGCTAGATACTCTTACTCAGCACATACATAGAGCAAAAAGAAGATAATATCAATAAATAACATTCCCTAGGCTAAGGCATCACAAACTAGGCAACTTTATCCCTAAATAGGAAATACTTGGCCTATCCTCTAGCATGCATCCCTAACATCTCAAAAATATCTCATAAGACAAATAAGTAAGGTTATTTTGGGAAATCACAGTTCGGGCTCTGGCTGATTATACGCACTACTCTAACTCGTTTTCTCTTCAAACTCTTACTCGTTTAGAAAAGTCATTTATTTTTGAAATTTTTTCTCAAATCCTCAGTTTGAGTCCAGACATAACTGAGAGTACATCCGAATCCCTCAAACCAAGGCTCTGATACCAACTTGTAACACTGTAATTTTTCAAACAAAAATTTCATTTTAAAAATCACTTAATTCTCAGAAACACATTTCACCAAATCCTAAGTGTCAAATCATCAAAACACAACTCCATAATTCTTTGATTAAAAATCCAGGATCCTCAGAACATAATTCTTTCTCTCGTGTGTACAATCGAGCTGGCGCCTTCCCGATATCCTGAAAAGTAGCTGAAACACATATCAGATAACACGGTAAGCACGAAGCTTAGTGAGTTCTCCAAAATACTACACACATCTCATTAGCCTTTCATGGCTATACTCGAATAAGACCCTCCGATCAATGTGTCTTAGTGGAACCCTCCGGTCCCACAGCTCGGGTGGACCCTCTGACCCTAACTCGGTAAGCTCACAATAGTACACAACATAAATCACAAAGACATAATACATGATATCACAATACTCAATATATGCACATTAGACCCTCCGGTCACACAAAGGTTACCACTCTAGGAAAACATGTACTCCTCGAACCGTCTAATCCCCACCTACATGTAACAAGCATCTCTAATTAACACTTAAAATCACAACTATAAATAAAATCATGCTAGCCCCTCTTTAACTCTTAGGACGGGTAAAAGACCGTTATACCCTTCCATGGTCCCCATTACTCATGTTTGACCAAACCTTAGAGTCAACAAAAGTCAACACTCGAGTCAAGGGTCTATGTTGACCCAAATCATCGAGTGCATCTATGCAACTTGTCGAGTCCCCTCGTTTCCTCAGCATCCTCATGAAAGTCCAACTCAACTCGTCGAGTTACAGCATGTTCTGACTCATCGGGACAAACCCTAACTGACTCATCGCGTCGGTTTATCGACTCGTCAAGTCCCTTAAGTCCAATTCTCATTCAGATGTTTTTAAGGCATAAAAGCTACTACATACTCTGCATCTATCCTCCTAAGGCTCGAATACCACGTAATGCTTGCAGCTTTACGATCATACATGGCATATTGGCTCAATAATGCCAATATAAGCTCTAACAAGGGTTTGGTGCTCAAAAAGCTTGCCTCTAGCTCCATAATGATTGGGTCTTTAGGCTTACATGACCCTCTATAATCCATATCTGAGATTTCAACCTCAATATATGCTCAAGGGAATCAATAACACAATATGGATGGGGAAAAGCCCTAGAAACTCCCCAAACCAAGATCTCACATGGAAAATGATCAAGATAGCATCTTTTTACCTCAAACAGAACCCATCCACAAAGAACCTCTAGATCTAAACGTCCCTCCATGCTCCAGGCCTTGATGCTCCCCACTTCTTCTCTCAATGTGCACCAAAATGCTAAAGATGGCCTCTCCTTCTCACACAACAAGCTAAAACTCGATCAGGGTTCTTCACAGAGTTCAAAGGTGATAAGGGAGGCGGAAATTAGGGCTTAAGGCCCTTTAAATAAGACACAAACCTGGAAAATTAGGGTTTTCTCGCACAGCCCCTACTCGTCAAGTCGGGGTCCTCCGACTCGTCGAGTAGACTCTAAAAGTCTCACGTCCAATTAGTCTCTACTCGGCGAGTTGGTGCTCCCCAACTCGTCGAGTCGCCCTGTTCTCATGAATGAAATACATTAAGAAGACAACTGGGAGTTGAGATGTTACACCATTAACCTTGACTGTTAGCTTTTGACCATTTTTGACTTTGGTCAACTTAAGAGTTTTAGGGTGTAGATTAAGAAGGTACACATATATTATGTTTAGGTATCTCATAGTACCGGTCTCCACTATTAGAGAGGTGTAGTGTAAGCTTGTTGTACAAGGTGAGTGTTCTAACTATATTACCTATGTTATAGTAGAGTGCATGTGAAAGATCTTGTATGCTCACGATTCATATTAAAGTGATCTTACTAATTAACATATGATATTAATGGGTCACACTAACAACAACCTGATACTATTGATTATTTATTAGAAATTGATTTTAATAAATATTCAATAAACTCATATAATTAATTGAAAATTATTTATTTCATGGAAATATGAATTTTCAATGTCAAATAACATAATATATCATTTCACATGGTTTATTAAGTAATGTACATTATTTTGGACTAGAAAGACTTTTGTCTTTTAGCCAAAAGTCAAAGTTTATATTTTATAAAAGAAATGTACAAAATTTATAAACTTTTGTCTTCTTTTATATCTTTATAAGAATGAATAAAAGAAGCATGACCTTTTGATTATTTAAATCAAAAGAAATCATGGCTTAATGTTTTGGGGAACATTAGGGTTAATAGGTCTTAAAGTGATAAGACATTATGGATATTACCTTTGCTTTAAGACTATAACATGAAGGCTTTCATTTTTGGAGTATTTTTCATGCCAAAGCTGTAGCTTCTCAGTTTTCCATCATTCTCTCTAGGTTTTGTTCATTACTTGGAAGAATACTTTCACTTTTACTCTCTTGAAGTTCATACTTTGGTTATGAACTTTATGCTTAAGAGTATAAGAGTTTGAAGACTAGCATCATCATCAAGTTGGATTGTTGTTGGTGTCTCAAAGGTTTCTACGTTCATCAACAACTTCCTAAACTCCCCTTGAGGATTCAAAGACTACAAAGGTTGTTATGCTCTTCTTCTTTTTTGGTTGTTGTTTAATCTTTCTACAACTTGAAAGATGATCCTTGGTGGGTATAATTTGTTATGTTATTTACTTATTTTCGAAAAATACAAGTTTTCCATTTTCCATTTTACTAGTTTATGAAAGTAATTTTAAAATAAAACCCAACATCATGCTAGACTAGCTGAGTCTTATTTGCTGATGATGTTATGTGTGTTTATTGAGTTGTTGATAACTCCATGACTACTGATAAGTCCACACTGTTGTACATAACCTATAGGGCTGCTGTGAGCCCATAGGATTGCTGATAGTCCTCAGGACTGCTGATACTCCTAGGGTTACTGATAACCCATAGTTGTTTATTATGTTGTGGTATATGTGATAGTTTAGGGAACTCACTAAACTCCATGCTTATAGTTGTGTATTTAAATGTGTTTTAGGTACTTTAGATAATCGTGGGACGGTGAAGGCTTGAATGTACACTCTCCTCGACAACTTTCATGATTCGATATTTTGTGATATTTTGATTTTTGGGATGACTGTATTTTGATACTTATGGTTTTCTGGACTTGTTTTTCCTGGAAACAATGTTTTTACTTAATTTAAAAATGAACATTTGATCGTGATTTTTGGGACGTTACAAAAATAATATGATTTGGAAAACTAGTTGGTGGATCGAAACTGAAATTTTTATTTGTATTGTCCAGTAATGTAGCTTTAATAAAATTACATCGAATTTAAAAAACTAAAAGCTATTAAAATGCACTTCAAATAACTATTGAATTTGAAATTTCTCTTCAATTTGAAGTTTTTTTGGGGGGAAATTTACTTATCTGGGTAATTACCTTTTTGTTTTGTTTATATTTAGTAATTTAGATAAATTTTTTTATACACATATAGGTAACGAACTTGTTGGAAATGTTTACATATCACTATTATGACTGGTTGTAGCTAGTTACAACTTATGTGACGTGTGTGTGCCATATATGTGGTAAAGACAATTATCCATGAGGGTAATGAACTATTGGTTTTGTTCATATCTAGGCAATTTTTTTTGTTCACATCTAAGTAATTTTTTTTGTTCACATTTGACCATCCAACTTATTGGAGCTGTTCACATAAAATAATTGTCTCATAAATTTAAAGCGATAGTTAAAGTCGTTCGTCTAACTTGTTGAAGTTGTTCACATAATATCATTATATCTGAAATCGAGACACTTGGTTCGATCTGACAAAAAAACATCGTTTGTTTCTTTGGGTGGGGTTCAAAGCAGACGATTAAACTTCTATTTTACAATTATTATCCTAATGGAAGCTTGAGCTCACTCCTCCATTGTGATGAGACTGCAAAACGATAAGCATATTGGGAGACTATGTATGAACCCCACCCTAAGAAACAAACGATTTATTGTATCAGACTTTACCAGGACATTCTGAAATAATGATATTATGTGAACAACTTTAACAATTAGAAGAACGACTTTAACTACCGATATAAAATTTGAATCAATGGTTTTATGTGAACTTCAACAAGTTGGATAGTCGAATATGAACAAAACAATTACGTAGATATGAACAAAAAAAAAAGAAATTGCTTAGATATGAACAAAATCAATAGCTCATTACCCTGCTCTGCTGAGTAATTATGGTTGTGACATAAGCCGGAACTTGCTACAACCGGTCGTAATTGTTATATGTGAACACTTCTGACAAGTTTTTACATAAATGTCTATAGAAAAGTTACTCAAATATGAAAAAAAAAAAAATTACTTGATCAATCAATTTTTTTCTTAAAAATTCAAATTTCTTTAAAACTAGTTGATGAAACATATAAAGAAAATCAATAAAACTGAAAAAAGCTCTTTACCAACAAGATTTGAGCATAGAAGTATACGTTAATTGACACGTAGGACTTGTCGTCTGTTGTGTAACAACTCTTTTCGGATTTGCCAATTAATTGTATTGCCGAACAGAATCCAAATT